>NW_006294760.1:679747-700052 GCF_000327345.1 Myotis davidii | reverse complement strand
GGGGGACACATCTGTCTATATAAGGCAGGTCAGCTCTCTTCTGGCTTGGACAGCACACATTCCCTGTCTGTCCCTGTCGTGGACCCAAGCATCGGAGAGCAGCCTGGCCTGAGGGCCACCTCCCACAGGGCCACTCACAGCTGTGCTGTTTCATCACTGAGCTGCAACGCTATTGAGCTGTTCCACAGTTAAGGTATTTGCACTGGATATATTTCCTTCTTCACTGCGCCCCAAATTAAGAATTCCTATTGGCGTTGAATTGCACCAAAGACAATCCATGGAAGCAGTGTTGAAGAGATCACGATTAATCTCATTAGAGGAAGATATGCCAAAGGAAGCAGTACGCCCAACCTTAAAGAGCAAGACACTATCTCACGCCTCCCCCTTCCCTGAAATGCCTGGAGAAGCACAAGAGTTTCATACATGAGCTTTGTGGTGCGTTTCAAACTGTCAGTGTATGTTTGAAATTCCAATGCACGTAAGGGTCAGATGTCATTTTTTCAGTTGTTCTCAACGGCCCCAAATAAAGCCTCACCCCTGGGGCGACATGTGAGGCCTGGGTCTCGCGGGGCCAGGAAGGCTGTCCTTCCAGGAAGGGCTGCACAGACCCTGGGAACGGCCAGCCAGCTCACAAGAATGAAGAGAATGTCGGGAGAGGAAGTGGTGGCTGTGAGTCAGCATGAGTCACCTCGTTCCAATGAGAATGAAGACTGAGGTTTGTGCCTCTTTTCTTTCTTCCTTCTTCTTTTTTTTTTTTTTTTTTTTTTTTGGCTCAATTGTACGGACATCATTGGGATTGGAGGGAAATGAGTGACTGTATGGCCGTTGCTTTTTAAGTTTCAAACAGATTTTCCAGGCCGGCTGTGCCTGAACCCGTGGCTGTCTCCTGGCCGTTGCTGCCCGCTCCTGGAAGGTGGAGCCACCAGCCTCTCCCTGGTGAGTATGCTTCTGTCATTTTTATCACCATTTCTGCCGGAGAGTCTCTGCTGTGTCAAAGCTGCTGGCGGTTGGCGTGGACACTGTGTTTCATTCAAACTTTGAGGAGCCTGCGTTTTAGAGAAGTGGCTGCCTCTGTCCCCACCCCCATCGCTACTGTATTTAGCCTGGTTGTGGGGGAAGTTTCTGAGTTGGCAGCTGTGAGAACGTAGATGCTTGTCATATAGTGTGTCGGCTTGGAGGAGACAGAGATGCTTGCCTGGAAGAGAAGCTAAGCTGTTGGAGGTCCTGTGTGAGCCACGGTGGAGCTCAGAGGTGGGGGCGGGGGTCTGTGCTGGCCCCGGGTGCTGAGGTCGGGCGCTTCCGCCTCTCTGAGCTGGAGGAAACTGCCTTGAGCAATTTCTGGCCGCATGGTCTGAGCTGCAGGAACTAGCAGGGAGAGGCAGCACGTTGGCTCCCTTCTCCAGAGGCGTAGGAATGATTCTGGGAGCTTACTGTGCGTCTTCTCCTCTCCCTGAGCACCGAACATCACAAAGTGTAGCGGAATCAGAAAGAAAAACTGCTGGGGGCTGGAGCAGGGGTGAGGACAAGGCGGCTGAGTTGTGGAGGCCTGAGCTGACCTTGATGTGTGTGTTTCTCAAACTGTTGCTATTCTGATCAGGTTTAGTTTGACTGTCAAGTAAAATACGGGAAATGTATATTTATTTAAACATCGTTCCAGTTACTGTAAATGAGATCAGTTAAAATGTCGTAAAGACCTTATGATAAACAATTTTGAATTTGCTTAAAAAGCTGCACATCAGTGAGCAGGGTATGACGGCACTTTTTCAGTACAGTCATTTGAGAGCGTGGGCTTCCTGGGTTAATAATGAGTCAGCACCCAGCTTCTGAACTCGGAGCAGCTAAGAAAAGGCTTGCTCACCCCCAGCACAGCACACTGGCTGGCTGCCCCCTCCAGGAGGATTTGGCTATTGGGCTCTTTGGTTAAAATCAACTTTGGACGCTTCCCCTGTTTGGGTGACCCCTCCCCCCCGCCAGGTTTTTGGTCCCAGCTCTGCTGTGTGCCACTGAGAGGTCCCGTTGCTAACAGTCCCCAGGCCAGGGCCAGCTCCTCTCGCTGATGGTGGTGATTTTTAGGTTGAGTATACAGTTTGCTAAGGAAAAAAATGCAGAGTTTATGACAGACTGCGGTGGGGTGGCTCAGGGCTGAAGCTGCATCTGGGGTCCTGTGACGTCATAGCCACTGAGGGAGGGGCCAAGTGGGAGAGGCGCTCAAGGGCTTGAGCTTCTAGCTGGCAGCTCTGCACGTGTGTGTAGGGTGGGAGATTGCCCACTCGAAATCAGAGAGCAGGATTACCTTCCTCGAACCTTACTCTTATCTATAAAGTGAGGGAAGTGTTAAGGAAATTAAAAATAAAATAAGATAAAATAGATGGGGTTTGCAGGCACGCAGCTCAGGGCCAAATGCAGTCCTGTTTGAATGCGTCCCCCCATCGAGTTCGGTTGGACCCACCCAGGACTGGGTTTTGTGCTTGGATGACTATGGGTTGAGTCCCAAATCCCTCTGCTCCTCTGGGACCTGTGAAGGGGGGGCTGCTGTCCTGAGGTGGTGCCTCAATGCTCCCCACACGAGCACTTCCTCTTGTTCCCACTTCGGAGATCTCCGGGGTTGGATGTGTATTGATGCCTAGGTCCCGTGTCCTCATATTCTCCCGGATAAATGCTATTTGGCAGTGGCTTGAGGTGCTGACTTTCTCCTAGACATTGAGTGTCTTCCTTCATGTAGAATTTGGGCCGTTGTATGGAGGCTGGGGGTTGACTCACCATGACTTACCCATGAGGAAGAAGCCTGTGGTAAACTGAAATTATTACTTTTGTAATCAGGACGGAGAGTTATTGTAAAAGGCCAGAAATGAAGCCATGAGCATGTCTGAAAATAGAGCATTTATTATATAATCTGCTTTGTCATTTCCCCAACCATCGACAAGAGTCAATGCTGAGTGTGGGTGGGCAGCAAGGGAAGAGGGGAGCGTTCTGAGAGCAACTGAGCAGATGCTAACAGGGCATCTCTGCAGAGAGAAAGCGCTGACAGTTTGAGGACACCTGGAAGTTGCCCAGAGCCCTGTGGTCAGGCGCCCTCAGCCTAGGGACCATCTTCTGGCTTGCTGGCTCTGTCTTCACTCTACTCTCACCAGCACCTGACTTCCTGCTGGTAGGCTTCCATGGTACCTGACAGGTGTCTCCACCACTGCTGCCATGTGGTGAACTCAGCCTCATGTTGAACAAGTTACTTAACTTCTTGCTGTCCCACCTTCCTCATGGTGAAATGTGACTGGTGATAGGATCTGCCTCGTTGGTTCCTGTGATGATCAGTGATGATTGCTTGCCACATCCGGCCCATGGGCCATATAAGGCCCAAGAAATCACTTGGTTTGGCCCTGCCAAGGCATTAAGAGTGAGTTAATGAAATGTTTGACCAAATGTAGCAGGCTAATTTTTAAGTTGATAATTTTGTATGTCCCATGTATGATGTTATACACATCCAAATGCCCCTTGGCAGAAAAAAAAGGCTCCCCAACCCTAGTTTAGCTCATGAGTTACAGGAACCTCAATAACTGTGAAGTACACATTCACTGACTCAGAAATATAACAAATACATTTGTATCTCTACCTGGGCTCTGCCCTCAGGGCATCCATAGGTATTAGCTCTCATGCTCCTGACGGAGAGCCCTTTTGTGTCATCAATTCCATGGTGTGTTTCACCTTTGCAAGATAGTTATTGACCTGGTAAATGGAAATGCTCCTTGGCTCTCTCCTGGGGTTCCAGACGTCAGGATAGTCATTGCCATCACATTATCCTCACAATCACCATCATCACCATCACATCATCATCATCATCACCATTATCACCATCACAATATCACAGTCACCATCACTTTCACCATCATCATCACCACTATCACTATCATCATCACCATTATCACCACCACCACCACCACCATCATCATCATCATCATCACCATCACTGTCATCAGCAATATCCTTACAATAGAACAGCTCCAATTTTATTCAGCCCAACTGCATGACAGTAACTTTCTGTGACTACCTTTACCTCCCAACACACACACACACACACACACACACACACACACCCTGGACAAGAGGAAGGATGGCTGGTTACTAGATTTCCTTGAGGTCCAGGATTCCCAGGCAAGTGTATCAGGCAGAACAACTTTTTCAAAGATACATCAGGGGTGGGCATGGCCCTCACCCTCAGCATGGGAGTGGAGTCAGAGAAGCAGTGGAGGTGAGTTCTGGGTGTGATTCAGCAGACTGAGGCCACAGGCCGAACAATCAGGACCCCAGCTTCAGGCTTGCCCCCAGGGTGGAAGCAGTATTCACGCTTCCTGTCTACAGCCAGCTACAGTCAACTTCTGGTTATTTGAAAATCATCACAGTTCATGGAGCTGACTCATCTTGAAAATATTAAATAAGACACTTCAAACTAAAACCACAGTGCACATAACTTGGCCCTCCCTTGCCAGTTCATGAAGTGCCTTGGAGCCAAATCAACACACTCATTCTGCTCAGCTGCCCTCCCTGGTGTTGACCTGGCAAAGGAAGGCAGCCGGTACTTCATGCCTCTCCTTCGGGGACTTGGGAGTGGAGTGTCAAGCCTCGCCATGATGTGCCGGTCAGTTGTAACTGGTGCTCACATGTGGGGAGTTTTCCCCTGTGCTACACCCCACAGGGTTCTCTCTGCCACATGCTGTGGGTGGGTAGCGGTGGGCTCAGCCCAGGCTACAGGGAGGGATCGGGCTCCTCATCAGTGCGGGAGAGTTCTGGTTAAACCACAGAGCTCAGGAAAGGGAAGTCAAGCCAGGTCGGAAGGAAGTAGGGCGCCTGGGCGAGGAGCTGGCAGCAGGCGTGGCTGGCCTCAGAGGATTCCTCTGATTTTTTTGATCCTCAGCTGAGGATTTTTTTTTTTTATTGATTTTTAGAGAGAGATGAAAGGGGGAAAGAGAGAGAAGCATTGATGTGAGAGAGAAACATCAATCAGTTGCCCCCCAAATGGGGATTGAACCCTAACCTAAGTATGTGCCCAGACCAGGAATCAAACCTGCAAATTCTTGGGACGACATTCCAAGCAACTGAGCCACTGGCCAGGGTTGACTTTTTAAAATGGGTTTTATTGCATCTTCTATAATTGGAAAAGCTAATGACTATGGCCAATCTCATCGATTCCCTGCTTATCTTTTGCTTTCAGGATTGACCATCCTGCAGGTGAGGGCTTCTGCTACTGCTACAGACTTCCAGCCCTTCCCCCACCCTGTCCTTTCAAAAATGTATCATACTTAAAATATTGGCATTTTTAATGAGGTCCGGAATGTACCATTTTAGCTGTTCTCAATGGACAAATCGCAGAGTGTGAGGGAGGCAGCCACAATTCAGCTAGATATAAATAAAAGCTTTAAACAACAGCAGTGTGTCCAACCAGCATCAGCTTTACTTTCTTTCAGACAGAAAAGATAGAAGGCGGGCTGCCCAGGGCGAGGGTCAGCAGGCAGCTTTTCACCCATCTCCCTGCTCTGCCGTCTTAGCTTTGGCTCCCTTCCTCAGAGTTGTCTTATGGTTTCAAGGAAGTTGCTGGAGCTCCAGCCATCACATTGCATTCTGTACGGAGGGGAAGGGGCCGGGGTGGGGTGGGCTGGGGACGATAAAAGGTTAAGTATTCTGGGTGCCAGGCTCCCTTGAGGGCCTTTCCGAGAATCCCCCGCGAAGCCTCTCAGTCTCCGTCGTTCATGGACTGAGCTCTCTGTCAAGGAGCCTGGGAAATGGCATTTTTAACTGGGCACATTGCTGCCCCTGACAACACGGGAAAATGGATACGGATGGGCAACAGGCAGTCCCCTGACAGGGTGCTCCTAAAGACAGGGTGCTCCTGAAGACAACTAGACCCTCAGTCCTGTCCGCAGACTTGGGGACCATCCCTCGGCCCCTCTGTGACCAGGGTCTGTTCTGTGAAATAACCACTGACTCTCACCGGCAGTGTCAGGGGCGTGTAGAGACCGATCCCTGGCTTCAAGGTCTTTGAACTGGGAGGAGGGCATTCAAAGGGCAGAGATCATTGTTTGATTTTGGTGTTATGTCTAAGTAGGATTTCTTTTTATTCATGCTTTCTGCAAATATTTATCACGTATCCAAAAATATAATGATCATCCCAACGCTGCCTCATTTATGGCGTGCATGCTTGGCACCAAGCTCTGCTCTGGGTGCTCTGCAAATGTGACCTCACTTAGTCCGGGAGCGGCCAGGGACCTGTCCAGGCCTGGCTTCAAAGATGGGGGTGGGAGGAGGGGAGGATGGTGCAGCAAAGGGCGGAGTGGCTGCAGTAGAAGGGACTCAGGTTCAAGGGACAGGGTTTATTCCTATACTTCAACCTGATCAAAGGCCAGAGAAAGAGAAACCCCATAACCTCATTACCTGGTGGCACAGTTAGGGCCCTGAGGACAGGATGCAGTTGGTATTCAGCCTGTAGGTCCGCTAAGGGGTGTGTTGGAGTGTCAGGGTCCCCCCATATGGATCTGCCTTACCTGCCTCCGGTATAAGGGCAAGTGATCTCCGTGGCCCCAGGGGCATTGCCTCCGTGGCTCCTTCCTCCTGAGGAGACAGTCATGTTATGACCGTCTTAGTACAAAAATGAATGTTGTCCAGGCCTGATTCACTATTACATGTTCACGTTCATTGTATTCGGTGTTTTCTTCTGATTTCAGAATAAACGGAAACATTGTATTTTAGGAGTATTGTCCCCCTGTGCCCAGTGCAGAGGTCAGCCCTGGGAGGGCCAGACCACAAGGAGGGGCCTTGTTGCAGCAACGGGCTGGTCCCTGGCGGGCAGCCCCTGGCCGGTGGGGTCCGGGACTTGCTCCTGGCCACTCCCCCTGGAGCTGTGCTGTTTGCTCCAGTCCCGTGGAGCAGCGTCGGTGGGAGGCCACGGCAGGGTGCTGAAGCCACTGCTGGAGCCCAGCCAGCTACCCAAGAGCTGGCAACTTGCTCAGCTCCTGCTGGCCTCGGTTTCCAGGCTGAGGTAGGAGCACGGTCGTTGCTACCGCAGAGGGCTGCTTTGGGGAGGGAGGGAGTGACTGCATGAAAAATTCTTAGAAAAGCGTTGCACATCCTGGGTATTCAATAGTGTTAGCAGTTAGTGGGAGCCGCTGCCTTCTGGCCATTTACCCGGACTGTAGTAGCCTTTCTCGGGGCCCAGACCACCACCCCCGCAGTGGCCTGCTCACGCCAGCTTTGGCCTCCCGGGAATTATGCAGTCCTGCCTCTGAGGTTCATTTCCTGCAAGCCCGGGGGCAGCATTAGCTGTAGAACCCTGGACAGCTGGGGAAAGAGGTTCAATTGTCCATTCATTCATTCATTCATTCACTCACTCATTCATTCATTTATTCATTCTTCAACAAATGTTTATGGAGACCGAGGGAGGCAGCTGATAAGCAGATGGGTGTGAGGAGGCTGTGGGAGGAGGGGTGCAGGGGAGGGCCTCTCTTGTCTGGGGTGGGCTGGAGCTTCCTCTGATGAGAAGGCATTTGAGTGGCGATCCGACAGGAGTAGGTATATGCAGTTGCTTTGTTTTCCCTGGATGGATAGGACAGCTAGCGAGAGTCCGCCTCCCCTCGATATCTGTGTCCACCAGAGAGTCGGGGAGCCCTAGCGTCTCTGACCCTCTGTACCTGTGAGGAGGTGCCCAACAACCCCCTGACTGGGGTTCCAAGGCACTGCTTTCCACAGCAGTCCCTCTACTTGAGCCCCCAGGGGGCCGAATCTACATTTAACCCCTTCTTTCCTTGCGGAGATAGCACAGCAAAGCCCATGGTGAGATGCTCCGTGAATGACCCAGCTTGTGTTCTGGCATCTGCACACTTTGGACCTAGCTCTGCTCCCCAAAGCCACTCCTCACAGCCATGACAATTATTACGCCCATAACTCAACACACTCAGTTACAGTCATTAAGCAATCATTCCGCTTCCAACCTGCTGAGTCACAACACAAGCCCGGCTTCCCCCACACCGAGCCCTCCAGCTGTGCGGGCACTGCCTCAGGTTCACGCTGCTCCTTCTTCCCTCAGTTCCTGAAAGACACAGCGGGCAGTGAGGGGGACCAGCAGTCTTCCGCCTGGGCTGCCCTCTGGGGCACAAATGGCAGATTTCTAATGTCCCTCTTCACGTGGGCAGTGGCCTCCCTTGTCCTGAACACTAAGCTGAGGTTTTGGCCAACACGCCCATCGCTGGACCCGCACTATGCCCACAGTCAGGCCGACTTCCCTGATTCTGTGTGGGGACCGGTGCGAAGCCACATCTCACTCGTCTTGCATTTGAGAAGCTGACTTTTTGCTTGCTTTTTAACCTCAGTAGAACTTTACATCATTTGTAGTTTCATCTTCTCGATTTGGCCCATAAATTCTCTAACATAACATGTAAATAGCACAGCATCCGCGAGTCGGAGAGGCATCCCTGTTACACCTTGACCTGCAGACCGTGGATGAGTGCAGGTAAGAGCAGAGCCCTGTGGCCTCCACCAGGGACTGCCTGCAGGTTGCCAGTGTCTAGCACGTAGGGACAGCTCACTATGTAGGGACAGCTCACCTGGCCGTGAGGTTTCCCTGATGTGGATGAAAGGGCCACAAAACATATCACACAATCAAATGTGGGCGTGATCCCCTAGACATAGGGGGTGGGTAATGAGTCAGACTCAGCCATCCTGTCTCTCCTCCTCCCAACCCCTCGTGATGGAAGAGCTCCTGCAAGGCTAGCTAGCCCTTGGACAGCCGGTAATTAGGTACTAGCAGCAGGTTACCTGAAACATCTAGTGCCGCGGTCAGCAAAATATGGCTCGTGAGCCACATGCGGCTTTTTGGCCCCTTGAGTGTGGCTATTCCTAACCCTTAGGACAGTGATGGCGAACCTTTTGAGCTCGGCGTGTCAGCATTTTTAAAAACCCTAACTTAACTCTGGTGCCATGTCACACAGAAATTTTTTGATATTTGCAACCATAGTAAAACAAAGACTTATATTTTTGATATTTATATTATATATTTAAATGCCTTTAAAACAAAGAAAAATCAACCAAAAAACTGAGTTCGTGTGTCACCTCTGACACGTGTGTCATAGGTTCGCCATCACTGCCTTAAGAGTACCTTAATTAAGTTAATAACAATGTACCTACCTATATAGTTTAAGTTTAAAAAATGTGGCTCTCAAAAGAAATTTCAATCGTTGTACTGTTGATATTTGGCTCTGTTGACTAATGAGTGTGCCGACCACCGATCTAGTGCATTCGAGGGCTCTGTTGTCCACAATTGCTGTTTCAGTTGTTTATGCACAGTCATATCTTTGAGTCTGTGGGCCGGGTGCATTTCATTTGCCTCAGATCTGCCTTTCGAGCCGGCGAGCTGGCGAGCTGGAGAGCTGAGCTTGGCCTGACAGTGGTGGCTGTCTCTGTGCGGCCATCCCTGTGAAGTCCCCAGAGGGTGGAGTGAAGCACAGGATGAGTGAGGACTGCCACCCAGCCACCGTGGGGTGACTGCCAGCCAGGAGGCTCCCAGTCGCTGTCTCCCCCAGAGCGAGTGTCACCTTCTCTGTCCCCCGCAAAGGCATCACAGGGGACAATTGTTCTCCATGTTGCAGGAAATGGAGTGTTCCAGAATTGTCTGAGCAAACCAATTAAACACATGATTGCAGTTACTCCCTGCTGTGCTGGGGGAAAGAGGGGCCCCTAGCTTCTCACGGGGGTGTTTTAGCTTATATCTCCTGCAGGTCTTAGGGGAGATGAACCATGCGGCCTGCAATGCTGGCAGTGAATCCATTTCATTTTGAAAGGCTCCTGGCAGCCATAGCGTTGAGTCTAATATTTACGGGGCCTCTCACGGGCCAGGCGCGTGCTGGCTGCTTCCAGCGGTAACGTGTTGAACTCTCTCTTCCCCCACTGAGGGCCAGCGTGCTCAGCCCAGGCTGCAGATGAGCAGACTGAGGCTCTGAAGAACTGGAGGGTACACAGCTCAAGGCAGAGCTAGAGTTCCTGCCTTCATCCCAGACACCTTGATCTACGAGGGGTCAAACTCTGGCCTTGCTGGATAGTATTTTCTTAGATCACTCATAGATCAATGCCTTTGGAATCATCAAGCCTACTGTTTCCACAAACACTACCACAATCGTTTTTGGCTGTTCTCGAGAGAACTGGCTCGCATGTTAAAGCACGGCAGCCTTGCATTTGGGGCTGCCCACCTCCGGAATGGCAACGGGTGGTAGTGGTGCCACTGCAACGCCAATAGGAATCCCCGATTTGGGGTGTGGTGAAGAAGGAAATTTTATTTACTACAAAATAGCTCAATTATGAGACAGCCTGGGTGTGAAGGGGGCCCAGGGCCAGGCCGCTCTGGCTAGACAGCTCTGCTACCCTCCGCGGTGGCCTGTCCCGCCCTGGTGTGGTCTGCTCTGCTCTGTGCCAGCCTGCTCTGGCCTACACTGCTCTGCCCGCCCTGCTCTAGGGAGGCATCCTCTTCAGGCTTCGCTGGAAAGGAGAAGCGCACTCCACCAGCCACAGGGGAACTGGCTTACACAGACAGAAGTCCCTGCTCCTAGTCCCTGGTCGGCTCAACCTCGTGCAGATGAGGACTCCAAATCCTCGAGGTTTGGTTGGTCTAAAAGGCCCTCTCCTGATGGGCAGAAATGAGCTGCTATGATTGCTTGGTGGATTAGCTGACGGATATAGCCGCACAGCTCCTGTTGGATGGAGAAAGGCTCAGTCCTATTTGAAACAGGATTCCAGGAACTCCTTCCTAAGGGCTGGCTCTGTTGGCAGGAACACAGTGCCCGCAGGCAGTTCAGTGCAGGCTTCTCCCTGAAGTGCAGTTTGCATGAGAGGCTCCTGTGTAGAAATGTTTTTTTTTTTAAATTTGAGGCTAGTTAACCACCAGGAGCCATTTTTAATAAGTATCTTCTTTCTCAGGGTCCACAGGGTTCAAGTGGGGGTCCCCTCTCCCCATCCTGGGGGAAGGGGTCTAGGGGACAGTGGACAGGCCCTTGGGTGCAGGAAAGGCGCCGTGTGAGGGGCCCAGGGGTGAGCTGCCAGCATTGGGTCAGGCTGTTCTGAGACATGACCCCTGGGGCGGGGACTTCATCCCCAGGTGACCGTCTGGAAAGCAGACAAGGCCGGAAAGGTGAGCGGTGACGTGGATGCTGTATTTCATGAGGGTCCCAGACCCAAACACCAAATTGTATTTACAGACAGAGGGACGAGGATATGGAGGTTGGTTGTTCACAGAATTCATCTCAGAATTCTGTTACAGTAAGCAAACCTCCCTGGCGAAATGGGTGCTCTTGCTGTGCCGGGTGACACCACAAACACCCCTGGGCCAGGCAGGGCTGGCTCTAAGGCTCTCGCACATTGAGCTCACCCAACACCCTGAATGAGGATCCCCATTTTCTCAGAAGAAGCAGGGCCTGAGGTCACAGAGCCAACAAGTGGGGGCGCCAGAGTCCCGGGCCACCTAGTTCTACCGCCCCAGCAGCTCAGCAGACAGCAGTCCCCTCAGCCTGGGCCTGTGGGGCTTCCTGGACTTTGTCCCTGAGCACCGGGGCCGAGAGGACGGGCGCCTGCCCCTCCTTTCCCCGGCCAGGGGCCCGGAGCCTCCCGGAGGCCCTTCCCAATGCGAGCGTTTTGATCAGCAGCAGGGTTTTTGTGTTGTTGTGTTTTTTTAATTTTTTAAATTAAATTTTATTAGGGTGACATTAGTCCACATGCACATATAGGTTTCAGGTGTGGATTACTAAGTTACAAAATCTGTGTGTATATAATCAGCAGGCCTTTGAGCTGCCTGGGATGCCAGACTTTTAACAGCCTTTCACTTGCCTCTTTCTAGCACACACATTGCTCTGATGGAGAAGGAAGCGAAGGGCCTGTATTCATTGAGGCAGCTTATTCCAGGGGAATGGGTTTGCGGGACAGGCAGGCAGAGGAAAGGACAAGGAGAATGAGTGGGAGCCCAGACTTTGTGAACCATCCTTGCAGCCTCTGCGTGTGTTACGGGGTGAATTGCATCTCCCCGAAATTTCTATGCTGAAGTCCTATCCCTGCCAATGACTCTGAATGAGACCTATTTGGAAATAGAGTCATTGTAGATGTAATTAGTTAAGATGACGCCTACTGGAGTCCGTGGCTCCTATTCCATATGACGGGCGTCCTTTCAAGACGGGGGCATTTGCACACAGCACCCCCTCCACTCCCCGCACACACAGGGGATACCATGTGAGGATTGTAGTGATGCTGCCCCAGCCAAGGAACCACTGGAGAGGTGGAGGCAGAACCGAGTCTCTAGAGGGAGCGAGGCCCTGAGCCACCTTAATCTCTGACTTCTCGCCTTCAGACGTGTCTGCTTCGAACCCCATGCGGTTCTCTCACAGCGACTCTAGGAGACAGAGACAGTGAGCACCTTTCCACATGCTGCGGGGCGCCCGGCGCCCATCGTGTCCGGCGCAGGCGGACTGTCCACTCAGGTCTCGTCTGCTGCCTGAAGATGAGTGAGCCACCCCAATGCAGAAAGTCATGTTTGGTCTGAGTGAATGAAATGCACTTGGGTTATGTCCCCTGATCTGCAGAAACAAAGAGTTTCAACACCAACATTTGGTCTTTACATTTGCTTTGGGGGGAAAAAAAGAAAGGAAAGGGAAGGAAAGGCAAAACAAAACAAAATAAAACAAAAAACACGGCTTCGTCTTTGCTGTGACAGGCCCCTAGGTGGGCGGCTGAGCCAGGGCCCCAGGTGAGGACAGCAGCCTCACCTCCCCCCAGACCCCCCTCCCCACCACGTGGGAACTTTACACAGCGTCACCCTCCCGACCCTCTCCTCCTCTCCCTTCCTTCCCCTCCCCTCCCCGCGGGTGCATTCTGCGTAGTCACAGAGCCAGGCAGCGGCTCCGCCATGTGGCCAGCAGGTCACGTTTTCTGCGGGGACTTTTCGTAGAGGTTCCTGGTTACTGAGCAAAGGAGACTTCAAGCCTAACGCACACACAGGGTCAGCTAGCGCTTCAGAAAAACAGGAACTGTTAATTCACGAGAACTTGGAGAAAAAAAGACTTTAAAGAACTGAGACGTTGCCACATTATAGCGAAAGAAGGTCAGGTTTGGGAAATGACAGAAAACGAGCCATTTTCACCTTGAGAACCCAGGGGAGTCAGGGGAGTCGGTTACACAGGCTGTAACCACACACAAACACAGCATTTCTTATAACAGGGGCATTTACAGTCAAGAAGCTGCTTTCAGAGTATTTCGTGGAAAGTTATTTTAATAACAAGGGTCGCCTTCAGCAATGACTTCGTCAGAGAGTGAAACCTGACTTCAAAGTCAGGAGCCCTGGAGCCCAGACGCAGCCCAGAGCGGCGGCCAGTGGAGGACACGTGCTCCGCCTCACAGGGTGCCCCGGGGGCCAGCACAGATGGTGCCCTTGGGGCTGGGCAGGGGACATAGCCATGGTTGGGGACCCCTGGTTGCCACAGTTTCCTGCTACAACTGTCAGCTTTTAAATGCTTAAATAATTTCCTTATTGTAAAATTCAGGGCATTACGTGAAACAAGGCGAAAAGCACATGTAAAAAACTTTTTTTGCCTGTGAGATGTGAATGTCTGGTTCCCTTAAGGTAATACCTGAAGAAAATATCAGTGTGCAGATCGAAGAGGTCCTGAGGGCAGAGGCATTGGGTGAAGGCCCCGGGACAGAGAAATGGCTCGCTGGGGCCACCGGGTGGAGAGGCATCAAGATATCATGTGACTGGAGACGACTTCAGGAAGAAAGGCTAGAGAGAAAACGATGCCCATATTCCTACTGCATCTGCAGGGACATTCGGGCTATTTCCTTCCAGGCCTGTATCCTGTATAATAAAGAGCTAATATGCTAATTAGACCGGATGGCAGAAGGACCTTCTGGAACAACCAGTGGGCAGGGCTGTGAGGGCCAAGCCCCTTGCATGAATTTCATGCATCAGGCCTCTAGTTTATTTAATAATTGCATAAGTAATAACATGATTACTCTTTAAAGGTTAGGATAGTACAGTTCATTGGAACCTTTTGCTCATTTGTTGTGGTCACCTACCTTTAGTCACAAGTGTCTCTCTTTAGAGGGCTCTGCCTTTAGGGTGTCTTTCAATGTTGCCCTCACTGCTGAAGAGATTTATGACCATAAATCTGATACAGTCATAGCTGTGCTCTGATTAAAAAACCCCACTAAAGAATGAAACCCAGCTTTTAGAAACACTGATTTGAAACACAAATATATAAAGTAGCAGATTGTTCCAGGGCGAGTTGGTGTAAAGGAGATTTGTGGCCTGCTGGCTCTTCTTTTATAAACGTCCTGCTCATATTCTTTACTCTCTATTCCTTTGTTCGGTTGAAGTTCTCTAAAACCTCTTCTAACATCCTAATATTCTGCGTTTAAATGTTTGGTAGAAATGTTTTCTCTCTCAGTCTTGCTTAATTTTTTAAAAAATATATTTTATTGAATTTTTACAGAGAGGAAGGGAGATCAATGAGAGGGAAACATCAACCAGCTGCCTCCTGCACACCCCTTACTGGGGATGTGCCCGCAACCAAGGTACATGCCCTTGACTGGAATCAAACCCAAGACCCTTCAGTCCACAGGCTGACGCTCTATCCATTGAGCTAAACCGGTTAGGGCTGTTGCTTAATTTTTACTTTTGTTTTTACTGAGTCCTAGTTTACAGAAGTATGTTTTTGGTTTTTTTTTGTTTGTTTGTTTGTTTTTTTTTTAGGAAAGTCAGCTGACACTTTTATTGTTTTGAGGGGTAAGGGGCTGCTCAGGGGGTCTTGCCAGGGACCCTCAGGAGCTCTTGGTGGGCGGGCTGCTTCCTCTAGAGCAGTGGTTCTCAACCTTCTGGCCCTTTAAATACACTTCCTCATGTTGTGACCCAACCATAAAATTATTTTCGTTGCTACTCCTTAACTGTAATATTGCTACTGTTATGAATCGTAATGTAAATATCTGATATGCAGGATAGTCTTTGGCGACCCCTGTGAAAGGGTCGTTTGACTGCCAAAGGGGTCGCGACCCACAGGTTGAGAACCGCTGCTCTAGACCGTTGTGGGCTTTGTGCTGCGCAGGGGGTGCTGGGCTTGTGGAGGGGGCCCACGGGGCAGATCTGGAGGTGCTTGTTCTTGCAGATCACGTGCTGGACGCTGCTCAGGGTAGCCCAGGCTTTCTTGTTGATGGCCGTCCGCATGTAGGAGGTGGCTGGCTTTCGCTGGCCCATCTCCGCCTCATGACGACCAGCATACCTTTGCCATTGGCGCTGGCTCCACGCTCACCATCCAGGGGTGAGTTGGCAAGTTGTAGCAGCAGCAGGAGTTGTGGGCCTTGAGTTATTGGTTATTGGTTATTGGTTATTGAACTCAGGGTGTGTCCCGCTTGCTCCTCTTGACCAGGAGGCTGGAGCAGCCCCGCACCACCACTGCAGGTGGGTGCCTGGCGGCAGCTCCTGTCGCTGCAGCGCTGAGCCCGGAAGGAGCCGGAGAACACTGACCTTTTCCGGAGTCTAATCGGTTAGTATTTTCCTGACGCCAGCGCTTGGCTTGCTTGGAAAGTGTGCTCCCACTGCTAGATTACAAAAGTATTCTCACATGTTTTCCCTCCTAGTATCTTAGAGTTTTATTTTTGAGGTTCACAATTCCAATTCCAACACCAATACAGGAATTTATTTTTGTTTATGATTCGAAATGGGGGGGGGTGTCTATTTTTTCTCTAAATGGACAGCAGTTTTCCCGCACCGTTTATTGAGCAGTCCACCTTTTCCTGCTTTATGTTAGAGTTGGAAAGGTGAAATAGGGGATTTGGGTCGGAATGAGCACCTTGACCCGTGTCTGTCTGCAGGTGCCCCGTGACTTTGTGGCTGAGGGCTGGTGGGGAGCTCAGAGCTTTTAGAGGAGATGGAAACAGGAAGGGTCAGGGGGACAGGGGGGGGACCCAGAGCCAGGAGAGAAGGTGTCCGTGTGGCGCTAAGGAGGAGCTCAGAACAGGGACCCCAGCTGGCACCCAGCTAGTAGGAGGCAGACGCCCATGCTGGGCCGGGGGTGGGGGGTGCCAGGTCAGCCAGCCGACGGGGATGGTGTGTGGGCACTGGGAAAGTCAGACTCGAATGGCTATCTGCCTATGAGAAACTGGGACCTGAAGTATGAAAAGTAGACATGTGACCCAGGTAGAAAAATAACCTGACTTTTCTGGGGCCCAAACAAACAAATTAATGACAATCATTTCAAGAGTAGCCTACAAGAGCCCGACGCCACCCAAGCGTGGAGGTGGAGTCAAAGCAGGTGGTTAAGGGGCCATCGAGCCGCTCAGGACTCGGGAATGTGAAACTTCGGGGACAGCCCCCACAGGGCCCGCCTAAGAGCCCCTTGCTAAGAAGGCTTTCTGGGGAGCCAGGGCTCCTGTCCTGCTGCCGGGAAGATCTTACTGTGAGACAGTGAGGCCCAGCACTCATCTCCCGGGCCTGTGGCAGCTGTCTACCCGGTTCTTAGGAGCGGCTCCAGCACGTTTCCTGCGAGTCCAGGTGTCGCTTGCAGTCCCTGGGCACCGGGGTTCAGGGGACCCAGTGGGATGGGGCACCGGGGTTCAGGGGACCTAATGGGATGGGGCACCGGGGTTCAGGGGACCCAGTGGGATGGGGCACCGGGATTCAGGGGACCTAATGGGATGGGGCACTGGGGTTCAGGGGACCCAGTGGGTGGGGCACCGGCAGAAGATGAAATGTGTTGCCTTTGTGACTTGGACTGTCCCCCTCTGCTTCATGACGACAAAAGGTGGCTTAAAGGCGCTTAGAGAAATGAAGGGCAGGGAGAGAGTTTGTGGTGAAACTCAGCCCCAGTGGAGACCTCCAGCCACATGGCTCACTGTACTTGGCTGTGTGCTCTCTACTAGGAGGACTCGCAGAGACAGGAGGCCGCCAGCAGGGGGCCTGAGAGAGCCACTGAGCCATAGTCAGACACGCACTTGTCCTCCAAGGTCCCCAGAGCTGAGTCAGGCGGCTGAAGACTAGAGGCTTCTTTGCCGCAGTCTAAGATATGCTGCATTCGGGGGGTTCGGGGGTCTGTTGGGGATGACCTCCTGAGTTTATTCCCCTTCCCTGGGTGCCTAGGGATGGGGGGAATGGTGAGTGCCAGATCCTTCTCTCACACCCTGCCGTGGCCTGCCCCTTTTCGGTCCTCCCTGCACAGGCGGCATTGTGTGGCCTCAGGGTCCAGGGCCTGGAGAGGGCCAGTCAGGGTGTTTCCTTCACCACCTGCCCAGGAGGCTCAGGCGCCCATAGGGGGAAACGCTGTCCAGTATCAGGAACCCATCAGGGCCATGATGCTAACCCAGTTCCCACCCAAGGGCTCCTGAGTCCACGGCTCTCTGCTGAGTCCTCCTTCTGGATTTCCCGGAGCAGGTTCCCGCCGAGGGCAGCCTACTGAGGTCAGCTCCCTGGACTGTGGCAGCTCACCCAACACGATGGCTTAGAAAATGGAACGCCCAGCACAGGCAGCTGCAGGGGCCTCTCTGCGGTTCTGTGCTCAGGCCACCTGCGGGTCAGTGGTTCACAGTGTGTCAATGCCCTGCCCGTAAAGAGGGCGCTGAAGGGAGGGCACCAGGTGAGCATGTAGGCCACAGTCACTGCTCTGCCTCAGAGAGTCTAGTCAGACATGGACTGGGGACATCCAGAATGACCTGAGAGAAACTCCTTTTTTACTGCAGGACTTCTCAGGGCCTTTGGCCATACTTTGTATGGATCCAAACGTGTTCTGTAAACATCCCAATGGCAAAAGGTAGTCAGTCTGTGTCTAAGTAGATGGTGGTGGGATCTTCTCAGCTGTTTCTTTTCTTGGAGAATTTCAGAGACCCGCGTTCCTAGGGATGCAATTTGGGACAAATGAGTATTATGGAAGATTAGGAGGAATATGTTAACATTGGCTGAAAGATAAGTGACATCTGGATTGTGATTATAAAATGAGAAAAGACCCTCACATGGGAGGAGAGGAATGGTCAGAGGGAGAGCAGGGGACACTGGGGGTGCGGTTGGCGAGGGCCTCGACAGCCAGACCACAGTGTTGGGCCCTTCACCTGCAGGCAGTGTGTGTGTGTGTGTGTGTGTGTGTGTGTGTGTGTGTGTGTGTATCCATGTGTGTCTGTGGATGTGTGTGTGTGTCTGCCTGTTGCTTAGAGGTTTGAGCAGAGGATAGGATGGTGAATTGCAGCTTTAGAAAGCGGCTTTGTGGGGAGAATTGGACACATACTGGAATCTCGTACCCCCTTGGAAGGCACCCTCAGCATCGCAGAAGCACGTCGCCAGGAAGCAATGGGCCGGACCAAGATGGTCAGCGAACGGACACATACGAGCCCTAGCAGGACAGGAGTGGCGGCATGGGGACTGGCTGAGTCGTGAGGCTGCAGGCCGCCCTGTTGCCACTGATGTTTTGAGAACTCAGAACAGATGGCAGCACCTGGGCCAGCTGTACCGATGGTCAGAAGAATGACCGTGACCGTGTGAGGGGTGGGCGCGGAGTGGAAGTAGTTTCTCTCACCCAAGCAGTAAGAACATTACAGAGGGACTCCCCCTCTTTCCTTCAAGTTGCATTGGCTGAACAACCACCAAAACCCAATGGGGACCCCTGCGAGCCAGGAGCGCGGGGTGGCGGTGCGCCCTGCCAACCACCTCGGCCAGGGCTCCATGTGGAGACTACGTCATGTCCAGGAGAAGCAGGGGCATAGGCAGGTCTTCTTGCTGTGATGGGCAGCTCACCAGTGCTGGCCAAGAGCTTCAATACCAGGTACTTTCATTTAATAAGCAGTTAATAAGGCTTATTCCCATTGGAGAGGGCTCTTTCAAACAAGGGAATTTCTTGCCATTTGGAACCTAGCAAAACCCACTGCTCACTTGTCCTGCAATCTCAAAACCTTGCACATTGAAGTCACCGATAAAGACCAAGGTGATAATTCCAACAGGCCCTGTGGTTTGGAAGTCACAGAGTTTGGGGCTTAATGTTCACATATGAAGTGGAGAGCATTTGAGGAGCAAGGTTTCTCAGACTAAGGGTTTATGTTTGGATCTCATGCAGCAGTTCCAGACCATCTCCCCAAGAGACCCAGCCAGCCTCTGTCCTCTATGCGTTCCCTCCTGTGGCTGTATCCCTCACACACGTGTATGTGTGTTCACATTCCCAGGTGACCGTGCCCTCATGTGCCTTCAGGTGCAGACATTTGGCCACCTGAGATCTTAATCCCTCTTTGTCCAGGTATATAACCAGGGCCGACTGACAGTCATTGTATATAATAAAAGGCTAACATGCAAATCAAACGGTGGAACGCCTGGTCGCTAAGGCACACACTGACCACCAGGGGGCAGATGCTCAACACAAGAGCTGCCCCCTGGTGTTCAGTGTGCTCCCACAGGGGGAGTGCCGCTCAGCCAGAAGCCAGGCTCATGGGTGGTGAGCACAGTAGTGGTGGCGGGATTCTCTCCCACCTCCACTGCAGCACTAAAGACCCCTCGGGGGATGCCCGCAGGGATCGGGCCTAAGCCAGCAGGCAGATATCCCCCGAGGGGTCCCAGACTTGGAGAGGGTGCAGGCCTGGTTGAGGGACCTCCCCCCAGTGCACGAATGTTGTGCAGCAGGCCTCTAGTCTTATTATAAAGAACACGAACCCTGGCCAGTGGTGCTAAGTGGTTAGAGCGCCAGCCCCCGCAAGGAAGGGTCTCAGGTTTGATTTCCAGTCAAGGGCATATACCTGGGTTGCAGGTTCGATCCCCAGCCCTGGTCAGGGTGTGTGCGTAAGGCAGCCAATTGATTGGTCTCTCTCACAGATATCCTCAGGTGAGAATTCACATACAAAAAAAAAAAAGTGGAGGGGGGCAGAATACAGTACAAAAAAAAATTCTGCGTTGCAATGAGGAAGTTGTGAGATCTGAATGAAGTGAAAAACCACAGATATTTCAATAAGCCCCGGAGTACGGATGAGGATGCAGCAACAAATCAGAAAGGAATCCTGGTGGAAACAGCTGGCCACCTTGGGTAGAATTTTGACTCTGATGAAATACAACATATAATAGATAAAAATAAATCAAGGGGGTGGGGGAGAAGGGGGGAGGGAGTCCCTGTGAGCCGGAGCTCACCAGGAGAAGGACTGACCCTGACGGTGCTTGCAAAGGAGGCTGCATCTGGAGAGGGGCGTGGGTTTGGGCTGCGGCGGTGCTGACACAGGCTGTCCAGGTACGGGATCAGCAGGTGCAAAGGCGTGGAGGTGGGCGAGCCCCGGCCCTGAGCAT
>NW_006294760.1:675413-679690 GCF_000327345.1 Myotis davidii | reverse complement strand
AGCAGGAAGTGAGTTTGTTCTGCTCAGGCCTGTGTGACATCGTGTGTCCTCCACAGCAAAGCTGTCGGCACTCCTGCCAGGTTGATATTGCTTAAAGCACAGCCAAAATTACTCTGGGGGGATGACACTCGGAGCCGGTGCAGGAGTCGCGGCGAGAAGAATCCTCACTGTCCCCAAGGTGACCCTGCCCGGCCCCCACCTGGCTCTCTCACTGGGATTTGTCATTCTATGAAGCATCCATAAAACACTCTGTGGCTGAAAAAAATACCGTTCCAAAAGAGGAGCTGGAACATTGAACCCCAAGCAGCAAAAAGGGTGATTCCAACCCACAGGCTTGTTTGAATGATCCCCGGAGCCCTTTATTAGCGACATCAGCGTGCAAGCTTGTGAGCGTCCTGGGGAGGCAGGTTGGTGAGTAGTGGACTCTGCTGGTTCCAAAGATAAAAGAGCAAAACAAACACGTGAACAAACAAAAACCTCGTTTGAAAGAGCCAGGCCCATTTGGAATATTCTTTACTGGTCACGTATTACAAAAAATATGGCTCCAAACTTCCTACCTGGGCTCTTTCTTTTTGTGATGCTGGGCATGTTTTCCCATCACCACAGACTTGTCACAGGTCCACGTGGCTCTCATGGCTTCTCTGCACAGCTGTCCTGGGCTAACTCTGGTGTGTGTGTGTGTGTGTGTGTGTGTGTGTGTGTGTCTGAGCTGTCACGAAGTCTTGGCTCTAACATTTATGATTTTTTGGATTCCACCGGAAGGACATTACCAAGTTTTGTGAAACCAAAGCTCTCCTGCTGACAGACCGTGTGGGTGGAGAGTCCTCGGAGTGCCAACAGGCGGGGGCTGCTTCGTTCGTGTCTGATGGTCCAGGAGATAGGAAAGCTTCCACCCTTGCAGCTCAACATAACCAAGTAGGAGGAACAAGGTGTTTTTGAAATGTGCGTTAGTCTGCGAGGACTGCCGTAACAAATGCCACGGACTGGGTGGCTTAAACAACAGGAATGCATTTGCTCATCGTTCTGGAGGCTGGAAGTCCAAGGTCAGGGTGTTGGCAGGTTGCTTTCTCTCCTCGGCTTCTCCTTGTGTCGCACATGGTCTCTCTTCTGTGCACGTGTCTGTGTCTTGATCTCTTCTGGTAAGGACACAGGCATCGTGGATTAGGGCCCACCCATATGTCCTCATTGCGCCTTAACTACCTCTTTAAAGACCGCATTTCCAAATACAGTTCCGTTCTGTCATCCTGGGGTTAGGACTTCTACATAAAACTTTTGTGGGCACACAATTTAGCCCACCACAATTTGCTTTTAGCAAGCATCTACAAAACTCACTTCCACGCATTCATCTCACCTGTGGATGAATTATGTGGCAAGTGGCTACATGAAATGTTTGCCAACATCCCGCTCATTATAAAGACGAAACGTGTTCAGCTTGGCATTCTTCATTGCAGGTTTTTGAGCTTTAAATCTGGGAGCTATACATGCAGAATTGGCCAGTGTCAAATCCCTTTCTGGTTGCAAACAGAACACTTTCATGGCTACAGATTTGGACCCGTGGCCAAGTACCAGTAGGTGAGATGATTCCTGTGCTCATGGGAGCGTAGGGCTCCTGGTTTATTCCTGTAACAAGGGCCCGTGCTGCCTGCCGAATGGCCTGATCTGTTTGGTGCTTCTGACAGAAGCATCTGGCCCACCTTCCACAGGTCTTTTCCCGGCACACTGTATATGACCAAGTTCAATGGTATATGCTCATCTTCCAAAGGGTCGGCTATCTTGGACGGTCCTTTTGGCCTGCATTCTGCCAGGTTTTATGATTTTTTATTAGTTTACTTAGCCATTGTTGATCTCAGTTTCTCCCACATGTTGTATTCATGTAGGAAATGATTGAGGTGAAGACTGTGAATGAACAGGTTAGGTCTCTCCCAGACTTTCCTTCTATCTTGTGCTCAGCCTCAACATCAGGGTCTGCAGGGTGGAGGTAAATGGGGACACCTGTTTCAGAGGCAGCTGCCAACGTGAAGTGTAAAACTCCTCACACAGATGTTGGTACTGAGTAGGTGCACAGAAAATGTCAGCTCCATCATTATTTTACTCTTTGCACCCGCTGTGGCATCTCCTAAAGCTATTGTTTCTTTCTCAGACTCACCTCCCTCAAAGAAAAGGGCTCTACAACAGACTGGGTTAAGGCTCAAAATACAGCTCTTCCTTGGGTCTCAACCCTGCCGGCCTGCCCTCTAGAGTTAGGACTTGCTGAGCCTCCACAATTGCATACATCTTGAATTGCATTCCTCAAGATAAATCTTTCTCTTCCTTCCTCTCACTGGGTCAGAGAAGACCCAATGAGCACTTTGTACAACCCCTCTGTACCTATGGACTCTGCTCTGAGATGTCTCCTCTCGTGGCCAGACACCAAGCCACCTCCTAATGGCTGGACAATTCTGGTTTTCATTGCAACAGTCTACTTCCTGGAAATTTGCTAAGTTCTGGCCCATGTTCTGATCCTTGGTACAGAACAGTTCAAGCTGGCTGTTTGCATGTCCCTCCAGGATGGTCCCAGGCCCAAAGCACCTGACAAACACCTCCCTTCACTCCTCCTGGAATATTCTCAGTGGCTTCCATCCTTCTAAAACCGCCTCTTAGAAAGAAATAAGATGCTTCAGCTGAGGTCTGACCAGCTCAGAGCAGAAAGGCCCCACCCCCACCCTACAGGACCCTATTGGGCACCTTGGAGCCCTTGCTGAGCAGTGGACATGTTACACTTTCGTTAGAATTGCATTTGTTGTTAGTGAAACTGTGTAAGATTTATTTCCCCTCTTTAATTTCTGCTACAAAGACTAGTTTTCTATACTCTAACCTTATGGAGCTAGGGGTTTTTTTTTGCACCCAAATGTACAAAAACAAATCCTATCCTTCTTTAGCTCTATTTTGGAGTTTTTGAGCCATTATCTGAGCCCATCAAAGTTTTCCGGGATTATTTGTGAGTCAATGAATGTAATATCCTTCAGAGGATGTGTCATCAGTAGATCTGACAAACACTGACTATAATGTTGCCACATCACTGAAAAGGGGTAGGCAGGACTGGGCTAAGGAGGGAGGCCTGGAGCAGGACTGGAGGTAGACAGCCCTCCAGGCAACATCATTAGAATTCTTGGGTCAGTCAACCAACTGCAAAATTACTAAACGTGCTGCTGGCCCATCTTGACTTCTAGGATTTCCTTGCTGTGTGCCTTGCCTAAAGCTAGATAGCTACTCCCCATATATCCTGGACCTACCAGTCTTGAGCCTGCACCACAGAAAGTGAGATCAGCTGGGTGTGACCTGTTCCTAGTAACCCAGCTGGCTCCTGGGACTCACCACTTCCTTTCAAATGCCTCTAAAAGCATTATTTCTAGTGTTTTAGAATCTTGTCAAGGGCAAACATAAGGTTCAATGTTTATGAGCCACCTTCTTGCCCTCTGTGGCCATCAGAATCACCCCTGGTGTATGAACACATGAAAAGCCAGCCTGGCCCTGGCCCATGTGGCTCAGTTGGTTGAGCATCATCCCATGCAATGAGACATCACAAGTTTGAGTCCCAGCTGGGGCACATGCCCGGGTTTTGAGCTTGATCCTCAGTAGGGGGCATGCACGAGGCAACCAAACAATGGTTCTCACTCATCAATGTTTCTCTCTTCCTCTCCCTGCCTCTCTCTCTCAAATCAATAAAAACATTAAAAGAAAACAAAGGCCCAGCCTGGTGGCTCTGAGGGCTCATCTCTGGGCTGCTGGGCTGCAGGTCACTGAGGCAGGAGATGGGGCCTGGCTCTCATCATCTATCTCCAGCCTCATCCTGGGCCTCAGTTGCCTCCCATGCTGTTCATCGTTCTTGTGATGGTTAATTTTGCTGCATCAAGTTGATTAGACCACAGTACCCACAGACTGGCTAAACATTACTCTAGATATTTCTGTCAAGTTCATTTTTATATGTGTCTAACATTTAAATCTGTAGGCATGGAGGAAAGCAGATTGCCCTTCACAATGGGTAGGCCTCATCCAATCAGTGGAAGGCTGAAAAAAGAAAAGGCTGCGGTCCCTCTAAGAAGAGGGACTTCTACAACAGACTGAATTGAGGCTCAAAATGCAGCTCTTCTCTGGGCCTCAAGCCTGCCAGCCGACCCTCTAGAGTAGTGGTTCTCAACCTTCTGGCCCTTTAAATACAGTTCCTCATGTTGTGACCCAACCATAAAATTATTTTCCCGGCCAATTACCAACGGACCATCCCCTAGTCTTCTGGCCCA
>NW_006294760.1:657432-671128 GCF_000327345.1 Myotis davidii | reverse complement strand
TGGTCAAGGGCAAACATAAGGTTCAATGTTTATGAGCCACC
Source organism: Myotis davidii (assembly GCF_000327345.1). Lineage (NCBI taxonomy): Eukaryota > Metazoa > Chordata > Mammalia > Chiroptera > Vespertilionidae > Myotis > Myotis davidii. The sequence continues at coordinate 671,087 of NW_006294760.1, read as the reverse complement.
TTCTTGCCCTCTGTGGCCATCAGAATCACCCCTGGTGTATGAACACATGAAAAGCCAGCCTGGCCCTGGCCCATGTGGCTCAGTTGGTTGAGCATCATCCCATGCAATGAGACATCACAAGTTTGAGTCCCAGCTGGGGCACATGCCCGGGTTTTGAGCTTGATCCTCAGTAGGGGGCATGCACGAGGCAACCAAACAATGGTTCTCACTCATCAATGTTTCTCTCTTCCTCTCCCTGCCTCTCTCTCTCAAATCAATAAAAACATTAAAAGAAAACAAAGGCCCAGCCTGGTGGCTCTGAGGGCTCATCTCTGGGCTGCTGGGCTGCAGGTCACTGAGGCAGGAGATGGGGCCTGGCTCTCATCATCTATCTCCAGCCTCATCCTGGGCCTCAGTTGCCTCCCATGCTGTTTTAAATACAGTTCCTCATGTTGTGACCCAACCATAAAATTATTTTCGTTGCTACTTCATAACTGTAAAGTTGCTACTGTTATGGATCATAATGTAAATATCTGATATGCAGGATGGTCTTAGGCGACCCCTGTGAAAGGGTCGTTTGACTGCCAAAGGGGTCGCCACCCACAGGTTGAGAACCGCTGCTCTAGAGTTTGAACTTGCTGAGCCTCCACAATTGCATAAATCTAGTCCTCAAGATAAGTCTCTCTCTCTCTCTCTCTCTCTCTCTCTCTCTCTCTCTCTCTCTCTGTGTGTGTGTGTGTGTGTGTGTGTGTGTGTGTGTGTGTGTCCTATTGGTTCTGTTTCTCTGGAGAACTCTGACCTCTACAGCCATCTGCTTGGTATGGACATTACTTGGACAGAAAAGACAAATGAAATAGACATGGGAAAGTTCTGGTTCCTCTCACAACCCAAGCTCCTCTGCTCCTGGCAGCCCAGTAAGATGGCCTGGCCTTCCTGAGAGTGCTCCACCAGGGCTCTGTCGAGTTCCAGTTACAAGCAGAACACTGAGCACCTACTAAATGGGGCACAGCACACCCCCTTATGCACCATCTCTCCACGCTTCACTCACGCCCTTCCCACTGGGCTCCCACCTGTGGCTACGACAGACTGTGTAAGTATCCTCTCCTTTTCCTCATAGGGTCACCTTCTCCTGCGCAGGAGAACTGAGCAGCCCCCGTGGGCTCCTTTCCCGGGGTCTCAGGCTACACTTGGTGGAGCCTTCTGCTTCTTCCATTTGAAAGCAGTGAGCAGGGGAACTACAAGCCCAGGTCTGGGGTCAGAGAGCCCTTGATCTTAATCTAAAATCTGCCACTTGGTTGCCGTTTGATCTTGGGCAATTTTTAACCTTCCTGCCACTCAATTTTCTCTTGTGAAGGGTTTTTTGATGGTGCTCAACTCCTAGGTTGGTTGTGAAGGTTCAATGAGAAGATGTACAACAGCTGTGGCTGGTGTGGCTCAGTTGGTTGGGTGTCGTTCCGTGCATCGAAAGGTTGCTGGTTCAATTCCTGGTCAGGGCTCAAGCCCAGGTTTCGGGCTCAATCTCCAGTAGGGGGCATGTAGGAGGCAGCCGGTCAATGCTTCTCTCTCTCCCTCTCCCTCCCTCTGTCTGTAAAAATCAATTTTAAAAATTTTTCTAAAAGAAGATGTACAACAAACACAGCATTAGCTGGGCTCAGGAGGTGAGCTCAGCCCCATCAGACTTGGTTCTCCTCCGGCCTCTGGGCTGTCCTTTCGTTTCTCCACTCTGTCACTCATCATTCCCTCTGACTGCCTTTAGTATTGCCCATAGCATTTCCCTCCTCTGTTGCACACACATGGGAGGTTGTAATTGCTCAGCCTTTTTGAAGTTATACATAGCCATGAGACTTGCTTTGGAAAAGAGAGAGAGAGAGAGAGAGAGAGAGAGAGAGAGAGAGAGAAAGAGATGAGAGGTGTATTGGACATGCAGTGTGAGTGAGAACTAGATCTTTGTTGAGATAAGTTGCTGAGATATGGGAGGTGGTATTTGTTGCATAGCAAAACCTCACCGGTCTTGACTGATACATTCCTTCACCTGAAGATCTAAAATCTTGTAGCCAATACCATTAGATCGGTAGTATGTATAGATGGCATTTATTTATATGAATATATTTTCATCCATGTATATACATATATGGATGTACAGAAATGCATCTTATTTCCTCTTCCTGCGCAGCTGCGACTCTGTCCACCTCCCCAGCTCATGGTTCTTCTGCCCCATCCGGGCTCACCCTCCGTGTCTCCCTTCCCCCTCACCCAACTCGGGGGCCTTCGCCTCTCTCTTTTTTCTTAGGCGGCTGGCAGTTGGGCCTTCTTTTGTTTGCTCCAACTTGTATTTCTTCCTCCCCTTTAAAATGTACCACAGTCACTCCAGGCAGTTTTGGGGTCCACTGTGGACAGGATGAGGAGGGCATTTGATACAACTCAGTTTCATCAGCAGCAGACTGTCCACAGGAATCGGTCATCTCCTAACTGCACCTGAGCTGCCCCAGATGACTCTGACTGGATGGGCTAATGGGGGTCCCTATAAAAGTGTTTCCCATCTTGAAAGCAAGATGTTGGTCAGGCTTGGGGTGGGAGGAGCTGTTGGGACCTTGGAGACAGTTACAGAGGGTGGGTCCCGGGGATGGCCCGAGGTACCCAGTGAAAGCCCCCTCACTCTCCTTTGGGGGATTCTGAGACTAAACAACTGTTAGTCCATAACTTTGACCAACAGTTTGCGGCATTTTGTGCAAGTTTATGTGAAGATCATTGATGCTTACATGGGGACATAGAGGCCTTTGTCCCTTCCCTCAGCCAATAGCTATGGAGAGACAATCCCCATGCTCCTCAGAAAAGAGGGAAGGAAAGTGGGAAGAGACCCCTGTTCCATGTTCCATCCAGGGGTTCTCTGCAGGGCCAGGACACTAGAGAGAGACCTGAACCAGATCCACTCCCCAGACACCAGCCACTTCATGATGGAGCTGTTGGAGCACTAGGTGTTGGTGTGTGGAAACAAAGAGGTCCCCAATCTCTCAAACCACAACTGACCCGGTGTGTCCCCACAGCCCCGGTGGGCTGACAACACACGCCTGCCTGTGCATGGCAGGGACAGGAATCTATTCCGGGGGAAATGCTGTTTGGAAGTTGGGCAGAATTTGTATATCTGGTAGCTTTATTCCCCCACAGAGATAAGAGTACACATGGTCAACAACAAATGTCTCAGCTCTGGCTTTTTCAGAACCTCAGGCAAGTCACCTGAACTCTCCAGAGCCTTGGTTTGTTCACCTGCAGTGGAGACAGGACTCATCTCCAGGTTCTGAGCCCGATGTTGGGCTGGCCCTCGACCGGGGCTGGTAGGGATCGGTGGACAGTCAGAGCACCTCCACCTGGCCTGGTCATGCCCATGACCTGTCCCAGGGGCAGCAACGGCCTCCGAGTGCGCCGGGGTCCCTCCATGGAAGCTCGTGCTTTGCTTGTCACCTGTGATCGTCTGGCCGTGAAGGCAGGAGGGCACCACTCTTGGTGGGTCAGGGTCGGGGTCAGGGTCAGCTGTAAGTGGATGACAAATCACACAGGATTTCACCCCTCAGGGCTTTCTGAGGGCATGTGGGCTTCTGTAGTTTCTGTTTTATAAAAGTTCTACAGCTTAGTTCCGCATTATTTTAAGAATCCTATATAATAAAAGGCTAATATGCAAATTGAACGGTGGAACAACCAGTCGCTATGATGCACTCACTGACCACCAGGGGGCAGACCCTTAACACAGGAGTTGCCCCATGGTGTTCAGTGCACTCCCACAGGGAGAGCGCCGCTCAGCCAGAAGCCAGGCTCAGGGCTGGCAAGCACAGTGGTGGTGGCAGGAGCCTCTCCCGCCTCTGCGGCAGCGCTAAGGATGTCCGACTGATGGCTTAGGCCTGCTCCCCATGAGGACATCCCCTGAAGGCTCCCGGACTGCAAGAGGGCACAGGCTGGGCTGAGGGACCCCCGTCCTCCCGAGTGCACAAATGTCGTGCACCAGGCCTCTAGTTTCTTATAAATGAACTAGATCTTGTTTGCACTCAGGACAATTTAGTCAACAGCCACTCGTGGCAGCTGCAAACACACCGTGAAAATGAAACCGGGTATCAGTGGGACCAAGAAGGAAGGTCTTTGAGGGAAATAGAAATGAGGATTCCGCACACGGTACCTCCCATGTCTCTGTGGGTGAAACCCTCGGCATCTTCTAGGACAGCAGTTCTCAACCTATGGGTCGCGACCCCTTTGGTGGTCGAACAACCCTTTCACAGGGACCGCCTAAGACCGTCCTGCATATCAGATATTTACATTATGATTCAGACCAGTAGCAACATTACAGTTATGAAGTAGCAACGAAAATAATTTTATGGTTGGGGGTCACCACAACATGAGGAACTGTATTTAAAGGGCCAGAAGGTTGAAAACCACTGTTCTAGGAAAACCTTCAAAAATCATTCACCAAGATCGTGTGACTCTCATAAATGAAACAGGTGATAATGCTCACAGCTTAAATCCTGTGGATCTAAAACTCACATTAAAATATCCGTAATAATTTACTCAACCCAAAAATAATGCAGGCGCACCTTTGTGGACCCCCCTGACCCCTCCAGCTTTTGCTAACACTGCTTCTGACGGGGATTTTTTTGTCTGAGTGGATGTCACCTCGGATCACGCGAGCTAAATTGCAAATGAGTCACACATAATGCAGAGAAAAATGACCACACTTCCCGGTTTCTAGAATGTGACTGGAATGTGAACGAGGCATTTGTTTTCTCAAGCTCCAGCAGACCCGAGGGCCCGGGGCTGTGTCCACCCTCGTGGAGCCTGTCTCCCCTTGGACCCCCTGAAGGAGCCAGAAGCCCCCCTCTGTCTGCCCCCTCCCCTCCCGTCTGTGTAATTACTGGCTCGCTGCTCAAGGCCCCGTTTCTGTTAGAAGCTTGGTGTTAGCCTCGGGCTTTCCTCCTGACACTGCTGCTAATTCGTTACTTGTTGTTCCCCATTGGCCTCTGGGAGGAGAATGTCCTTTCTGAGTTGCACCTGGGCATCTCAAAGGGAATGGGGTGCACACGCATGGGGGCCCCGTGCATGTTAACTTCAGAGTGAGGAGAGGCTGTGTGGCTCGTGGGGGCGGTGTGGGCAAGGAAAACAATTTGCATGATGTGTTCGCTGCCTGTGAAACTGAAACCCGGCCGTGTGGGTGGGGCTGGTTTCCTAACGTCAGCGCTGTCGCCCACGGACGCCCCCGTGGACACGTGGTGCCCTCACCACCCCCGGGGTAGGGGGACGGCCAGGCCCAGGGGCCCCAGCCCAAGTTGAGCCAGAATCAACCCCTAGAGCTGAGGCCCCGGGCTCCCTGGTCTCACCCTGGGATGAACACACAGCCTCTTCTCCTGATGCACCTTTGAACCTGGCTCAGTGCATCTACCTCATGAGACAGGGCAAGGCCGAAAAGTGGGGTAAATCATTTTGAAGGAGTTGCCTCTTTTGTTTCCCTTGAGAGTCCATTCTGAGTCAGCCTGAGTGCTCCAGAGCCTGACGCCCGAGGTGAGGGTGGCTCCTGGCCCTCCTTTACTGGGAAGGCCCAGGCCCGGTCAGGGACCAGCACCCCCTGCTGGGCCTGAAGTCTCTAAGTGGCAAGGTGACTTCAGGGGGTAATACCCGAGTTCTTTTGACACAGGACGGCTGGGCTCTGAGCGCCAGATTTCCCACTGCGAAACAGGTGGGCCCTGCAGAGCAGTGAAATAGACCCTTCCGCAGCCATGTTTCTTTTTGCTCTGTCTTCAGCCAGCAGTTGACCTGTCTCCTGGCTGGCAGGTGGAGGGAATGCTCTGGGAGCAGCACCCCTCCCCTGTTGGCCATGGATCCATGATGCTCTGGGGGACCCAAGACGTTCTCTGCACTCCACCTGCACGCCAGCCAGTGCAGATGGCTCACTGACGACCCACCCTGGCAGCTCAGATTCCGTCATGCACCTCGTATTCTTTTACATGTAGTTTAAAAATTACCAGATAACAAAAATACAGTGACTATCATAATGTGTGTGTAAGGGGGTTGGGGGGGTGTCTCAGGCTCAGAAGATGAGCGCCGCAGCCCTGAGTCTGAGACCGGCCTTGTCACTGGCAGCAGAGCCATGAGGAGGGAGCAGGGGGAAAGGGTGCTGTCTGGGATTGTCAGTTACAAGTTTGGGTCACGGTTCCATTTGGCCCCAGGATGCACATCCTGGCACTGCTTTTCATTCTACCGTAAAGAGTGTAGCTGTCACCATCCACTTCTCATTGAAAAGTATTTATTTTATACATGTGTACTTTCTGCTGGGCATTTCTGGGCTGTTTACACGCAAAAGCCATGGATGAGGCCAAAAGAGAGGAGCAGGGGGACTTTCTTTTGTTAACTTAAAATTTTTAGCTGATCTGTATTACTTTTCTTGTTACATTTTGGAAGAAGGAGGAAAAGCCCGTTTTAAAACTAGAATTGGGTTATGACGTGTTTGTTTTCACAAGCATTCCCTGGACAATGGTTAGGACCAGGCACCACGACACCCTAAAGAGTGGGGCCCTTGTTCTCAGGAGGTTCACAGTTTGGAAGGGCAGACACTTGTGGAAGACGTGACATCAACACTCCTGTTTCCCAAGGACCCGATGTATGTCAGGCTCCGGCCTAGTTCATCATGTGGATGATCTGATCTCATTTCCTCCTCATACAACCCATGAGTGAGGTCCTCTCATGATCCTTAGTTTACAATGAAGAAAATGAGGCACAGAGAGGTTATGTAACTTGTCCAAGGTCACAGAGCAGGTAGGTGGCAGGGCCTGGATTTGAAACCAGACCATTTGGTTCCAGAGTGGATATGACACTGAGCCACGCTATGAACGGAGCATACGGGAGCACAGAAAAGAACTTGGAGGGCTCTGGCTGTGGGTGCCTGGGGAGGGGGGTCAATGAGGAACTCACATTTAGCTCAGCCAGGAAGGGCTGGGTACCAGTGTTGGATAAACACAGAACGTGACTTCTTCTAATGACAGCAGAGGAGGAGTATAGGGCCCTTTGTTCACACCTGAAGATACACTACGCTTTGACGAACCCTGGTTATTATCCATCTTCTAGATCCCATCCCATCCTGCCCCACATGTGACTCAGGGCATGAGTGAGAAAAAGGACACTAAAGGAACATCTCATCAAGATGTGCTGTTGGGGTGTCACTGACTGGCACTAGAAAGCTTCCCAGTGGGTCATGAAAAATCCTTTCTGGCTCACTCTGACTTAGGGAGGCCTCGCCTGAAAGATGCAACGACCAGCTACGGAGAAGCCATATGCCCCTCCTGCCCTTCAGTTGCTTATAGTTAGAAAACTGATCTTGGCATCGTATTGGTGCTTATTAGGGGCTGAATTGTGTTCCTCCCGGAATTCATATGCTGAAGTCCCAACCCCAGTAAAGTCGTCCCCGTTGTCTACAGAGGATGCGTTCCAAGCCCCCCAGAAACCATGGATAGTGTAGAACCCTATACATACTGTTTTCTCCTATGCATCCCTACCTTTTCACTTCAAAGAAGCAATTTGTGGTTTCTCTTTGGCACATTCAGGCACATTCAAATTGCTAGCATCACTACTTGTGTGCTGTGAGACATTATTCAGTAAGATAAGGTGACTTGAGCACAAGCACTGTTACCATGATGACTCCCAAGTGACTAACAGGCAGGGAACATGTACAGTGAGTGTGGAGACGCTGTACAAAGGGAGTTTTCAGGTTCCAGGTGGGATGGAGTGGGTCGTCAAGCGATTTCATCATACCACCCAGAACGGTGCAGTTTAAAACGTATGAGTTGTTTATTTCTGGAACTTTCCATTTAATATTTTTGGACCTCAGTTGACCATGGGTAACTGAAACCACGGAAAGCAAAACCACGTACGAAAGGGGACTGCTCTACCTTAGAGTGTGACTGTATTTGGAGAGAGGGTCTTTAAAGAAGTAATTCAGTTTAAATGAGATTATTCAACTGGATGCCCATCCAATAAACTGGTATAAACTGGTGTCCTTCTGAGAAGAGAGATTAGGACGCAGAGGCACCTGGAGGGAAGACCACGTGAGGACACAGAGAGAGTATGGCCACCTTTGAGCCAAGGAGAGAGGCCTGGGGAGAAACTAAGCCTGCCAAGACCTCGATCTCAGGCTTCTAGACTCCAGAATTATGAGGACATAAATTTTTGATTTTTAAGCACCCCAGTGTGTGGCACTTTGTTATGACAGACTTTGTAAACAAATATAAATGCCCAATGCATTTCTGTTGAATAAAACATGGATAGATGGATGGGAGGAAGAAAACATTGCATAGCTAGGGTGGGAGCAATCCATCAGGGTCTTTTTCAACCTGAGCGGATAATTTAAATTCCGTGTTGGAGGCATGAGGGAGCACTGGAGGTCCCAGAGCAGGGGGTGTCCACAGCCGAAGCAGTGCTCTGAGACACTGATGATGTGGGCTCTGGAGCTCTGAGCCAGCGAGGTCACCCAGGACGGCTTGACAAGGGCCAGGGGATACACTGATGGCACCAGTGAAATGCAAGGGCCTGTCCTTCCCTTTGTATCAGTATTCTCTCCTGGAGGGGCAGATGAGGACCTCTGATGGGCCAGGAAATTGGAATTCTACCTGGAGACAAGCCCACAAAGGCTCTGATCTGATTGGACAGAGACCAGTTCCCCTCCCCTGTCCTACTGGTCAGATTCTACAGCAAAGAATATTGAGCCCAAAAGAAAAGAAAAGTTCTGGTTTAAAGAGAATTGGTATTTTATAAAATGGCTGGAAGAGAAATAATGTTGAAAATAGAAGTCTACTGATGATACCATGTCACTCCTTTGTCGTCTCTGTTTCAAAAAAAAATCATTTGGCTTTCTACTATTTTCTGTATGTTTTTACTTCCACTTTAAGGTCCTTTAATTGTAAAGGTGCCTCTGAGGACCAATCTGGAAGCCTGGTGTCATCCCTGGGAGGAGGGTCCCTCTTCATGCTGTGGCTCAAAGGCACGGAGAAAGCTGCTGGTGCCATTAGTTGGATTTTATTGGATCTTCTAGTTCACATTTCTGTGTCTTTAGTTAAGTGGGATGACTATTGAATAACACCAGTATTATATTATATTATTAGTAGGTAATATATACTGTGAACCGTCTCCTGTAGGGGTGGATAGTATATAATTGCGGTGGCATTTCTTATTTAATTAAGAGTATTTTGGTTAAAAGTGACAGAAAACCCAACTCAAAGTGGTTTGAGCAAAATCTAGGCTTACCATCTCATATTAGTAAGCAACCTCAGAATGGGGTTGGCATAAATACTGCTCAAATGGAGTCAAGACATTTGTCTTTTTCTGCTCCTCACGGCTCAGTTTCTCATGTGCTAACTCCCTTCACAAACAGGCTCAGTCTCATGGCCTCAGGGTGGCTGGCTGCTATGAGTCCTTCTAGGACAAGACCCAACAGAAGAGACCTTGGTTCCAGCATTGCCTACAACGGTGCCGAGAGGCACTCTGATGGGACCAGTTGAAGTCACGAGTTTCTCCCTAAGCCAATCAGAGTAGGAGGTGACTGTAATGTGCTAATTGATTTATCTGCCTTACCCTCTCCCGGGGGTAGAGTTATGAAGGTTGAGTATTGGGCACAGGGAAGCAAACCACAGATGACCACTAGATTGTACTCGGTGACACAGGTGACTCACTAATTTAAGCTTATTTGTGTGCAAAGGAGCCATTAATTTTGACTTCCAAATGGCCACTGATAATATCTCTTGTCTATTCCCTTTGTAGGCTGGCTGGGAGCTCACTTACAAATTGGACATCATGTCCATTATCCCCAAACCCAGTGTGAAATTGGTGGCAGGACAGTCCCTATTCCCAGATTGTCTGCGCTTGTCTTTTCTCTATCAACCCTCCCTGCAACCTCAGCTCCTGGTGCCAGGCCTCTAGCTCCCTCCTCACTGGCCTGAAAAGCTGTCTTTGTGTTTGTAGAGGACTTTCTTATGTCACACACCCATCTTTTCTGTCGGCGAAGCAGACAAGAGTTTTGTCTTTCTGCCTTTTTCTGTGTGTCATTTAGCTAGAGCCAATGAATTACTTGCAAAATATTTTCTGATGCTGACGAAATGGTTTGTCTACTCTTATGTCCAAGAAGTAACTCCTCCCTCGGCAGAGGTGCTACCAGTCAAGGATGCCAGAGGCATCTTCTCTCCAGTGGAGTCTCCCTTCTCAGATCTGACCACTAAGAGGGTTCATCAAGGCCACTTGGTGAAACAGGAGCACGTTTCTTTGTCTTCCAGGCTCTAGGCCTATCCAGTGAGCCCTCAGTGATTACCACCAGCAGGCAGTAGTGGCTGCCATATGATTTGGTGAACTTCATCATTTACTGTGACTGTCCAGCCCACTTTCAGCCCCTCACTGCTCTCTCAGCCATTCAGGTAAACTCTTCTTTGTGCTAGAGCATTTGCGGTCTGTTTCATATTAAGGTGTTCTTGATCGGTGCTAAGTTCCGCTTTGATGCATGCGCCCCCTATCTGCAGACAAGTTTCTTGAAACCCCACACAATAGGAGGCCTCTTCTTAGTTAGTTCTTCTCGTTGTCATAGAAACAAGGTCACTAGTACCAGGCAGGGCCTATCAGCTAATGTCACCAGAGAAACAGACACAGAGAGAAAATAATAATAGAATTCCTGATTGCTGAGGTATAGAAGAAAATGCTTGGGCAGCTCTTCCAGTTGATGATCCCAAATTTAAAGTGTCCTTCTGGAGTACGGGAAACATGACATTAGAACTATTCGAAGCAAATGAGACTCAGTGAAGTTTAAGATAAGAGAATTGTTTGAAAGGGTTCCATGAAGCTGGGCCTTTAATGAACACACATCTACAAGGATAGACTGTACACCCCAGGCTGTTCTCAAGAAAAAATCTGGCATCAAGTTTTAAATTCCATGGCCATCCATCTCTGCTTCTTCAATCTCATTGACCTTGAGCCCCGGGCAAAATGTGGGCAGGAAAGGAGCCTGGAGAACATGGGGCCAGACTGAGAATCAAGGCGGAGTTTACAGAAGTCACTGGTGACTCAGCATGACCTCGGCTGGATGACCTGAGCCGGCCCGGTTGCCATGAGGAGAAATACAGGTGTCCCAACCCTCTGTCTTCTTCTGGGTCTGGGAACCTCAATGGACGGCCTTCACTTGCTCACACTCCTCCCCCGTCTCTATCACAACCGAGCTCGGGCTCTGCAACACATGTTATGCGAGACATTTGTATTTTCATTGCATTCGTGGGCATGTCTAGCAAAATGCAAACTCCTACTGATAACATGTGGATTTTTCCTGGGTAGAAATGGCTACCATCGTACAGATGTGCAGAAAACTCTTTAAAAACTCTTAAGTAATAATCTTGATAAGGTAACTCGACTTATTTCATCTTAACCTCTGTTCTCAGTGACACTTGAAGACCCGAAGGAGGTTCAGTTTTAAAAATCAAAACTAAGTAGCATTTGACAAGATGTGTGTGAATGTATGAAAGACATTTTCATGTAATACGTGCTTTGTTTTCTTTCCCCCCGGTTTATGCAGACTTTTGTTCTGCTCTTAGATACCACGCCAATAAACAGGAAGTTGAAAAAAACGTGGTGCAATTGTTCTGAATGTTGTTTTTCTTGTAAGGCTTTATGAGCCACACTGCACCATCCTATTCAAAGCAGCCCCTGTAGGTGGTGGTGTTAATAAAGAAATGAGGAGGCCGAGCTGCCTGCTGCCCTGACTCCCCAGGCCTCAGGCCTCAGCGCCCCGGGGCCTGCCCAGACATTCCAGCACTTCTCTTCATTTGTCCTGAACCAAGTTGTAGGATTTTAAGGAGAAAATAAGGCCATTCCTATGGAAGATGTGTTTTCTTCTTTGCTCCTCATGCTGAGTACACGAGACTGTGTGTGTGTGTGTAAGAACCAGGAGCAGACCATTGAATCAGAACCTTCAAACCTCTATTTATCTTCAGGGCAGTGAATTAGCTACAACCCTGGTCTGTTGCCATTTGAATAAGTTGTCAAGAAAATCTGGATCTTATTCTCTTTTTTGAAAAGAATGACTTTCATAATCACAGCAGCCGTTACTTGGTTTCATGATCCATGACAAGATAAGGGGCAGGAGGAGCTACTCCTTAAAAGCCCCCACCTCCTCAGGCCCTGAGCCCCAGCAAGTCCTGGCCATATTCTCTTTTTTGAAAAGAATGACTTTCATAATCACAGCAGCCGTTACTTGGTTTCATGATCCATGACAAGATAAGGGGCAGGAGGAGCTACTCCTTAAAAGCCCCCACCTCCTCAGGCCCTGAGCCCCAGCACCTGTGAGCTGGGTTTGGAAGCTCCAGCAGCCAGGAAGGGGGCGCGCTGGGAGAGCTGACTCCAGAGGAGTGTGTGCCAGGCTCAGCAGATGCCCGTGGTGGTGGCTCTGACCCTGCGCAGGAGGGTGGTCATGCCCTCCCTGGCCCCCACCTGTGTGAGGACTCACAGAACCATAACAGGGCTACCAGGCAGGAAACTGGGGTGCAGAGTGGCAGAAAGGGGGAGCTGAGGAAGTAGAAGGGCTAGGAAGGGAGCAGGGCCAGGCGCTGTCTCAAGTGTACACAGGGCCTGACTGGGTGGCAGACACACCAGTCACCAGAGGCAGTTCCCCTCCACCATGTGCAATGTTCACCACTCGGACCCTCTACTCCCAGCCTCTGCTCCCATCAAGCCGGGGCCTCTGGGTGGCACCTGCACCCCCAGACCGTTGTGCCTGTCCTGGGCAGTTCCCGTCTCTTCGGTTGTTATGTTTATCACCAACTGAAGCTCAGTGTTGAAAAGCAGGAGGTGGAGATGCAGTGGCCAGAGAGCCTGAACCCGGGCAGAAGTGACAAGGACACGCTGTGGCCAAGTGTGTGGCGCGGGGACTGAGCTCCGATGCCACTTTTAAAAAGTTGTCATTAATGTCGAAAGTGGGAGAGAGCGGACCAGCCCTTCCCTGGTACTTAGCCCCTGGAACAGAGAAAGCCCTGGCCTCCTGGGATGTGGCGATTAGCCATCTCTTCTGGGGTCAGCCCTGTTTGGGAAGAACTGGGCTGTGTCAGGTGGGGGAGCACTCACCCAGGTTCGGGCGGAGGTGCCCCGGGGGAGAGGCTGCATGCTGAGCTCCCCGTGGAAAGGACGTCCCATGGCACAGCTGAAAGCCTGACTCTTCGAGGCCTGACCACCCGGCCTTCAGGGGTGCAGCTGTCCTTGCCCCCGGAGACAGTTGGCTGCACTGACATCACACATTCTAGACTTGAGTGCATAGACGTTCAGCACTCTCATCACTATTTTTAACATTTTATTTTCTGTTCAGAGTCAAGAAGTGTATCCACCTCGCTTGGCCCCTGTTCCAGCAATGAGGCATCTAAATGCTTCCTAAGCTAGAGCCCTGCCCTGCCTGTGAACAGATTTTGATGAAACTCCAAAAGTGAAGTCAGGTTTAAATATTCTGCAAAAAGCATCGGGGTGCTTTTGTCTACTTGGGCTCAGTTTTCATGAATTATTAAGTCTTTTCTTAGATGACTGAGCTCTGTGGTTACAGAGCAGATAAGTTACTTTGCTCTTGAACGCTGAGCATTTTCACTGATTTCAGTCTTACTCATGAGAAAATATTGTACTCACCCACAGATGCCAGG
>NW_006294760.1:640680-657348 GCF_000327345.1 Myotis davidii | reverse complement strand
CCCGTAGACATTTTAGACACAGATCCCTCACGGTGGCTTTCACAGTCCAACGGGAGCTGCATCTGTGATCAATTATTATTTTTGAAACACACTCGCCCCCATGCAGTCACAGTGTTTGGTGGGGAGGGATGTGTGAAATCAAGATGTCCACCCAGGGTCTTTGCAGGTCACGCATCCCTAGATTCTGCCACTGGGAGTGGAAGTGTGGACAGTATTACCAAGAAATGCAATGTGACTAACACCCATTCGCAATGGTCCTGTTGTGAAATTGCTGGGGTTTCCATTCATGTGCCGAACCTGATCAGCACTTTGTATTTCTGACATTTTTGGAGGGATTGGAAACTAATTCTTTCTGTTGCAGTTTGAATTGTCTCCAAAGGCCGTTTCATCAGCTTTAGAGCCAGGTTGATAATGCTTTCATTTTAAGCTTAGCTACTTTCTCCCTGGCTCGGCCCGTGGTCTAGTGACGCAGTGATTTCAAAATCCTACGGGGCAAGCGGCTTCGATGCAGAGCCTGCCCCCAGGGTGGCCGGGCTACCCCTGCTCATCCCCAGGCGGGGTCGCTGGGCCTCGGGCTGCTGGCTTCTGTCCAAAAGGAAGAAACAGCAGGGACCTCGGTGGTGTAATTTACTGTTTTGGTTGTTGGTCCAGGACATCCATTCTCTCCCATAAAAATGTATATCCTCTCTAACCTCTCCCTCTAGGTGATTAATGGAGCCTACAGTTAATTGTGCCCCATCAGGCATGTCCTCTTCTGGATTTTCTGAGGCTTTTTTTAAAAAAGAGAGAAATAATGTTAGTTGATTGCTTTTCATTTCTTTTCAATGTCAGAATGGCATTGCGTAATAAAACCCCAACAGGAGAGGGTTCAGAAATTAAAACAAGCTGACATTGCCCCATTCTGAATTAAAATGCGGCATTTGGCTTTTATATTTTTCTTCTATGTTCAGCCCTAATTGTTTTTGCATATCAGTCTAAATAGGCAAAAACTATTTAGAATTATATTTCAAATTAGAACTCCCATGTTTTGCTATTGTCATGATATAGTGAATAATGTTCTTTAATCAATAAAACTCACATTCTGGGTCAGTGATTTTTATATGCATGTGCACTCATATTTCATGATATTAATTTTTCTACATGCTTACCTGTTAAGTGAATATTTTATGTTTGCTTGCCTATGCTGTTAATTCCTCTTCTGGATTTTTCCCTTCTTCCTAGGAAACCTTCTTGGTTAAACCTTCTTGGTTATTGTAATATATTCCCTTCTTCCTAGGAAACCTTCTTGGTTAAACCTTCTTGGTTATTGTAATATATTCCCTTCTTCCTAGGAAACCTTCTTGGTTAAATCTTCTTGGTTATTGTAATATATAATATATTTACATGTTACATATTCTGTTAAGTGAATATTTTATGTTTGCTTGCCTATGCTGTTAATTTTTCTGTGATGCCACAGCTCATCTTGTAGTATATAAGTCAAGAAAATTAGTAAGGTGCACATAGTTCCTTTTTGTACAAAACACATGCTAGCTTTAGCAACAATATTTGGTATTAACAGATGAATTTTAAAACTAAAACTTGCCCTTTTTTATCAACAAGGAAAACTTTTTCTTTTTCTCTTTTCCTTCTCTTTTTGGTTGGTTCCTTTTTAGTTTTTAAACACTAAATAATCAGCGTTGGTGGCCCTGTCCTCAGAGGAATTACTTACTGTATTTTCTGCTACGGTCACGGTCACCGGGGACTATTGTGGAGTCCACCGTGAGTTTCCTGTTGTTTCGGGCGAGCAAGAGGCTGCTGAGTGCTCAGAGGGGTATGAGAAAGCAGGCTGGCTTATGTTACTTCTGAAATGACTTAAAATAGCAGTTTTAAAAGTATCTTCTACCAAACCAGAACAGCAAGTCCCTGGCATTTCTCATACACTTTATGTACAGTTACATATTTTGACTCCACTTCCACTTTTCAAATCTGTGAACGGA
This sequence comes from Myotis davidii, assembly GCF_000327345.1. NCBI lineage: Eukaryota > Metazoa > Chordata > Mammalia > Chiroptera > Vespertilionidae > Myotis > Myotis davidii. The sequence continues at coordinate 655,372 of NW_006294760.1, read as the reverse complement.
TTGCTCTGCGTTTGTGTAAAGTACATGTAGCAGGACAGAAAGGAGACACTATCAAAGCAACGGGGATTCTGCCCAGTGCGGAGGGTGCTGAGAATGTTTTGAATACAAAGGAAAAGGTATAATTCCACTTATGAGAAAGAAAGTGTGATCGAGGTTACCAGGGACTGGGGGTGGGAGGGGAGGGGGGCGAGTGTTTAATGGGGACAGACTTCCTGTTTGGGATGATGATAAAATTCTAGAGAAGGATGGTGGTGATGGTTACCCAACAGTGGGAATGTGCTTAATGCCCTTCAGTTGTGGGTTTAAAAAGCTGGTTAAAGTGGTAAATTTTATGTCATGCATATTTTGCCCTAGTTTAAAAAAAACATGCATGCATGGAATGGAAAGAGGACATCTGAATTACTATGTGAAGTAAAGTTAGATGTTGGGTAGGATTCGTACGGAATTACAGAAATTGTGGATGATGGGGGGATCTCAGGAGCCTGCATGGAGTCTAGACCTCCGGTTTCACTGGTCCCGGACCCGAGGCTGTGGAGGGCGGTACTGCCCCGAGTGGCGCTGAGCCTAAACTGCAGGGGCCGGAAGGGATGACCCTTGCTGCCTCCCCCGGCATGGATATGCCTTCTTCCCATTCACTGAACCAGTGCCGTCGATGAGATTGACTTTCAGATAAGGACCTGACTGAGGACATTTTAATCCTATAGCCTTTGATCTAGATGGTTCCTGAGTTAGTCTCTGGGGAGGGTTCAGACTCGAGGCTGGTCCCCCGGGCCCTGTGACCTCAGATGTCCTTAGACAGAAGCTTTCATTTCACGGAGCAATCAAATTTGAAACCAACGTGGCTCTGGGTAGCAGTTTGCAGCCACGGGCTCTCCCGGCACGTGGACAGGGACACTGCGTGTGAGCTTCAGCTGTGGCCGGTCTACATGCCTTCCAGCCTCAGCCTGCGTGCAGCTTGCATCACTGCTCCTGCCGCACCCTCCTACCAAGAGAATGGTGAGAGCTGTGCATGTGATGACTTTTGGTGATTTAATTAGCTCGGGAGCTCACCCCTCATGAAACAAATTTTAATAATCACGTCATGGCCTGGGAACACCATTCCCAGGCACTTAGTATGGTACACATTTATTTTTTATTCCAGCATGGAGTTCCCATCATGAAACAAATTCTTGAGCCACATTTGACATGATTTAAAAAAATTCCACCTCGGAGGAATTAACACAAGTCATATTTAATTCCACACAAGCACCTGCTCCTAGCAGCAAACACCGCTCCGTGCAGGGTTTTATTGCAACACACTGTGCCCGGTGTCAGCAGTAAGCATTCTGGGTGGAGCCGTAGGAGAATGAAGAAATTGTGTGAGCAAGGGACCACTATACCTAATATGACACAGGCACCTCCGTGAAGCAAACGCATGACATACTTTTTCTTTCCAAGCGAGGCAGCCCTGCAGATCACAAGCCCGCTGCCTTTCACTTTCTGATACACATCCTGCCGGGAGAAGGCGGGTGCTCAGCCCCACCACTGCCCAGGCAAACGCCATTCGGAAAAATACAGCCCACATGGCGGGCAGTACCTCTGTGGGTTTCTCCTGGGCGATGGCACGCCACCCTCATGGGAAGCCTGAGACATCACCCTCCATGTCAGGGTGGTTACAGGCTGTTTCTGTGGTTAGTTTTGTAATGAACTACCTGGAAATTGCAGACTTAGGTATATTCCTCCTAATCTGGTACATTTTCTGGACTCTGAGTTCCTTCAGAAATGGGCCACACACGTTCAGTGGGGACACTTCCATGGAGGGAAGAGAAAGGGAGAGCCCCGAGTGGCTGCAGGACAGCCAGTCACTGAGAACAGGCGAGGGAGAGAGGCTCAAGACTGAACCAGCCACGTGGAGCTTGGGCCTGGAAAAGAATGTCACTGTCACATGTGTGAAGGTGACTGATACCCCGGGGGTAAGAGAAGGGTTGAGCGTGGTATAGAGTAACCAGAGTAATGGGGCGAAACCGAGGGAGGACGTCCTGGAATCTAATATCAGAAATACCCTTCCAAACAGGGTGTGTCCATCAGAGTGTGAAACGGGCTTATCAGCAAAACAAGCTGGCAGGCCAGTTCCAGAGGCATTGCAAGGAAGGGGACAACGAAAAGCTACTGAGCAGGAAGAGTTAGCAAACAGAGTGTGTTGGTGGAGAGCCGGGCCAGGCCCAGCTGCTGGCCTAGGGACGGTGGTGGCTTTGTACAGGGCCTCCTCCAGGCAGCCGATGCCCCCAGACCCGCCCTCAGGCTGGGAGCTGCTGGGTGTGTGGGGGGCCCCTCCACACCTCTGTTCCTGAAGGTAAGACAGGGCTTCCCCACCCTGGTGGTCAGTGTGCCTGCGAGAGCCTGGGACACTGTGCAGCGGTGTCAGGGGCCACAGCTGGGAACTACAGACACTGTCATAATGGGGGTACATTTTATTGCAAGCTTTTGCTTTTCTACAGATTCCCAAATAATTGTCATTAATTTAGAAACATTTTCCATGAAAACTGCAGTTTATTAGACGTGCCCAGGAGTGCCCCAGTGGCCTCCCTGCGTCGCCGTCACCCTCGGACCTGCTCTTCCCTGCAGGCAGAGAGGGCCACCTCACAGCAGGCTCCGCGTCCTGTGCACAGTCCCCAGAGCGTCCTCATAGCCTCTTTTTTTGGGCATTTAAAAAATAATCCATAAATTGCTTTTTTTTAAAAAAAAAAAAGAAAGGTATTTTTATACACTTTTTCTAAAATAGGTAGGCATGACTTCAACAGTGAACCCACCTCTTCATATATTAGTCACTCTATTAGTTAAGTAAAGAAGGCCGCGAGTTTGACATGCTTGCTCTACAGGAAGAAAAGAAGGCTCAGATAAGTAGCAAATAACAGAAACCCAACTTCAATTTTCCCATGTGGCCGTCTGCTCTCCAAAGTGGGGCGGCGGGCCAGGCAGGAGAAGACCCTGATTAGGGAGAAACAGTCCCCAGCTCCCCTGGGAGAAACCTTTAAGCTGCCCGCCCTCCCGCACCTCCGAAGCTTGGCCGAACCGAGGCCTGGAATCCGCTGTGAGAGTTTCATGAGCACACACGTGGACACAGCCAGACAAGAGGCCACCGTTGCCTGGAAACAAGTTCGTGCTGCAGGGAGAGGAAGGAGGAGGCGCCTTTCAAACCACACATGACCTGGGACTTTATCTGCTGGGGTGGTCACGTCTAGGGGAGTACAGCTCCCTCCCGCTCCACCAGCCTCCTGGTCCTGGAGCCCGCGGGCCGGACAGTGGCCACCTGTGGAAGGCACAGGAGACGGCTGCGGAGCCACGAGGAAAACCCAGGCGAGTCTGGGTTTAAGGACCAAGGTTGCTGTTTGCCGATCGCTGGCAAGAAGCAAATACAGGTCACTGGTGCAGCTATGATGTCACACTTCTAAATAAATCCTCATGAAAATGACAATGGTTTCCAAGTCACGTCTTGGAAATAAATTGTGGGTAAAGACCGTCTGCTTAAAGCCTGGAAACCCAGTTTCCTCCGGCTTGGGTCTTTAAATGCTTTGATGATGTGGTTTGCTTTTCTCTCCAAGAAAGAAAGAAAAAAGTAAATAAAGACCGACAAGTGAGCGCGACGCACAGCCTCGCTGTTGGAAGAGCCCGGTCACCAGGGGCATGAGGGCTGGCGAGGAAGGACAGAGATCCAGGGGGACCTGAGCACTGCTCCAAAGGCAGCAGCCCAACGCTGAGAGGAAGCGAAGGCACGTTCCCTCCCAGGGAAAGGTCCCCACGGATGCTGAGGACGATTTCTGCTTTGTCACCAAACTGAGCTGCTGGTGCCCACTGTCTCCTGAAGGACCAGGCCCCTCTGCAGCGGCGGAGAGCGAGCTCCATGAGCCGCGTCCCCATCCCCGGACAACACAGTGGGAACAGCGTCAACAGCAAAGGCAACCACTGGGGGAGGGACGCGAGGCAGCAGGAGGCCTGGGGGGGCTTCTTGATTGTGCTGGGGCCCAGGCCGGTGGGAGGGGGTGCAGAGCGTTTCCGAAGCCCCTTTGGTGTGCGGCCGTGGAAGGTTTCCCGTTTTATCTTGCAGGCTAGCGTTGCCATTCTGGACTGGTCCCATCACCAGTGCTGCTTCCCTGCTCTGCTGTAACTCTGTTTTCTTCATTTGTCCTTTGCAAAGCCAATGCATGAGGCAGACCCGCTGACTAGCTGCCCCTGGGACCTTCCTGTGCTGGCTCAGCGCCTCAGGCTGGTTCAACGGAGCTGGCAGGACCCGGCCTGGGGTCTAGAAGCAGAACCCCTGGCACTGGGGGGCGGGTGAGCCCCTTCACCGCACCCCTCCTTGGAGACCAGCTCTCCTGGTATTTCCTGGTCTTTATAACTCCTCAAACCAATGCCACAGCACAGGCGGTGGGGGAGGGGGAGCTCTTAATAAACAAACCACACACATTTCCAAAGCCCAGGTGCCTTTGAGTTTATAAAAGAAATCCCAGTTGCTGTTTCCCACTAATAGGACAGCGGTGGAGCTGGGGGTAGGTGGCCGTCGCTATTGTCCCCTGGTGTCCCCAGGCCTCTGCACCGCTAGCCTCTCCAGCTGCCCTGTGAGGAGTCCTGGGGAGGGGGAGGGTGTCCCCTGGCTGAGCTCTCCTGGGCTTGAACCGTAACCTCTATGAACAGACTTTATGCTACTCTCTTTTTTTTTGAAGCAAAATGATTAACAATGAAAGAGTAGGGTTTGGGGAGAAGCCCTTTTTTAAAGCAAGCTATGGAAAGTAATTGATGAGTAACGCAGTTTTAGACAACATTTTTTTCTGTAGCCCTTTCCACACGGTGCTGCTAACTTTGCATAACCCCTGCATTCATGGGCTGGGTGGCCCCTGACCCCTGCAATGCGAGCTAAGGTGGAAGAGGGGGAAGGAGCCGAGTTCCCGTTTGAATGTACAGTGTTGTCACATCACCCCGAGGGCCATTTCCCTTTCTGTTTGCGAGGCCGGTGCGGTCCGCGCAGGGGCTCCTGTGGTGGGGCGCTGTGGGCTGCAGAGGGCTGCCTCCCGTGGTCGCCTTCACCTTCATTTGTCTTAGGGTTTAATTTCCTTTCCCAACAAACTCAGCAACACAGAGAATGACCTTTGGAAAAGAGTGAGTGGGTGAGTGAGTGACTACCGCAGTCACCAAACACCACTCCTGTGATGGTTGACAGGTGGTGACTCGCTCGGCCATCTCTCGATAAAATGTAAAGCCTTAATTCCTGGCTGCTGCACACGCAAACGAAATGACCGGACCAGGCTTCCGTGGAAGACACCTGAGGGCAGGTGTTTACCTGGGATTTTTTCTTTCGCTGCTTCTTTGATGTGACCTCTGTCCAGACAGCCGCACCCGTGGTGAAGGCTTGCTGTCACTGGGCTTTCCTTGCTGTTGGCCATGATAAGTGTTAAGCGAGGGAAAGTCCGCCCTGTCAGAATGTTCTTTCCAAGTGGCCGTGAAGCCGTGGCCTGAAGGTCCGGACCCGCCTCTGTTTCAGGAAATGTCAGGCTTGTTTATCAATACCCGCCCCACCCGCTGACCCCACTGTGGTCGCCGCTCGGCCACTCCTGCAGCCTGGATGTGAGGGGCTTCCACTCCCCTCGTCGCCCACGGCGCCACTGGCTTCCCTGTCAGCCTTAGGGAAGGAAGTGAGAGGGCATGGAGACCGTATGTGTTCAGTAAAGGAGGGTTAACTCTGCTCAGATTTCAGGCTGGGAAGCAACAAAACAAGATGTGCTCACAGAAGTGGTTACCTCTAAACTAAGTATAGACTGTAGATAAATCTGACAAGCTCTGACATCTTCAAATGTCAAATCCACCCGCACATCACAGATGACATTGGACCTGATGACCGAACTCCCTTTAAAATATACTTCATGTAAATACATTTTTGTGAAACCACAAGCTGTTCCTCTCAGTTTTGTTTTCAGCTGGTTTTGATGAAGAGATTGGCATTCTACAGCTAATTAAACAGCTTGCAAGTCAACATCAATGAAAGCTTCTGGACTCAGAAATATACTGCACTCTGCGCGGCGCAGGGCTAGCCATGGGCTTCCTCCTTGTGCTCACAGACGGGCCAGAGGGGAATTCGTAGCTCTCGTCCTGGCTCACAGCCTAAATCGTGGGTCCAGTGTCTGAGCTTTGTCAGCTCACCACACTGTCAACACAGTGAGTCGCGTTCAGACTAACAAGAGATGCAGTTCATGTTTCTGTGTTCACTTACACCTACTAGTACTGAATATATTGCAAATTTCCTACACCTGCTACGTATTTCATTGTGTGACTAGAAAGCTGCTTGCTTTTTCTCTGTGCAAAATAGAAAATGAAATGCAAGAGACCCTTGTTTCCAGGTCAAGAAATTAGGAGTTCCTGGGCTTCTCTCACCCTTGCCTGTCTGTCTTATTTTATTTTATTTTTTTACAGTTGTGGCTATTTCTAGATTCTGGAAATTATTACTTGATTTTTCTTTAAGTTTGTCTTTCTAATTTTACAGTTAAACCTGCCCTAACCCTTAACGCCAGATAGATTGCTCTAAGAAAATTGTTGTCATTATTTAATACAGGACAGATTGGCTTCATGTAAGAAGCTCTAGCTGGTAAATGAGAGGAAAACTCTATTTTACTTACACTGAGGAATGCCTCTACACATAATGCTATTTGAACATCTTGGTGTTAACAAATGCATTTTGTGAAAAAAGGGAAGCACAAGTTAGCTAGTTGCATGTGAAGTAATTGTGCTAAAAACATCAATTTTTCATGTGGAAGAGTTCACATTTTGATTTATATACCTGCAAAAAAAAGTGTATATTTTTTTTCCAATGCTGAGAACATTTCTTTAATGAAAGTTTTGCACGGTGCCTCTCTGCTCTTAAGAAATTCCCGGGTTACAGCTACGATTCGGGGTGAACTTGAATTTGTTCCGTGACCATGGCCTTTTTGATTGTGGTGAAATAGTGCGAATGTCTCTTTCCAGATGACTAAAGTCGCCATCATTTCCCAAGTCCTCTGTCGGGGAAAGGGGGGACGTGTGGTCTGAGAGAAGGACAAGTATTAGTGGAGGACAGGCTTCTTTTGAACGTGAGAGTTCCATTGTGGGGTGGGTAGGGGTCAGGGCAGGTATGCCGGGGTGAACTGCTCCTGCAGAACCCGTCTTAAGGTGACAACTCAGGTGACTACCAGGGTCCTCTTATGCCTTGTCATCTTTTATTGCAGTGTCCATGCAAGGGTTTCTGGTTTGTTTGCTCTTACACACTCCAGGTTTCTGGCTTTAAAACTTCAGAACAGTCACATACAGTAGAAAGAACTGGAACACAAAGGCATGAGGAGTGACTCCTGAACCCATGCTTCAGGTCTGGAATTAAACAGTCTAACACATCCCCTTGGATAGAAGAGGCTGTTGCACTCTGACTGTCATCAGGTCAAGTTTACCAAGAGCAGGGCTACCTCACTGAGAATGTTTTGCACTGAGCACAGATGTAACTAGTCTCCTCCAGAAATTAAAATTCCTCACACTCAGTTCCCTGTCCATCAATATATATTTGCAGGGCTCTCTCTGAATTTTGCTACTGGTTTCTGGTTCTTTTCACTGCTTCTTTGGTAGTCTGTGTTTTAGGAAGAAACCCCCTTTCAGAAACCAGGACTTCTTCTCTGTGGTGTGTTTCCTTTAGTACTTCAAAATATTTTAAAATATGTGAATAGATTATGAGAATACCTATTGGTGAAAAGAATGTGGGGGAGAGAAGAATTAACTAATTTTTAAATTGTTTGAGATCAGGGAAATACTGGGCTCAATCTACTGGTGTTTTTCAAATTGTTCCTCAATTTAGCCAAAGCACTGAGTAGAATTTCTTTCTAACAGACACAAGAAAAACTGCTTGCCTTTTCTAAGTGTAGACAGCAGGGACTAATGCTCTGAGTGTCATCTGCAGAATCCAGAAATGTCCGTGGGCTGTCGTGAATAATTCTGTCTCTTTATGGAGAGTTGTTTGGGCTTTTTAGAAACTCATTAATTTGATTGAACGAGCCTGAGTGTTATCAGGAAAAGACGCTTCAGAAAATGGTTTCAGAATGTGTCATTTTCTCCTTGGTTTAATCTGAGATATAGTGTGTGGGCATGCTGGTATTTTAAAAGTGTTGTACACATGGCTGTGCCTTCAAATATGAGGTGGGATTGCAAAGAGAAGGGTTTTCTTAAGTCTTCTGAAATTCAGTCTGAAATTCTGCTTTTCTCCCGAGGAGTAATTCTTGGATTTTTAGTGAGGATTCTTTCATTCTTTTTTGCATGTTCAGTTTGTTGTTGTAATTAAGCAGAAACAAATTTTTAAAAGCTCTGTAAGCTTTCTATCATTTTGACCTTCATATTTAATGTTTCATAAAATAAAACCCCGTGTTTTCATTTTAACTGGTTTCATTATTTTTTTTTTTTGATGAAATGATTTGCGGTATAAGACTGCCATTTGGTTTCAATATTAATATATAAAATGAACTACGTGGGTGTCGTTTATTTTCAGTCGTAAATAACTGCTTCACCGGTTATTTTACCTTAGCACAATTCAATGGGCTCCTTTAGAATTTTGCTCTGCAGGGTTCAAACAATATTTGATGTGTGTGTATGTAAAATAAAAATTACACTCATTCAGAGCAAGTTTCATGTTGTCGTGGTGGTCAGAATCGAGGGAATATAATGTAGTTAGTTTCAAAACCCAGTCAGTAGGTTAATCATTCATTATTATTTTTTTTCCAGGAAAGTCTAATTAGGTTGTCTCAGAATTTCAATTTACTAGAATTCTTTTTAAAAAATGTTTTAAGTGACTGTGTCAATTTGCTTAAAAAGGGGTTAATTTGGTAAGAAGGGGTACCTTTTCTGTTTGTATTGTGGCTTGTTCAATTTCTCATAAACTGTATTTGGTATCTAAAATGTTGAAAGCAGTTTGGGAACAAAATGTCTGCTTAACCCATGACAAAATTGGCCACAATTTGCCGATTGGGCTGATAACAAAAGCCAGCAACACAAAATAGGTAGAAAAACAGTTTGTTCGGTGATGTGAGACCACTGAGGGCTTTTTGCATGTTATTTTTTTTTTTTCTCATTCTGGTGTTTATGTTGTGCTGGAAGTACATGAAGAGGAGCTGTGCTCACCCGTAGATTCTGATTAACCATTTCATTGAGTGGAAGTCTTTTCACAGTTCAGAAAGCAGGCTGCTCACCTGGCATGTGAGACAAGTCTGGGTTAAAACCCAGCTTTGCACCTACAGCCCACGTTTCATCAGGCTGCCCCCGGCACTGTCTTCCCAGCTCATAATTTGATCTTTTACAGCAGCACTGGAATTCCATTCTTCCAGTGCTCAGCATAGAATTATAAGGCTGTGACGACATTTTTGCAAATGTAAAACAGAAATTGTAGTTTGCAGTTTAAAAACAAACAAAACACTTCTCTACCTGGGCACACAGCTGACAAAAATTTTAATAACTAAAAGTACACACTGACTCTCCTATGATCCTCACAGACTGGAAACAAATATTAGGTTTTACATGAGAAACAACAGCTTTTCAAAGGACAGAAGGAGCCAGCAGCCTCCCTCCTCTGCTGCTGTGACTTCTGCCCCGAGTGTGTGAGGTGGTCTTGTTGTTTTTGCTTTTTGTTTTGTTGTGTTTTTTTTTTGGTCCTAAAAATGAGATACCTCTGAGCAATAATTAGGATGAGGTCTATGTTTTTACTTATTTCATCTTTGTTTTCACAAATAAATACAAATAATTCAAACTGAAACCTGATGGCTTTGGTGATAATAAAATAGCAGCCACGGGGAAATTTTCTTCATTTTAATGTTCTTTCACAACCCACATTCAGTTTCGGTAGGAAAATTATTAACCTTTTAACACGGTGCTTCAGCATGGGCTCCCCGTCAACTCCTGAATATGATTTGCAGGTTTTGGTTCTATTTTGAGATTTTTGTGTGCGATTTTTTTTTTCTTCTTTCTTTTCTTTCTGTCTTTCTTTCTTTTTTAAGACCTTGGCTTTCTTTGATCGCGATGGTAGGACCTGAAATGCCTGTCAGTGCGAGCACACTCTACAGGACTCCTGTTCCCGCCCTCCTCCTGTCCCTGCTGGGAAAGAGGAAATGTCCCCAGCCTCCCTGTTTTCCTCCTTCTCGCTCTCGGTGGACAAGCATTCTTTTTAAAATCCAGCTGAGCTGCATTTCCGAGAGGGCCGATGGCTCTGTGTGCTGCACTTGCCTAGGCTCCTGTCTGCCTTGGGCACCTCTGGGTCCTTAAAGCAAAGCCAGTGAGAGCTGGTTGTGCTGCGGGGCTGCAGGGCCCCTGGGCTGTGGGGCAGGGATGTGGTGTCTCCCTGCTCGCTGCTGTTGGGTGCATCCTGGAAGGGGCAGATGGGAGAGGACCACGGTCTTGCAACTCCTGTGTCTTCAACCTGAAGCACACGGGAAGGCAGACGTGGGGCGGGAGAGGCAGGTGTGTGGGATCACCCCCGCTGGCAGTTTCCATTTTAGGCATCTTCTGCTCCACGCCTGGCTGGGACAGTCACACCGGCGGGGAGGCCCTGGTTGGGACTGGGTCCCACACCCACACCGCCCTGTCTGCCAGAGCTGTGCCTCATGACCCTCGGTCCCCTTCCTTGTTCTGTCCCATCATTTGTAAGCCCCACCCGTTCCCAACACCCCCACAACTCGGGGAATGGAAACTGAGCAGCAGGTCTGCCTGCACCAAGTGTGTGCCCTGGAAGTGCCCCTGTCAGCATGGCAGCTGGGTCTGTGTTTTCTTCTTCCCCTGTCTCCTCCATCTCCTCCTCCTCCTCCTCTTCCTCCTCCTCCTCCTCCTCTTTCTTTTTGCATACTTCCTGTATGAGGTTAGTTTTTTTTAAAAAATGATAAACAACCTATTTTTTTACTTTGCTTTGGCCTGGTCATAGGCTGCCTCTACCTGTCCAGTGGTGAGCATTTTGCTGTGCTCCCTACCTGGGCACGATCAGGTGCTAGGTGAGCTGTCCTTGTCCCCCTCAGGGTGGCAGGTCAAGGTGGTGAGCACACCATCTGTTCTCCTATATGAGAGGAATGCCAGTAGACCTCAGGGCTCAAGTGTTCTCCTCGGGCAAATTGGCCTGGGGAAGGAAGGCCCAGGGAGTGTGCGCTGGGTCAGTGGGGGGCGTGATGACCAGAGAACTGGCCGTGCAGCACCTGGAAAAGGAGATAGGGTTGAATCCAGCTGATACTTCTCCCCAGGTCACCCCAATAATTTGCTGACCATCTGCACTGCTTCTGGGCTGCTTGCTCCTCCCCCCACACCCCCATCCCCCACTGTGGGGTCTCAGGAGAGAGCCATCGGTGAGGAGCGAGGGCACTAAAGTGAGAACATCAATAGATGGCCAAACTGCGGTCACCCACAGTCATGAGGGACCGAGCCCATGGCCAATGTACAGGAGTCACGGGAGCCAGGGCCGTTCGCCAAGGCGACCCTGGGCATGGGCACATCACCAGGGGCACATGAAAACAGGTCCTGGTCCTTGCCCCAGAGTTTCCAAGGCAGAAGTCATGGGAAGGGCCCAGGGATCTGCATTTCTAACAAATGCGGGTATGTGATGCTGCCGGTCCCGGGCCCACGCGGGAACCTCTGAGGGCCGTGGCTTCGAGTGGTTGGGTGCCTCAAGCCGCTGCCTGCCTGCCTTTCCCTCTGATGCTGAGTCCCCTCATGTGTCCAGGTACAACCTTGGATATAAAACCGGCCTTCAGAGGCCCGTTGCATCTCTCGGTAACTGTACAGCACGGTGACCTGCCCCAGTGCCAACCTGTCCACAGATTTGCTAAAACGTTTTTGTGGTTCAGTTCTTTGAAAAGAGGGTTTTATCTTATGGATAGAGACAGTGACCATGGTGAGGAGGGGTGCTGGGCCAGGAAGTAACCCAGCGAGGGGGCCTGTGTCACCCACCCTTCTACAAATAGAGAGAGATGCCCTTTGTACCAGAAGGTGGGCGAGCTTCCCAGGTCCTACCTGGGTCAGGGGGTTACGGTCAATCATGCGCACCCCTTCCTCCCTGCAGGTGGCCGAGCATCCCCGTCAGGATGCTGGCCGGGAAAGTGACAGCTCATTGCCCACCTCCCCTGCACCTGGGTGAGAGAAACAACCCCAGCAGCAGGCCGAGGGTGCATTGATGCTGAGTGGGGCTCCTTGGGAGCAGTGCCCGGTGTCAGGAACTGGCTGGGGACCTGCGCGTGTTCTGGGGCCGGCTCACCATCTGCCCACAGGGCTGTTGAGGGACGTGGAGTCTTTCTGAGCCACGTGTAGGTCTGTAGTGATGCGTGGAGCACTTCACAAAAACTGCTTCTAGGGGAGGTCCCCTCGGGAAAGCTTCTGAGTCTGTTCAGCCTCAGGTGGGTTCCCCTGAGAAAGGAGGGGAGAGCCCTGTGGGCACCTCCCGCAGTACCTCAGCCCGGTCGTTTCCCGGAGACCCGCGTCACTTCTCCCGAATGCGTCTGTGATGACCAGCGGCACGTTCCCAGTGGCCCTCCAGGTGCTCACTGTGCACGAAGTGAAAACAGAGCACTCCTGGCACAGTGTGTGCCCACCCCATCCTCCTGGGCAATCATTTAGTCTCCAAAAGTGGGCTTCCAATCAATGATTCTCTCTCATCATTGATGTTTCCCTCTCTCTCTCCCTCTCCCTTCCTCTCTGAAATCAATAAAAAATATATATATATTTTTAAAAAGTGGGCTTTCCACACAGTCGGAACCCAACGCGAGTCACCACTGTCAGGATGTGCGCAGCCGGTCGTTTTCCGGGGGCTGGCGAAGACCGGGCTCGGAGCCGGCCGGGGTGGCCGGGCTCTCGTGTGGCCTCTGGGCAACGTGAGGTCCTCCCGCCTGGTGCGTGATGCCCGGGGAGCCTCTGGCAGCCTGAGGTCCTCCCGCCTGGTGCGTGATGCCTGGGGAGCAGAGGCTCAGGTGGCACTGAGGGGCAGAGCACCCCGCCCAGGGCGCGTCCTTCTGGGGTGGGTGTCTGAGCTGCTGTTTCTCTCCCCTTCCCTGCGTCCTGTGCCCGGAGCTTCCTTCCGACTGACCATCGACTGTTGTCAGTTCAGAGACGGCCTGCTTTGGAGCATCCAGAGGGCTCGGGGCTACATGGGAGGGACCTCCCTCAGGGTGATGTGTGGGACCCTGAGGCCGTTCCGCAGATCCAAGCGACACTGTGGGGAGACCTACGTGCATACTAAAGAGTGAAGGAACAGCTTAGCCCAGCCAAGCTGGAGTAAGATAAGGGAGTGATATGTGATCAGAAACCCTCTCCCCAACACAGGTCTGCCCGACACAGGGAGACGCTACTGGTCTCCACGCCCTCCCAGTGTGCGCTGGCAGAGGGGACGCCATAAGTGTGATGGGCTCTGAGTTAGGGGCAAACCTTTTAAAGTGGGTGGATGGGTTTCTTTAGTGGTAAACAGGTAGCCAGGCCAACACAGAATCCCGAGGGATTGCCTCACCCACGCCAAAGCCCCGGACGAAGTCAAGCGAGCCCAGTCCTTGCCGTGGAAGCAGATATGCGGGATCTGGGACCGGGTAGGGGTGACTCGGGACTCCATCCAGCAGTGTCCGGGCCAGGGTGACCTGAGGAAGGTGCCAGCTTCCGTCCTCTCTGCACCTGCCACGTGAAGGTGGACCAGATGACCCTCAGGGCCCTGCTCCTCTCACCCTGTGCTTAGGTCAAGTCCATGGGGCCCGATGCTCCAAACTGAAGCCTGGGCTGCTGCCCTTGGCTTTTCATCTCACTCACAAGTGGGGGGGCAGGAGAGCAGTACCTCTCTGTTCGGTGGTGAAGCTGAAGGAACGAGGCTTCCCCTTCCTCCCATGCCGGCCACTGATGCGTTTCTTAGTTCCTGTTTCTCTTTGCCCACCCAGGAAGGCTCTGCATACGAAACCTTGGGCCCACATCTGGATTGCTAAGTGCAAGCACACACCAGGAAGCTGATTTTCCAACTGACTCACCTGGGCGACGTTCTCCCCGGGCTGTTGGAGTCCCCGGGGCATCGCCTCTTGGAAAGCCCAGTATTTCACTGCCACTAGCAAATGAAGCCTTGGAGAAAAGCAATACAGGCTGCAGGCATTTGCGACGGACTAGCTCCTGTCCACGGGACATTGGGGAAAAGATGCCGGATAAAACAATACAGCGTTGAAGAAATAAATACAGACGGTCCCCAGCGGCCGAGAGTGTCAGGACAAGGACTGCGTGTAAGACAAGCTTTGCTCCCAGCAGCCTGCAGCCCACGGAGAGCCCCATGTGGGGCCACCCTGAGCAGCATTCCCGAGGCCTAAGAAAGGGCTCTGCTCCAGGAGTGTTTGGGGTGCACACACCACCCTGTGTGAATGGCTTTCCTTATTCCCCAACGTCTCAGGGCCTTTTATAGGGTGCATTAGCTCTTGGGGAGGGATGGAGTGCTTCAAGACCATGCACCCCTCTCCCTTTTCACAGTTTTGTGCCATTAACAAAAGTCAGGAAATGGGGGAGGCGGGGATCCTGATCTCCCTGGTGAGCTCAGGGCTGCACCTGGGCAGGCGGCAGGTGGAGAGGACAGCAGGCCCCAGGGAGCTCAGAGCAGTCAGGGGCAGAGCTGGTCCCCTCCCCAGCCATCAGGAGTGGCTGCAGAGAGAACATGGCAAGAGTAGCCAACAGACTG
>NW_006294760.1:622202-640624 GCF_000327345.1 Myotis davidii | reverse complement strand
CCCCGCCCCAGGACAGTGCTGTCTCCCTCCCCAAAAGGCCTCTGAGGAGCAGACAGAAGCACAGGCTGGCTGGTCGGTCACAGCGTGGGCTTTGTGCTGACGCGGCTGCCTGCATTTCAGTCGCCCCCCTGTCTGTCTGTGGAAGAATCCTTCCACTTGTTTGGGGGAAATTAGCTTGTGGCAAAGCGGGGTTTACCAGCTCCGTGGTGCTTGGAGCTGCTCTCAGGCTGTGTGGTCCTTGGCGTGTTTGTTTGGTCAGGAGCTTCCCCGCCTCGCTGGGGCTGAGGACACAGCTCATCTGCTAGATGCTTTCCTGCATGGATCCCCGGGAGCCATCTCTCCTGGGCTGGGGAAAGGGATGGGGAATGGAAAGTCAGGGCCATCCTCCTAGCTCACCCTCAGGGGACGGCAACTCCACAGGGACCTCCTTTCACTCTCTCTGGACCTGGGAGGAGGCTCGGGGCATCATCTGGGCAAACAGATGATGAAAGCCCTCTGTGAGTCTCCACGACAGGGACACAAGGGGAAGAGCCTCCGTTGCCCCAGGATAGACCTTGACCCAGAGTCTGACCTCAACTTGTCAGTAAGCAGGCAGTGGGCTTCTGGGAACTTCTGCCTTTTCAGTCCCTTCTGAATTATTTTTAAACGACGCCCCGCCCTCCATCACCACCCGCAATTTTGGTCGATTGTCACTATTTGAACAGATGCTGATAAATTCTATACCCCAGCTCTGTGGCATTTACGATCTTTCCCTTTTCGGTTTCCACGTACTGGAGTGGCTATCTCTCAGTGTGGCTGGCAGTGACCTGTGTTTTTCATATATGTTTTTGTTTCAGAATAACTGGGAGATGAAACAGGAAGCTCTATGACACACTTGATCGAAAATGACACAGACCAAAAAAAAAAAAAATCAAAAAAAAAAAATCAGGACTCAGCCCCCTTCCAGCGCCTCTACCTGCTGCCTGCTGCCCACGCCGGGATGAGGTGGCAGGTCTGCCCTGGACCTGACTGATGTGCGGACTTCAAGGGCCTCTGCGTTTGCTGATGTGTGTCTGCAGTATTATGTCATGGTCTCGTCTGGCTGGTTTCCTATGTATCTGGCTGTCTCTATGTGTCTTGCTCCCTTTTTTTTTTCATTAAAAGCAACATTTTTAAAAAATGAATTCTTTGCTTATTAGCTATATTTGCACACTCATTTAAAGGAGACCAAATCATGTTTGAGATTCATTTCTGTAGGCCCACACGTCAACCCTGCCGTAACCACACAGAGCATTATGACAGCGTGAGAAGCGTGTTGAACTTGAGTCTCTTATTACTCAGCCTTGTTTGCCCAGCCTTCGCTTCTGCCTCTCTGGAAGGCCTCTCTCCAGTCAGCATTGACGTGTGGGCCTTTGAGGAAACACTGGGAGATGTTTGAAAGTGGGTGCATCTGGTGCTGGCCTGCCAGTGGTGACCTCAGAATCATTACCTTGAGCTTTCTCCTGGAGGCCTGCCTTCTCAGCTGCCTCCCCTTGCCCTTCATCAGTCACCATTCACTTCTTCATTTCACACGGGTGTCTTTGAGGCCTGCTCTGTGCGGTGCTCTGAGGACAGAGCAGTGGGTGGGACCCGCTCTGCCTGGCCTCCCCACCCCTCTAGCCTACCTGTGAGTGAGTGGACTTTGCTGGGGTTTGTCACGAAGTACAGGTGGCTGGGAAGTCATCCCAGTGGACCGCATGGTCATGTCATTCAGATGTCCTGACTTCTTAAACCTGAGCCCCTGAAATTGGCAACTAAATATTCCTTAAGAATGGATAAATGTCAAAGCATTCCTCCGTGGACCCCACTCTCTTCTCCAACTGAGTAGACAGCTCGAGCCTCCTGGAGAGACACTCAGAGGCCATAGAAGTCCTCCCAGCACCTCCTGTCTTCACTTCTGAACTCACAGACATCCAAGAACAACTTGAATGACCGGGGCACCGCTTACACTTCGCAGAGTTAGTTTATCAGGAGACAGTGATGAACATCTCAGCCCTTCATGTGCCTGGCACACCAGGTGCCGCTATGCACATCCATGTCCCCTCCCCAGGTGACCACCATGTTTCGGCCCGGACCCATGCTTTTATTTCTTGCTACCTCATGACTCGACTCTATTTTCTCCGTAGAACATACCACGATCAACATCTCCTGACTGCGCATTTATTACTTAGCTGTCTGCCTCTCACTGGCCCCACTGCAGCTCTGCACAGGCAGATCCTAGTCTGCCAGTCTGTCCCCAGCACCTGGCATTCTGTTCATGAATCACGTGTTGACCAGATCCATTATCTTATCACTTCTCCTCACAGCACGGTGGTGTGGCCAGCCCAGGGGTCTCACCACTGCGTGGTGGACGAGGAAACTGCACCCAGGGGCCTCGAGAAGGCAGCGCAGTGAACAGAGCCGCCAGAGGGAGGGGCCAGGCTTTCTGCCACGCCCACCCGGCAGAAAAGGCTGATGGCGAACCGCGTGCTGTCAGTGACCAGACTCTCAGCTGACCGAGCTCTGCCTTGCGTATAAATGTGCTCAGTCAGATCTCACTCACCTGCGGTCCTGGGAGCGTAGAGGCGACCATCGCTGGAGGGCGTGTCCTGGGAGGCGTCGGAGGGTGGGCTCTCATCCTTGCTCTGCCAGCTCTTGCCCCTCGGAGCCACCTGACTTCTCTGGATGTGTGTTCCCTCAGTACCACCCTGGGGGGCCGGGCAAGATGTTCTTTTATGTTACCCCCTCTGCTGGTTCTGCACCTGCTGGTTCTGCACCTGCTGGTTCTGCGTCTGCTGGTTCTGGAAGAAGAGGAGGCAATGCGGAGGGTGTTGAGGACAGCAAGGCACAGCCCTGAGAATGCAGGGAGCCCACCTGGCTGGCCGTGGGTTTGTGGACATGACCGTGGGCACCACACACACCTCAGTCAGCCCTCCGGACATCCCCCCGCCCCGGACCAGGGGATTGTGTTGGGAAGGATGTCTCTTCCCACCTGGTCACCCCTCACCTGTGCTTTGAGCATTGCAGAGACCACCCATGAAGGCATGTGTAACCTGGCAGAGATGGGAGTCCCAGGCTCAGGGAGAAGCAGGCACAGCTTGCACAGGGTTTGCAGGACAATTAGCTCTCAGGGGTCACCGGGGAGGGAACAGAGCCATTTGACCACACAATTCTAGATGATTCTGAACCCTGGCAGACATTCAATTACCCAGAACATTTAAAAAATTCAAGTGGCCAGGCTCCCCCAGGAGCGATCACATCAGAATTGGGGATGGAGGCCAGATATCAGTATTCTCCCAGTCATTCTGCCGCATAGCCAAGGCTGACAACTGCGTGCTGGGCTGTATTGTCTGATACAGTCTCACTAGCCACACGTGTCCATTGGAAACTTAAAATGTGGTTGGTGTGACCGAGGAACTGAACTTTTATTGTAATTAATTGAAACCTAACTATGCACCCGTGGACGTGACTGCTGTGGTGGACGGAGAACACGGATGTTGTCACAGAAAGTTCTGGACGGCTCGGACCAGGGGAGCTCTGAGCCTGCACCTGCCTCACTGGGCCCGAGAGGAGTTTAAGGCGATGCATGTATTTTTCATCTGCGTTTTGAGCCAAGGCTTGAGCAGCACAAGGCAGACGTGCGTTCAGAGTGTGCGGGTGAGATGGAAAGAACGTAAAGTGCCTGGGAGAGTCTAAGGCCCTGACCCTGCTCATCTGACGTTTGCTCCGGCCGGGCCTCTGAAGACCCAGCGCTGGGAAGGGAGCTCCCTGAGTGACTGTGGAATGACTGCAGTCCCGGAGGGCAGGACCCTAGGAGCAGGGCCTCCAGGGAGGACCTGTGGCAAAGCAGACTGGGGGGGGGGGTGGTTGGAGCAGAGGGGCCAGGCTCCGCGTGGGTCCCCGGTGCCTGCTCAGCAAGCTGAGCCAGCGTGGGGTTCAAGCGGGAGGAACAGAAGCCGAGCTGAATCATTTTCTGCTTTTTGCTCGCAGGCTGTCAGATTTTTTTTCTTTTTTCGGAGGGAAAGCACCTTACGACAAAGAATAATACTATTTTGAATTTCAGAGCTTTCCCTTTCTCAAGACACTTTACCCCTCTGACTTATTTCGTCCTCACAACAAGGCCGTACCTGAGCAGGGAAGGGACTTTAGTGCCTGGCAGCCAGAGAACGGGCTCAAGATCGTGGAGAGAAGAGAAGGAGAGGCGAGGTCCGGCGCCGTGTGTCTTGGGGCCACACCGAGCACGCGCCGTGGACCCAGGACCCAGCGCCCCGGGCTGCGTGCTCCTCAGAGGATCCTGTTGTGAAGGGACACTTCCCACTTGTTCCGCCTGGTTTCATCCCCGCTCTCTGGGCGCCCGCTACCTGAGGCCATTTTCCTCAGCGGTTTGTGTGATTTGCAAATTTGATCAGCATACTTTCTGTGCCTCTTCCTCCAACTTATTTTCCACATGGCGAGTGGACAGGACACAGGGCGAGGCCCTGCGACTCTCCATGGAAACACTCAAAGGACACACGGGGCACACCGCCCCAGGCCGACCCTGCCACCTCGCAGACCTCCGTCCCCTGGCGTGGCGCTGCCGAGCCCCATCTGAAAGCAGGCCTGCCGGGGGGAGAAACACGGACGGTCTGTCCACCTGAGAGCTCACGGGGGCCGCCCGCCCGGCCACCTGCACGGCAAGGGCGAGGGGCAGCCAGGCGGGCACCGGGCACGAGCTGACCCCTCCGGGACGGCTGTCCCCCCCGCTGTGGATTCTCCCAGTCACACCTCCACCCACCCAGCTTGTGTGTACGCGGGACACAAGAGCGGCTTTCAAATGCTTACTGAAAGCAAGACACACTTTCTGGGGCATTCCCCTCATCGGCTGCGCTGGTGAAGCTCGTCAAAACAGGAAATGAGGTTAGCATGGAATGACTTTCTCTCAGAGACGCGCATGGCCGCCGAGAGACCACCACTTTCCTCCCCACACTGCGCGCCCCACACTGCGCCCGGAGGCCTCTTCTGGGCTCGCCCGGAAGCGGGGAGCATGCGCTTCTGTGGCTGTCAGGAACCATTGCTTTGGAAAACGCGTTGATATTCTCTCGTTCTCCGCCTCCCCGACCCTCTCCCTGTCGCTCCAGTATCTTGAAGGCGTCTGCTCTGAAGTCAGATCCACACGTGCTTCCAGCATCGAAACAGTGCCATCCAGAGAGGACTCCGCGCACGTCCCGAGGCCGAGGGGGTCACACACGAGCTCCCCTCGTGGGCAGGCGGCTCCCTCCTCATGCCGCGTGGTCCACCTGTCCCTCGGCAGCAGAGACGCCGGCCAGAGGAAATGGCCTAAACTGCCCTGGCAAGATGGGAGCAGCGGGAACGCCGGCTTTCCGGGTCCCCAGGTCCGTGTCTGGCCAGAGTGCGCCCTGATGACAGCTGCCCTGGCTCCATTCGCGGGAGTCCCCACGTGGGGTTCTCTGACTCAGCGAGAAGGTCACGGTCCAGGGCACGGCACCACGCTCATCGGTGCTGAGCTTTCGGACAAATGTCCCCACTTCTACTTTCCAGTTTAAACATGCTTCGGAGTCACATTTGCTTCTCGGGTAGAAGGGCGTCAAGCTGGGCACCTGTAGCCTTGGCTTCAGGTGTCTCCACATGCGAGACGTGGGGTACCGCCTGGAGGTGGCCCGCTTGAGTGTGATGCTCTCACTTCTGTAATCACGGCCCGTTTCTCCTTTTACGTGACTGGGCAGGACCTCAGAGCCCCCCTGCGCCCCGGTGTTCCGGCCCCTCTCCGGAGGTGCAGGGGTACCTGGTTCTCGGTGGCTGCTGGGAGGAGGGCCTGGCTCTGGGAGGATAATCCCAGTGACCACCCGGGGCTCTGCCTGCTCGGACAGGATCTCGGAGCGGGAGGGGGAGTCATTATAGTATTTACAGGCTCCAGCGGTGGGGTCGTCACCCTTTCATCTCAGGTAAGAAATTGGACCCGGATCACAGACTGGGAATGTGGTGATGCCGCCGGATTTAACCCCCCAGTGGTCTGGCCTCCTGGCTCTCCCTCAGGCTGCCACTGTGCATTTCATAAAGACCCCGAAGCCAACCCTTTCCCCCTTCAAATGGGCTGTGAATGGTAGACGCAGGCAGAAGGAAGCAGCTGAAAGCAGGAGGCGACGGGAAGCAAATGACCATGTCGGACCCGGGGCCCCCTCTCGCTGCAGTGGGTGTGGCCCCGCCCCGTCAGAGGCCTGGGGGGGTCCCTGTGGGAAGGCCGAGCTGAGGACAGACGTGGCTCTCTGCAAACGGCCTGCTACTCCAAGTGCAGGCGGAGGGTCGGAACGGCAGAGGCCCCGGAGGCTGCATTTCAACGGGACCCGGGCGAGCACAGCCTCTGGCTCTCTGGGCCCTGGTCAGAGCTCTGCTCACACCGTCATTTCTACAGCCCGTGCGTGTCCACCTGGCGTCGGGGGAGTAGGTGTTGGTGAAGTGGATTGGTCTTTGCTCTTCTGGGAAGCTAGTCAGGAGTAGGGGCGGGTGCAGAGCTCCCCACCCTCACCCCTCACCCTGGCTAACAGTCAGGGAGATGGCAGGGAAGAGCTCAGACACCATGAGCAGTTGCCCCAGTGGAACCTGTCACTCAAGCAGGAAAAGCAAAGGTGAGGGAAGTAGATCAGCCTGGACTGGAGTGTCCTGTGCCTGGCCCTCCCCAGTTCTTACTGTTGTTTTCTCTTGGGAGCCTCTGGAGGCAGGGAAACTCCAGTGAGTGGCCTGGCTCCTTCAGTGAGGGGCCTTGTCCCTGGTTTGTTCAGATGGTGCCATTATGACTGTTAGGAGTCAGTCAACGTCCATTGTTCCTTCCAGCTCTGCATTTCACTCTCAGATGTTTCCGGGTTTGGGGAATAAATTGTATGATCACCCTGTTTTCTGGTCACCTTATATCTGCTTTTTTATTTCCCCAAGAAGTTGCTTCCCAAACACTAACTTCTTCTTACTCCATCTTCTCTCCTAAGGTAGAAGGGTGTTGGCACGTCACCTGCAGAGCCAGCAATGGGGGGAAGGGTGTGTGAGAATGCACATTAGCACGTGTGTGACACACACGTGTGTCATGTGAGCATCATGGGGTGCATGTGTGCTTGTGTGTCTGTGTGGTGTGTATACGTGTGGTGTGTGTATGGGGTGTATATGTTTGGCGTGTGTGTGGTGGTGGTGTGCGGGGGCTGTGGGTGGATGTGTGTGGGGCCAATGGTACATGTGTAATATGGTGTGTGTATGTTGCATGAGGTGTGTACATGTGTGGTGTGTATGTGGCTGGTGTGGGTATGGCATGTGTGTGGTGTGGGTGTAGGTAAATGTAGCTCACAGTGGCCGGAGCCCCATTTGCTCTGACCGTGACATGCTATAGGAGCACGGATTTGCTTTAATGTAAATATTTTGATGTTTTTCTTTTCCTGAACTTCCCCCCTTGCTGGTAAACAGGGGACCTACAGTAAATGCATGGTTTTTCTGAGAACTGACTTTTAAGGAAATAAGAAAACCCCCACAATTTCATTAGCTAATTGTCAGTCTTGTGCATGCTTGACCACTTCATTTCTCTGCTTTTAACTTGGCTTCTGCAGACACTTGGCCACCAAAAATCACTTCACTTTAATTTAGAAGAAAACTTTAAAATGTATAAATATACCCATTCAAAAATAGGAAAACTTACAAAGACAGTAAGAGGGAGGAAAGTCCTTGTGTAGGAGGTTTCTGAGACAAGAAAACAGCCCATCCAAACTCCAATTTGTCCTTCTAAGTGGAGGCTCCCTGGGCCATTTCCCTGTGGACTCTGGTCCTCCACTCCCATCGTCATCACCTCTGAGCTATTGCGATGGGAGTGAGGAGGCATCCGGAGTCCTGGCCGCAGAGCCTGAGCCTTAACACACACTTGTCACATGCCAGATGCCCCCTTTCCGTTCCCAGGTACGTGGCTGCCAGCGCCACCTGTGTTTGCAAACACCGTCCCTGCCAACGGACTGTGCAAGCCCGTGTGGTGATAAATGAGAACAATGACAGGGAACCCGGGCCAGGAAGACCTGGATCCGAGCCCGAGCTGTTCACCTGAAGGTGTCGCCTCACCTCTGTCACTTCCTGCACGGTGAAGTGAAGACAAGACTTTCTGGGCTCCAAGCCTCATGGAAGGTTGTCAAAACCCAAGACCCATAACTTGCTTCAAAATAGCCGGGGGAGGGGGAGAAGCCAACCTGTGACGGAGTCTCCTTGCAGGGAGCAGTGACGGCAAGTGCTGGGGTCCCTGAGGCTGATGGCAGTCCGCCCTCGGCTCACGCCCCCTCTCCCCGCTATTTGTGCCGATAACATTTGTCTGTTCAGGTGATTGCTGGGGATCTCTTTCAAAGAGTGCTCCCACCCCCCCAAAGGGAAACCGAGGACACTGAGAACAAACATTTCGAGTCTTCTAAGGGCAGTGCTGACAGGACTTCTAGCAAAGTGTCTCCCTGCCTCCTGAGAAGAAGAGGAAAGAGGAGGAGGTGGAGACGGTGAAACAAGCCGCCCACCTTCTAAAGAGGGAGGGAAACTCTCCAGGAAGCGTGACACAGAGGCTCGAGGGGAGTCGATTCCTTCTTTTCCTCTCAGAATAAATGACAGAACTGGCTAAAATCCACACAGTGTGGGTGGTGTCTCTATCTGATCACCCTATACCCCGGATCATGTCTCATCTTCGCGGGTAAAGCAGCCTTCCTGCTCTCCTGGCTCCTTGCTGCTGTAAATGCCGTGAGCACGCCCGGGCGTCTGCTCTGCGGAAAAACATGACTCAAGGTCCCCGATTCGCTGCGTGCATTGGGAGGTCTCGTTCTGGAAGGCCGAGCTGGTGTTAGCAAACTGCTGCACACATTCCAACCGCTCGGCAAACAGCCTCTCTCCCAAAGCAAACAAGGTGCGACAGCAGGTAAACACCAGAGGAGGGAGGTTCATTCATTTCCTAGTTGACAGGAGCATCCGTCAGTGCGCTGCTATGAGGCTGGTGAGTTTC
This sequence comes from Myotis davidii, assembly GCF_000327345.1. Classification (NCBI taxonomy): domain Eukaryota; kingdom Metazoa; phylum Chordata; class Mammalia; order Chiroptera; family Vespertilionidae; genus Myotis; species Myotis davidii. Next base: position 631,632 of record NW_006294760.1, on the reverse strand, counting down.
AGGATTCGTTCATAAGGCTGTGTCAATAAAGGCTTTTTTTTTTTTTTTTAAGCAATTCAGTTGCTTGTGGTGAATGCTGTCTTTTTTTTTTTTTTTTTTTTTCGTTCCTTGGCTCATTCCGAACTGTTAAAATGGGAAATTAAACTGGAAAGTCATGTGCTGTTTCAAGGTGCACTTTAACCTTGAGAAGGTCGCTCCGAGGTGGTGTGGTGCCCCCGCTCCCCTGGGTTGGCCGGGTCTGGTTTCCAGGCTCCTGGGTGACGAGGCTGACCGTTCTCCCGCCAGACGATGACATCGGGTTTCTAAGGCAAAGGCCACATGGCTAGTGGCACTGGACGCACGCTTTGCTATTTTGCAAGTTCTTTGCAAAATTGCACAAATACTCATAAGTTACATGTGCACGTGCATGTGGCCCATTATGTCCAGATAGATTGGAAAGTGATCCTTCCATGGACAAGTGTCTACCCCAATAACTGCTTGTCACATTGGAGTCTGCTTCACCCACCTCTGTTACAGGAGGGATCCCCTAGGTAGCGAGTGTGTGTGGGGGGCGGGCGGCGGGGGAGGGCTGCGTCTTTGGGTCTAACATTGCATTTCTTCTATTTCAAACCAGGAAAGTCTAGTGTTTACTGGAAAAATAAAAAGTGGTGCTGACTTTAAATCAGTCACAACCCCCTGGCTTAAGGACAAAACAAGCAAACATACGAGTTCTGGGAGCTGGAGACCCTCTCCGAGAACAAGTAGTGAAATGGTAGGGTTCACTCTAGGCAGGACCTTGGGATCCTGTTTCCAAGAGCAACCTGTTGGGGTGCCATTTGGATCCCCGAATGACTGTGTAAGTGGAAAGGTTTTTAGCTTCATTTATGCCAGAGTTTGTGACTTTGACATAAAATACAATATCTGATCCCCACCCCCCAAATTTGAGGAGAAGAAAAATGTATCTTTCCTTCAAGTTGAGGCAGAGTCTGATAGTTATTGAAAATAAGAACTTGCTCCCCATTTGAAGAGAGAAGCGAAGACTCAGCGTGAGCAAGCAGCTTGCCCAGAGCGACCCGCGTAGGAAGTGGTGAAGCTGGTAATCCAAGCGGGTTAGTTTCACCAAGCTGTTTACAAAGGTGAACTTAGTTTGTGAAACAGCCGTATCTGGTTGGTGTCATATCACTGTCCCCGACTTATCAGCAACCCACCCACGGCAGTTCGACGTCCCTGCTATTCCCACCCCCGCCCGGCTCCTGTCAAGTCACGCATGTTGCTGGTCCTTGTTGGGTGCAGGCCTGCGTGGCATCATGCAGAGCCTCCCCAGTGGGCTCTCCTCTCTGGTTTCATCAGGGAAAGGAGGTGCGAGCGGCCTCACTTTTCTCCCTCACCAGCCATCAAATCCAGGAAGTGATCACCACGAGGCCCCAACAGCAAGCCCCCGGCAGGGAACCTGGGTTTCCACAGGAGTTTGCCAAGTGCCTGTGGGTGACACAGGGGCCAGACCTTCCTGATTCAACACTGGGGCCTGGGAAGGTGGACATAGACCATCTGGGCAGAGCGACGCCGCCCTGGTGTCAATCACCACCTGTCTCACAGGCGGCTCCTTCCAACCCTCCTCCCACCGAGCTCAGAAAGGGGGAGATCAAGCGCGGCTCTGCTCGGCACACTCACCCCAAAACTGGGAACTTGGCCACTGTGGGCTGACAAGGTATTTTACAAAGAGGGAGGAAGAATCCCTCTTTTCCTGCAAGTCCCATCTATTGTGGAGTGAGCATCAAAATCACAAATGACCTCCTGCTATAGGTTAACTCAGCAAAATAACATGCATCCATCACACCTCTGATCCATGAGGCCTCTCTGCTAGCCTTGGGGGTGGAGGGCTCTCCCCACCCCTTCTTTTCTTTCCTGTGGCTTGGAAGCCACTTCGGCAAGATCCCCCATTAAATATACACGGCGAATGAGTGCAATAAAACATCGAAGGATGTGGCAGACAAATGCCTGGTCTCTCTGCAGGCTGACAGGAGGTGGCTCCGCTGTGCCCACAGCCCCACACGTCCCGTCATGGACTCCAGCGTAAAAGTCGTGCACACCTTGCTATTTGCCCAGGGGTGGACCTTGGTCCATGGGCGACACTCACAGGCTCACCTGCTTCCCGGCGGCCATGTGCCTTATCCATGGTTCTGTGTGGGATGATCAAGGCCCGCACTCGTCTTTGCGAAGGTGCTGGAGGTCACACACAGGTGACCCAAATTAGCACCTCACATCCATCTGGGAAGGAAGGGGGCTTTGTCCTCCCCAAATGCTACCTGCCCCCCAAATATGGTTAGGGGCTTCTTGAGTAACCCCCGAATAGGCCACATTTGCTAAGCATGCACTCTCCGCTGGGCACACATAACAAGAAATTCTGAGTCCTCTGTGAGGTGGCAGAGGGCCCTGCATGCATATGCACGCGCAACCCTGTGTAGCCTCTGACATTATCTCCACATCTCTCAAAAATATTCCAGCGAGGCCAGGTCATGGAGCTGGAATCTGAGCCCAACCCTGACCCCAAATTCAGTATTCTTAATCATAAAACCTCTCTGCTGTCCCTGTTCCTACTTTCATCCACCTCATTTGCACACACACACACACACACACACACCTCAGGGCCACCACTGCATTGGTCCAGATCACGGGCATTTAGAATCTAAAGTGCCCATAATATTGAGGCTTGATGGAGTCAGTGTTTTAAGTGAGATTCAATTTCCCTTTAAACCAGCGATCAGCTAACCTTTCTTCTAAAGGGCCCGATGGTCAACATTTTAGGCTTCTCAGGCCACGTGGCCTCTGCTGTGACTACCCCACTCCCTTGCAGTGGCACAGAGGAGCCACAGGCAATCTGGAAATGAATGAGCATGGCTGTGTTCCAATAAAACTTTATTCACAAAGATAAGCAGTGGGCCAGATTTGGCCCCCGGGCGCCAGTTTGAGACCTTGTAATTTTAAAGCCAAATCATCATTACAAGTGCTATCGATCGCCTAGGATTTTAGACATTGGGCCTGTCTAACCCGTCAGAGGGCAAGGCTGGGCGCCCTTGAGGTCAGACCAACAGGTCTCAGCATGTGACCCACAGGGAGATAGCAACAGGCATCCTGCCAGAAAAGGTATTTCTGGGCTAGTTGGTTTGGGGAAATGTGGGTTAGATATTGAACTGTTTGCTTTACTACAGGACTTCTCAGGGCCTTTAATGTGCCGATGAACACATTTCATCTCCGTGCCAAGTCTCACAAGCTTGCCAGGCCTTGTGGGCAGATGATGTCTACACAATGTTATTCGGGAAGAGAGCTCTGGACCTCAGCTCCTAAAGTGCAACATACGGTCTGATCCTCACTGGAGGGTGCCCATGCGACAACCCACTTCATCCTCAGAGCCGCGGTGCAGGCCAGTCGGGGATGCTGGGGGCCCTGCCTCTCAGGACCCCATGTGAATGTGCTCAGCCTGGGAGGTGTGGGAAAGACAGGGCTGGGGTGGGGCTGGGATCTCTTCCTTTGCTTCAGCAGCCTGCTGCTGGAAGGCTGGGGGTTAGGGCCTTTAGGATGGTTTGAGAGCCTAGATTGACAGGCTTCCCCCCAATAAGAACACGGGACCGGAGTTTCATGAACCTCGAGGCAGGGGCAGTTGGGGACTTAGGGACTTTGATGGGAGCACAGGTGTGGGGCATTCGTTATAGAATGAGACCTTGGTGAGAAGGCAGGTCTTGGGGCACAGAGTCGCCGGACAGTGGGAAAGCCGCAGCGAGGGTGATCTTGACTCTGAGGAGCCAGGGTCCATTGCCAGTGAAATGGAGATGCCGGTGCCGCCAGCCGGTGGGGGTGTGGGGTCGACGAAGATGTGCAGAGAGCTGGCAGAGGAGGCTGAAGTCTTGTCTGGAAGAGTTTGGGGGCCATTCTGACCTTTCTGGGTCCTTCTAAGGTGAGAGGTGTGTGGCCAAGTTGGGGGTTTGACTGACGGGACACCCTTCTTTAAACATATGCTTCAGCCCCCAGCACTAAGCCCACTCTAAGCTCTACCCAACTGGCAAAGACCTCCAGCACACGGACCGGTGGCCCTTGGCCCGGGTGGGACGCTCTGCGGTGGCCAGGTGTCCTTGAGCCTGGTTTATCGTGGTGTGGACTTTACAGAAAGGCTGCGCATTCTTTCTCTCACTGAAAATTACTTAAAAACAAACAAACAAAAAGAACGACAAAGGGCATCAGGGAAAAGATGTGAGGCCTTCGGGCCCAGACCGCCTCCATTTCAACAAGACAGGCAACAGCTGCAGAAACCTTGTCAGACTGCGGAGCTGCCGTCATCACCCTGGTTTGTTCTTTGTTCCCCCCATTTTTGTGGTCCTCCGAGTTTCCTAGTAGTGATTGCTAAGAAAACGCCTGAACTGAACCAAAACAACAATGACAAGGCAAAACCAGAGGCGAATCACCCAGCACAATGCAGACCTCCTGGGCAGGGCCGCCTGGACGCGTGTTTGTGTTCCAGAGCGCACCTGCTTCCTTTCTCTCTCACTTCCCTCGGAGAATTCCTCCTCCTAGTCCCGGGACCCAAGGGCCCCCCTGAGGGCCGACCCATATGGGTCTTGGGCAGTGCATCCCCCTTCCTCCCCCTGAGCCCCGCTCCTCCCACTTCCAGACTGAGGCTGCGCCGCTCCCCCACCCGTGCCTGGGGCACCTCAGGCTGTGAGATGAGGCCCCTGTGGGCACTGTGACCCCTCTCTTATCAGGATTCGGTCCAGGGGGCTCGACCGATTCAGGGAGCCCGGGATCCAGCCCAGAGAGCATAGGCCTTTTCCTCCCGAGATGTGAGAAGTTGGTTTTAATCCTTTCAGCTCCACAGTCTCGCCTCCCAGCCCCAGCTTGCCAGCAGGCCCAGAGAAGCGCCCAGGCCTGTGCCTGACCAGGCAGGTAGGATGAGCGTGGCCTCCTCTCCCAAAGCGAGCCAGGCGGGAGCCAGGTGGGGGAGAGCAGGACACGGTGAGCTCACATGCCAAGCTGGACCCTGACTGGCTGCCTGATGCAAAGTGACTCAGTGGACCTCCCTGGGCCTCAGTGTCCCCACTGGAAAAAGGGGGGGTGAGCAGACCCTGCCCTGGGGGTGTTGTAGGGCCCGCGGGAGAGCTGCTGCTGGCCATCCTGGGAGGCTCCGCAGATCAGAGGGAGGCACAGCTGCCACTTGAAAGGGACCTTGACTCATTCTGTGGTGATGCATGTGCAGCTCAGGAAGCGCTCGCCAGAGCACGGAGCTCCCACCGCCCAGCCCCTGCCCGCGCTCCTGTCTGGGTGAGGACGGGGCCCAGCAGCTCTCCCTCCCGCCTCCTGGGGCTCATCCATCCACAGCATGGGCCACGACATGGCCTGGGTTCCTATCCCCCTCCCCCCTCGGGCAGGGACTCGGCTCTCGGAGCCTCCTTTCTTCATCTGTAGCTGGCACTCTGCGCCAGGCCAGCGCTGGGCACTGACAGGCCCTGTGTCACTTAACCCTCACGAGCAGCTCTACAGGGAAGCACTGAACTTCTCATCATTAGGATGGGGAAACAGGCACCCACAGGCTGGAAAATGCTGGGCACACAGAGGGGAGCCGGGGAGCTGTGCTCAGAGCCCGCCTCCTCCCTGCTGGCACCCGGAGCTGGCACACAGTAGGGCTCAGAGGTTCCTAAAAGAGTGTTGGGTGCTGTGAGTGTGGGGTGCTGTGAGTGTGGAGGGGAGAGAAGTGGGGCTCTCAGCCCGCTGCTCCCGGAGGGTGGGGGAGATGCTGTGTGTGGAGGGACTGGGGCTCTGGGGGAGTTACCAGAAAGGGGCCCTGGCCCTGAGCGGTGCCCAGCGCTGGCGGTAGCGTGCGGGTTCTTGACTTCGTGCAGGAGAGAATCCCAGCATCAGTCCAGGTGGATTTTGGAGGACGTTTATTAAACTGGGACAAGAGCCCAGGCTGGGCCGCTTTGGCTCCCTAAGAAGTCAGAGGAAAGGGGGCCTGGGGGACAGGCTCACAGCGTTTGCCAGGGATGAACGGCGGCTGCCCACTGTTCCCTGGTTGCTAGCCTGGTGGGGACCCTTAGAGGTTAGACAGGAGTGGGCAAACTTTTTGACTCGAGGGCCACAATGGTTCTTAAACTGGACCGGAGGGCCGGAACAAAAGCATGGATGGAGTGTTTGTGTGAACTAATATAAATTCAAAGTAAACATCATTACATAAAAGGGTACGGTCTTTTTTTTTTTTAGTTTTATTCATTTCAAACGGGCTGGATTCGGCCCGCGGGCCGTAGTTTGCCCACGGCTGGCAGATAGATGCTCATGGGGGAAGGCGAGGGGAAGGGCCGGGGAAGGTGCGGGCATGCTTCTGACGGGGAGAGCAAGAACTAGTGTCTTTGGTTTGAGGGCTTTTAAAGGCTGGGGTTTAGGGGAGGTCTTGGGGAGGATCAATAGGATATTCATCAGCTTTATGCTAATGTACCAAAGTGAGATCCATTCTCTTAACCTCATCTGTCCTTGGGTGTGGTCGGCAAATGGCACTAATGCAGTGTCTGCTCTCTGTCTCCCTGCATCCGGGTGCTTTAAGTTATTTACCCTCTGGCCCGGGAGAAGTGCGAACCATTTACTCTTAAGTGTCCTTGGTTTAGGGAAGATGGGATTTATTAGGTGGCTGCACATTGCTATTTATCTGTCTGTCTGTTTCCCCATTCCTCCTGTCCTGGCTTACCAGCTTGTCTCAGTGGGGCCCCTCTGACTCCCTAGGGTGCCCCCAAGCCCTGTTCCAGCTGCTCTGGGAGCATCCTGGCCATGTCCACTGCACCTGCTTGGGCCCCGCAGCCCCCAACCTCCCACCAAATGCCCCTAGGGCAGTGGCAGCAAGAGCCAGGGTGCCTGTGCGGAGGCCTGGAGAACTGGAGGGTGACTTCTTAGGAAGGCAGGTGCCGGGGGAGCAGGGACTGAGTGGGGTGGGGAAGCAGGGGTAGAAGCAGGAACTGGCGGGTGGGGTTCTGGGATGAGGAGAGGAGAAGGGGAGGATGAGGGATGTAGGAAAGTGAGCAAGTGCTGGGCCGGGTCCTGAGAAAAGCAGACCTTCCTCTCTCCCGGCTCCACGAGGGCGAGAACTCGGGAAGCTGAGCGGGACACTTATTGGGAAATCGGGCAGCACTAGTTCCTCATTGGGGAGCACAGCCTCACTCCCAAGGCGGCTGAAAGCCCCGAGTTGCTCAGCCTGGTGCGGGGAGCCGGGCTGTGGGTCCTCACACCCTCAGAGTCCGGTGCTGGTCCTGGGGCCTTCTCTTGTGCCTCCAGGGGGACAGTGCCTCACACCCTGGGTCCCGGAGCCCACATGTCGAGAAGGAAGCTGCCACTCTGACGGGCCAGAAACATCTGTTCCCCATTCGTCATTGTCAAGCTCTGATGTCTTTTGGGACTGTGCTTGAAGGACAGTTTTACTGTCGTCACCGAAAAAGCAAAAGGAAGCAAACAGTGCAGGCCCCTCAACTTGGGACTTTTTCTGTGTCACTGGAAAGCCATTTCAGTAAACAGGCCCGGTGACCACGCCACCCTCCCTCCCCTAGTGAGTCGGGTTGCTAACGTGGCCCCTCCCCTCTCCACACTGAGCTGCCCTGAGAAACTCGCAGATGAATGCACTTGGCCCCGGGGCTGGAACAGAACGGACCCGCAGGAGGCGTTTCCGTCACCTGGGCTTCTCTGTGCACCTTTTCAAAGACACCTATGACCCGGCCCTGCGTCCCTGAGGCTCTGCGGTCACCATCCCTCTGAGGGCAGCGCCTCGGGCTACCTGCCACGCCTTTAGCAGCTCCTCCTCTGACCTGGAGGTTTCTAATACAAATGTGTTCCTGCGACCTGTGAGCCAGTTCAGACTCGCAGAACGTGCACCGCGGTGCATGCACGCCCTGCACACGCTTGGCTGTCAGGGCTCCAGCTACTGCACGAGGGCTGGAAGCCACATGGATTCAGAGAGGCCACAGATGCCCCTCCCAGCCCTGGAGCACCTTCCCGGGCAGGGAGGTGTCAGGTTTGGGCAGCCAAGATGAGGGTCCCCAGCAGGAGTGGGGTCTGGGGTCCTGGGATGTGAACAGTCAGCCCCCTTTCCTTCTCCCACCCCTACCCTTGCCTTCCTGCTTTTCTCATGCAAACTGTTCCAGTTTCCTGTGGCTGTTGTAACAGCCTGGGTGGCTTCAAACTGCAGATCCCCAAATCAGCCTCACTGAGCTAAGGTCCAGGTGTTGCTCTCTTTGGAGGCCCTGTTGGAGCCCTTGACCGCTCCAGCTCCCGGCGGAGCCTGCATCCCTGGGTGGTGCTTGGAGATGTCTAGTGACAAAGGTGCAACCAAACCTTGTCAGTGCAGCTTCAGTGTCCCCAGGGCCACGGGCATCATTCCATCTCGCAGCACAGTCTCCTCTGGGGCAGTGCTTCCTCCCGTGGCGGGGCATCTGGGGGAAGGCTGGGGCCTCTCCCTCCTGGTACAGCCAGAGGGGACACGTCACTGAGTTCGGTGATCGGGCTGCCAGTGCCTGAGATTTGGGTGCTTCCATTCAGCCTGGCAGTGGCCCGGAGATGGAATTGCACACTGTGCCATGCCCCGCCCCCCGCGTCCCCTTGGGGCCCGCCCATTCTCAAACCCCAGGATCCAGCCTCCTCATGATGCAGAAAACTGCCCTCCATGCTGGGGCTCTCAGAGACAGATTCTGTTCCTTGGCCTCTGATACAAGTGTTATTGGTGGAAGTGGGGTATCTACCAGTGGAAGTGGGGGTGGGGGCTTGGGATTGGGTCCTTCCACACCTTGAAAAAAAGAATTTTCTGAGACTCGCACAGGACGATGAGTGATTTTTATTTGTGTGGAATTACATCTCTGGGGTTGCCAAGCCCATTTCCCTTAAACCAGTTCTGGAAGCTGGGCAGCCGGGGACTCAGCAGAGATGGAAGCAAAGCCAGTGTCCAGGTTTGTGTCCCGTGCGGAGCTGCGTCCGGCACAGCAACAGTCTGGTTCCAGTCCATCCGTCCATGGCGTGGGGTCCGCACGGCCAGGAGCCACGTGGGCGAATGTGAGGAGCGCGCCGTCCCCTGCAACACAAGGGCCAGGAGCCAGTGCACGGGAGAGGGAGCCAAGAGCACGAACTCCTGGTGCTCATGTGTCTCACATCTTCTGGAGCTTGCAGTGGCCACACCTGCTCCGGCCAATGATCTGTTCCCACATGTGCCCGACAGACAGGTACCTTCCCTACCTCACACAGGCTTGACTGGGCATGAGTCTAAGTCGCAGTGTTCTGGCAAAGCTGCACAAATGGCATGCGTATAAATGTCGGCCCTCCCTGCTAACTATTTATTTACAACGGGGTCACAGGATTGCCTGCCATCTTACGAGTGGGCGCTGTGTCTTGGTCACCAGTCCTGGCCTCTAGCCCTGATTCCCATCAAGGAGGGATGTGC
>NW_006294760.1:619629-622113 GCF_000327345.1 Myotis davidii | reverse complement strand
CCTCCCTGCTCCTGGAGAAGGGGAGTGTCCTTATCTCTGAAGAGAAAGGGAGACCAAGAAAACTCTTACACACAGGCCTCGCCAAGTCGCCCCAGTTCTCCGTGCCTGTCGCCTTCCTCTGCGGCTGTGCCTCTCCCCCAAGCCCAGCCTCAAGTCCTCGGGGTCTTCATCTCCACGTGAAGGCGCTCGTGTTTTTCTCCTCTTACTCTGTTCTTGTCAGTTTGATTTTCAGGCCCAGCCAAGGGTCCAAGGTGCTTGAGGGAAAACGTTGTGTCCTGCATTTGCTCATGAAACACGCACACACACAGCCGTTTGCAAGACATTTCGGTTACAAGACCGGGCATGAGGCTCAGCTGTGGCCGTGGAGCCTTAGTGCGGCAGGGCTTTTGTTTCTGTTTCAACTCTGAAGCATCTCGACACGCAATGCAATGATTTTTGTGAGTGAATGAATGAATGAATGAGTGAGTGAGTGAGTGAGTGAGTGAGTGAATGCTGCAGCCCAAACCATCCTCTTGCTGGTGGACTATGTCCCTCCGGAGCTGCAGTCATGCCTCTGACATGAACCCCTGAAACGCAGCCGAAGAGCCGTGAGCATCAGCATCGCCCATTTTCTTCTTCTTTTTGTTAACATGCCCCGGATCACATGCTCTGGAAACATTAAAACTCAGATCCCCAAATCGGGCTTCTCCTTAAGGATAAGAGGGCTCCACATAGTGAAGTGCGTGTTGCTGCCACATGTTTTAAGCATTTGGGAGTTACATAGCTACAAATAAAACATGTTCTTCATCATCAGAATGGATAACTGGGTAACACATAGGTGTGTGTTTTAAAACTCTGGGTCCTCCTGTGTGTCCTGGAGTTGGAGGCACCAAGAAGAGCCAGGACAGACAGGTTGCAGCTGAAATCCAGGGAGGCCTTGGCTGGCGTGGAGATGACGTCAAAGAACAACGCCAGGAGAACATGCTAAGGCAGAATCAGGAAGCCTTTCCTACAGAAGGTTCTAGAACAAGAGACAGCTGTCCTGGTGGGAGGCAGTGCCTCTGACGTGCAACTCCTGACCTTCTGGCTCAGTGACTAAAGCATCGTTTTCCCGGAACTGAGAGCCGCCCGGCAATGTGGGACTTGCGGTGCTGACCCGGACAGTCCCAGCTGACTGGGGCCTGGTCACTCGAGTTCCAACCTGTCTCTGGAATTCCCTGGCAATGAAAGGGCATTGGCCCCTGGGGCCACAGAGGTGCCCCTCTCATGCACTGGTACGCTTGGGGGTGGTGCAGGCAGGGAGGGGGGAAGGCCCTCCCACCTTTACCTCCTGGAGCAAAAGCACATGCTTTTCCATGGCCTGGACTCTGAAGTGGTCGCTGGACCCTTGAACAGCGCTAGGATTTCATGAGAACAACAAGGTTTATGTTAACAATAAATTTTAAAATTCGACAAATAGAGATGTATTTCTCAGAGATGGTACCAAGTTAGTGTGGGAAATATTCCTTCTCCAGGGGTGAAACTGCATTGGATTTCACTGGAACTTCGGAGGGGGAGCAGGTTGCCCTTGGCTGGTGGCTCAGTGGGTTGGAGCATCAGCTCATGCACCAAAGGGTTGCAGGTTCAATTCCCAGTCAGGGCACATACCTAGGTTGTGGGTTCTATCTTCAGTGTCTGCAAGAGTGGGGGGCAACCAATCTCTCTCTCTCTCTCTCTCTTGCTCTCGCTCTCTCTCTCTTTCTCTCCCCTCCAAACCCCCAGCTTCCCCTTTCTCTAAAATCAATAAACATATCCTCGGATGAGGATAAAAAGAAGTAAAAGGGAGGGCGGTTATATTAAGCTAACACAGCTGAGTGAAGTTATTGTCACGTTTATTCCCAGGGTGCACCTCAGTGCAGAAACCCCAAACCTGGATCTGGAGTCCTTGAGGTCTCAGCCCCTGTGTCCCTTCCTCTTCTCTCTTCTCATGGCCCCTCTCTTATATTTAAATCTTCGATAAATACAGGAGGAGCTCAACTGCGTGTCAGAAGTGCAAAAAATATATTGTTCATCTTTGTGTTTATATCTTAGCTCATCTTGCCCTCAAGGCCCCTTTCCTATTGGTAGCAACCAGGTATTGCATTTTGCAAACTGGAGATGTCTCCGTTTCTACTGTCTTAAACTTCGACCCAGTGAGGTCTAAGCTTCTCATGCTGCCCAAGGTTCTGGCCCTCTGGCCCCTTTTTTTCCCAAAGTGCAGTCCATCCAGGTGCCAGGAGTTGTGTGTGTTTCTGCTGAGAAGTCAGTTTATATTCTAATGGGAGATCCCTTGTAGGTAACTTCCTCCCTCTCTCTCTCTCTCTCTCTCTCGCTCTCGCTCTCGCTCTCTCTCTCTTTCTCTCCCCTCCAAACCCCCAGCTTCCTCTTTCTCTAAAGTCAATAAACATATCCTCAGATGAGGATAAAAAGAAGTAAAAGGGAGGGCAGGTTATATTAAGCTAACACAGCTGAGTGAATTGTCGCGTT
>NW_006294760.1:604692-619598 GCF_000327345.1 Myotis davidii | reverse complement strand
TATTCCCAGGGTGCACCTTAGTGCAAAAACCCCAAACCTGGATCTGGAGTCCTTGAGGTCTCAGCCCCTGTGTCCCTTCCTCTTCTCTCTTCTCATGGGCTGCTGCCCTCAGGGCCCCTCTCTTATATTTAAATCTTCTATAAATACAGGAGGAGCTCAACTGCGTGTCAGAAGTGCAAAAAATATATCGTTCATCTTTGTGTTTATATCTTAGCTCATTTGCTCTCAAGGCCCTTTTCCTATTGGTAGCAATCAGGTATTTCATTTTGCAAACTGGAGATGTCTCCATTTCTACTGTCTTAAACTTAGACCCAGTGAGGTCTAAGCTTCTCATGCTGCCCAAGGTTCTGGCCCTCTGGCCCCTTTTTTTCCCAAAGTGCAGTCCATCCAGGTGCCAGGAGTGGATCTGTGTGCCCTGGGGCCATCAGAGAGGAGGGTCTGGCCTCACAAGGAAGTAGAGCTCCTCACTCCTGGTTGTCAGGTGTTGGCCTCTGACCTCACCGTGTCCCCCTGCCTTGGCATCTACATCTGGGGTTATGTCACCTGTCTCACCTCGGGCACGGCACTAAGGTCCGCTGTGACTGTGTGACTGTGTGACCTCGGATTGGCTGAGAGCTCATCAATTCTACCCCAGTTTGTCCATTCACTCATGGATGGCCATGTGGACTAGTTCCAGTTTTGAAATATTGCGAACAAGCTGTTCAGAACATGTACAGGTCATGTTGTAGACTGATATTTTCTCCTTGGATAAACACCTGGCGGAAGCGTTGCTAGGCCACACTGTCCGTGTGTGTGTGTTTAATTTGTAAGTAATTGCCAAACCGTTCTCCAAAGTGACCGTATGTTCCCACCAGCCAAGTGTGAGAGTCCCAGCGGCTCTGCATCAGCACCAGCGTTTGGTGTGGTCGGTCTTTACCACGGCAAGCTTCCTAGTGCATGACAGATGGAATCTCTTGTGCTTTCCGTGCACATTTCCCTGATCACTGATCACATTGAGGACCTTTGCATGTGCCTGCTGGCCATTTGTGAAGAATCCATTCTAACTTGCTGCCCATTTTTTCAAATCGAGTTGTAATCTTTTATTATGGATTTATAGGAATCCTTTATGTATTCGGGATCCAAGTCCGTTTCCAGCTACATAGTTTTAGAATATCTCCCCCCAGTCTGTGGTCTGTCTCTTTCATTTTCATTTTATTTTCTCTCAAAAAATTTGATGAAGACCAATATATCATTTAAAACACTTATGTGATTAGTGCTTTTGGTGTCCGGCCTAAGAAATCTTTGCTCACCCCCAAATTGTAAAGATCTTCCACAGTTTCAGGCTTTTACTTTTAAGTCGATAATTGATAAGCCTAAAAGTATGTTACCTGACTTTTACTTGAAGATTTTCTAAAAATTTTAGTTAACTTCTAATACCAATATGGTAAGAGAATACACTCTGTGTGATATCATATAGACAAGAGGCAAAAACAGTGGACAGTTACCTTTTAATAAATTATAGGACAAAAAGAGTAGTCTTTTACTCTACCTACATACTTAACATTTCTGGTATCTTCTTCCCATGTTGAAGACCCAAGGTGTTATTTCTCTTCAAGCTGAATAATTTCCTTTCACATTTCCTAATAAAAATTCTCTCAGCTTCATTTAATTAAAAATGTCTACATTACTTTTTGGAAGGATATATTTTAGGATGCAGAATTTCAGCATTTATCACTTCATTATCATATCATTCCATAATCTATGGCCTCACTGCTTCTGATGAAACATCAGGTGTGATTCACATTACTGGTCCCTGGTATCTGTGTCATGATTTCTTCTCTGACTGCTTAAGATTTTCCTCTTTATCTTTATTTTTCAGCAGTTTACTATAGTGTGTGTGTGTGCATGTGTGTTTATCTTCTTTGGAACTTACTGAGATTTGGGGGTTATAAGTTAATGTTTTTCATCAAATTTTGGACATTTTCAGTCATATTCTTTCAAATACTTTTTATGCCATTCTCTCTCTTGTCCTTCTGAAATTCCCTGAGAGATGGTATATGTTAGACTGTTTGATATTATACCAAATGTCACTGAAGCGCTTTCATTTTTAACTCTTTTCTACTCTGTGTTCTTAAGATTGAATGATTTATATTGACCCGTCTTCACTGATCCTTTCTTCTGTTGCTTCCAAACTTACGTTAGGCTTATCCACTGAATTTTTTATTTCTGAGTCTTGTCAGTTCTAGAATTTCTATTTGATTCATAAAAAAAAAAAAAATGTTTCCATAGCTTTGCTAAGATTCCCCATCTGTTCACTCATTGTGACAATTTTTTCCTTTAAGTCCTTAAATATAGTTACAATAACTACTATAAAGTTTTTTTTTTAAAAAATCCTCATCCAAGGATTATTTTTCCATTGATTTTCTAGAGAGAGAGGAAGAGAAAAAGAGAGATAGAGAGAAACATCTATGTGAGAGAGACACATCGATTGGTTGCCTCCCGCAAGCACCCCGAACAGGCCAGGGATCAAACCTGCAATCCAGGCATGTGCCCTTGACCAGGATTTGAACCTGAGACCCTTCAGTGTGTGGAGCCATGCTCTAACCACTTAGCAACACCAGCCATGGCTATAATGTTCTTTTTTTAACTATAAAGTTCTTGAATGCTAATTCTAATATCTGAGTTATCTTGGGGTTGGTTAATGTTGTATTTTTGTTTCTTGAGTATGGGTCACATTTTTCTGTTTCTTTGTATCTCTAAATTTTTTATTATATACTAGGTTTTTTGAACAATAGGTTTAAAGATTTTATATTCTGTTGTCTTCCTTTGACAATAGCAGGCAGTTAGTTATGGCATATCACCTTGAAGTTGTAAAAGCTTGGTTTTATTCCTTTAGGATGAGTCTTTTTAGATTTTTCCTTAGTCTGCGGGAAAATCTTTAATCCTGGGATATAATCTTTGCTCCTAGATAGGACATGATCGCCTCCCCACCGCCACCTCAATGCCCTGCCCTAGGATTTCAGTGGAACGCCCAGGGTGTTCACCAGATTTTGCTTGGGAAAATTGGTAGGATTCAAACTCCAAACTCTGTCTCCCATTAAATGGGCAGCAGTTAAACTCTATACTCAGCCTTTTAACTTTTAGCCCCTTTTAGGATCTACCCTCTAATTTCCAGCCATTCTAACAGTCCTGAACTCTGTCTTCTGACACCACAGCCGGAATTTCTTAAGCTAAATACATGACATGTCAGAACCTGGGAGCCCACCAGGTCAGTAAATCTCAGTTTAAGACCCCTGAGTATCAAACAGGTTCATGAAGCTAGTATAACTGAAGGACAATTTTATGTTATAAACACTATTTCCAAATACAGAAGATACAGTTGCCCATAACCGAAACCTTAAATTCCATTGCTTTGGTTGGAATTACATCATATTTTTCGTGGAGGCATTCATTGGTTTTTCCCTTGCTATTCAGGACCACTGCTTGATAGTTAAGTGTGTTTTTGGCCAACCCACACTGGCAAAATGCATTACTATTGGTAAGTGAGGTGTGGCTTTTAAGACAGAGGAACCTTGGGGAGAAAAATAATCAGGGGAATTGTTGGGGGCCCTGGGCACCTTGGGCGGTGATGGGTGCTTCTTGCTGATGAACTTCGATGTTGTCATTGGGTTAGTCGGTATAGCTTTGCTGGCCATTGCTTTAACCACTTTATTTATTGAGGCCCAATAGGATAAAGTGATTGCAGGGGTCACACACACTTACTCTCACTGTGGATACAGAGATCAGAACCCCAGGTCAGACCTTGCTCTGGATGCAGGGATGCATGCGAAGTGTGAAGGAGTCATTCTAAAACCTACCGTGGTTCCGAGAGAAGAACAGGACGGGGTAAGCAGAGAAGAGTGTTTAGAGCGCCACGTGGAAGAGCTTTGTGACTGGGGGATGGTCATGCTCTTGAAGGGCCTCTGATTCCAGTGCGTTGACTTTCTCAGCAAGAAAGAACCAGTCGGAATCCGGTGAATGACTTCAACTGAGTGTTGACCCATTGTATCTGGCCAGGCCTTCCTTTGTTTGTCTACATGTTCATATCTTGTATTTGGTTGTTGGATTTGGACTCATGTTGTGCATTTGTGTCAACCGGTCTACCCCATTCCCAAAGGCAAACGCTTCCCGTCTTTATGATCACGTGGGAGTTAACTGAAGTCAGGTAAACTCGCGGATTGCTTTCCTTTCATATTTTCTCCAACATGCAGGCAAGTGTTAATATTCCTTAGTATCTATTTTCTGTAGTAAAACTGAAGGTTATTTCACCACATCCCCCGCCCCCAGAGAAGTCAGTCTCCATGTGAAGCAGCAATTAGGAAACCATGGGTGCTTAAATGTTCAAAAGCATTGCCATCAGCCTTTATCACTGCCACCTGGAGATACCTGGGGTGAGCACGGTATTAGTGCTGCGAGTGTGTGTGTGTGAGTTACCATACGTGTCTTCTGCTTCCTCTAGGACAGTGATGGCGAACCTATGACACCCGTGTCAGAGGTGACAAGCGAACTCATTTTTTTGGTTGATTTTTCTTTGTTAAACGGCCCTTAAATATATAAAATAAATATCAAAAATATAAGTCTTTGTTTTACTATGGTTGCAAATATCAAAAAATTTCTATATGTGACACAGCACCAGAGTTAAGTTAGGGTTTTTCAAAATGCTGACACGCTGAGCTCAAAAGGTTCACCATCACTGTCCTAGGAAGACTGATGGCTAAGGGGGTAGGATAAGGCCAGGCACGCCTGTCTGGTGCCCCCAGGGGGTTTGTCTCCAGGAACCCAGGACTCAGTTCAGACTTGATCAGACCCATCTCAGAGGCCGGGCTGGGATGACCAGGTCCTGTGAGAGGCCGGGAAGCTGCTGCACAGGAAGGAGAAGCCAGTTGGCCCCGGGGGCGTGGCGAGGCCCTCACCTCCAGGACGGCTACAGGCTTTCACCCCTCTACTCAGGAGCAATGCCTTTCCCACCTCTTTCCCAGCGGCCAGGTAGCAAAGAGGGAAGACCCAAGGTCCCACATCCTGGTGGTGCAGCCGGGACCAGTGTTCCAGAGGACACAGGATGGTGCCGCGCCAGGATGCAGTGAGGGTATGGGTCTGCAGAGACTGGCTGCAGATGGAGGCAGCCAGGAAGGCTTCCCAGAGGAGGGGCCAGAGCCTGGGGAAGGGGGCAGTGGCCAGCCCTCTTTGATGAAGGGTCCAGTACACTGAGCAGGGAGCAGACAGCGCCAGGGTCCCCTCTAGTTGTCAATGCTAATGCTGAGGGCGGGGCTGGGCTGGAGGAAGACAGAGCACTGCGACTGGAAGGCAGGTGTGAGTGGGCTGGTCCTGTCCAGGCCCTGCAGCACTGGGCACAGACGCGTGTTTCCAGAGGAAGCTTGACATCCCGTCGCTCTGGCTGACCCTTATTCTTGCCCCTTCACATTCTCCTGAAGCTTGAACTGGGCAAACCTTGTGTTTTGTCTCTGCTTTGTCCCTGTCACCATTTTGACAGTAGAAGTTTTATGTGTGGGGAGAACAGGCCCAGGGGAGTCCTGAGACGTCATATGTATCCATTAGGATCTGGGGATTGTATTTTCTCTACTGTCATCTGAGCTCTTCAAATAAAAGAATTGAGACTTGGAATGCATTGGACACATATCATAGAGGTATAGAAATGTGTGGACTCTGTAGCCAGGCGGCTTCCTTCAATCCCAGCGCAAACGTGTACTAGCTGTGTGACCCGGGCAAATTATTTAACCTTTCTGGACACCAATTTCCTCACCTGTAAAATAAGCTATGATGGCACCTATTTCATAGAGTTGTTATTAGGGTTATATTAGCTATCTCTCTATATAAAAGGCTAATATGCAAAGTGTCCCCTCAGGAGTTAGACCGTGAGTTTGATCCCTTGCTATGACATGCACTGACCACCAGGGGGCAGTGAAAAACATGGCGGTGACCAGCAGCGCCATGCAGGTGGCTGGGAGGTGGGGAACTGATGGGCCCTGATGGCTGGCCAGGCCTAGGGACCCTACCTGTGCAGGAATTTCGTGCACCAGGCCTGTAGTTATATATGAAATTCTTGAACAGTTCTTTACTGTTCATGTAGAAAATACTATCTGTGTGAGCCTCGATGTTTTTATAACTATTATTTTGATTCATTTCTTTTTCTTCATTGTACATCTCTGATTTCTGAAAGAGATCCCAATTATTTATTATTAAGATGAGAGGAAAGCCTAGATTCACCTCCCATCTCCCAGCCCAGGCCTGCACACACCTCACTCCCTTGCTTTTCTTGCTGGAGTTAAAGACACACAATTCCATCACTGTCCCTAAGGTTGCTGGGTACAGAGCAGATGTATCTACTAGTCCAGCGATTTTCATCTCATGGCACAGAAACTAATTACTAAAACTTTGCAGCACACCAAAAAATACATATTTTGCTGATCTGCCGGAAAAAGTGGGTATAGTTTTTTAAAATATATATATTTTATTGATTTTTTTAGAGAGGAAGGGAGAGGAATAGAGAGTTAGAAACATCCATGAGAGAGAAACATGGATCAGCTGCCTACTGCACACCCCCTACTGAGCATGTGCCCGCAACCAAGGTACATGCCCTTGACCGGAATCGAACCTGGGACCCTTTAGTCCGCAGGCCGATGCTCTATCCACTGAGCCAAACCAGTTAGGGCATAAGTGGGTATAGTTTTGATTCATTCACACTGGATGGCTATTGTTGTGTTGGCTGTTGTCATTCCTTTATTTGACAATCTAAGGAAAAGGGGTCAGTGCCCTGACTCAGGAGTCAGGTATCGTATGTTTTAAAAATCCTTGCGGCACACGGCTGTCCGAGGCTGTGGTTTGGGCCCCTGTGTTATCTTTCCATTTATGAAGTGTCTGCAGGACTTTTTCACCATCAATTTTAACAACAGAATCACTTTGTCATAATTCGGTTTTTGAAGATTAATATACGTTCATGGTAAGAAACTTCAAGTACAAAAGCCGCCCGACTCTTCCTGTCAGGGGCCGATTTCCTTCCCTTGAGGTAATCAGTGCGGGTTTCCAGTCCGGACCCAGCAGGATGTTGCTTTCACGGCCTGCCCGGCCGACCGTGGTTGCAGCGTGTGGAGAGTCTGGGTGCCAGGCCTGGCTGGGAATGGCCTCTGGGCTAGCCTGTCCCCTCCCACAGCCCAGACCCTCTGCATGGACCTGCAGATGCCACCCCCACCCAGTTCAGGACACTGTAGGGGCCTGTCCTGTCCCCAGCTCACTGACTCCAACCTGGCCAGGGCTCTCCTGCCGTGGACGCTCCTACATCGGGCTTCCCACAGGGTCTGAGCCCCCCTCCAGCCAGCGCCTGTGCACAGCCTCACGCTGAACAGGACAGCCACCGAGCGGCGGGCAGGGGCCCCCAGTGCCTGAGCCCCGCCTCAGGGACCAGTGCCCCCGCCTGCACGGCGCGCCTCTCCTCAGGCAGCCGGGATGCTGTGCCCTGGGCACATTTTCTGGGCCGCGTTTCCCTTTCTTCGGTAGCTCATAAAATCTCCCCCGCCTGCGCCCAGCCTCTTGGTCTTTAATCTTCAACCTCGGCTGGCGCTGTCCCTCTGTCTTTTTAATTATGCCTCTTCTTTTATAGAAGTTTCCTATTGAATTTTTATGACAATAGAGAGACATGGATAGGCTCCAACAAAAATGAAATCTTTATGGAAAAGTCATTTCTATTCTGGAGCCTCCGTGGATAGAGATTCATAGAGAGGGAATGGAGGGGGCGGGGCGGCCTGCTCAGCTGGGCCCCAGCCCAGCGGCTTGAGTGGCAGCGCTGAGCTGGTTATCGCAGCCAGGGGACCACTGGGGAGTGGGGCGCAGCTCAGCCAGGGGGAGTAGGGCGGCCTGTGGTAGGGACGAGCTTGCCAGGTACAATGGCTCTGCCTTGATGTCAGAGGAATGAGTGCCGGAGGCTCCCCAACCCCAAGTGATCCAGCTGCCTGACTGCAGGGGCCTGAGGGCGACAAGCTCCCGTTACCCCTTACTCAGCACCTCCTGCCCGGGCCCCCAGCCTGGCCTCAGAAGCCTTTGTCCTCCGGCCTAGCACCGTACTTGACTGTCTGCATGGTTCTGTGGGTGAGCCCTCAAACTGGGCTGGGGGTGACCTGCCATCTGCAGAGCTGCCTCTGCAGGTATGAGACTGGAACCAAGGACTAGGATGGGAAGGAAGACTATTCATTTACACACAGGTATCAGGACCCACCCACACGATGTGCTGGGCCAGATCCAGGCACCAGGGACTTAGAAGTCACGGTCCCTGTCTCAGGGAGCTGGTGTTCTTGAAGGAGGAAATAGGCACAAAGCAAGTAAACATGGAAATGTATGTGTTGATGTCAGACTGGGGCGAGTAGTGTGGGACAAGCAGGGAAAAAAGAGGGGGTGCCGAGGGGGAGGAAAGGCCCCTGCTCTAGGTTGGGGGAGACTACCTGTGGTTTCCCTTCACTAAAGTGAATGGGACGGTGGAGAGCCAGCATGCTCACTCAGGTCAGGGGAGGAGCATTCCAGATGGAGGACCAGCACGTGCAAAGGCCCTGGGGCAGAAGGCACTGAGGGAACTGCTGGGCGGTGTGAGGAGGGGAAGGACAGGGAAATGAGGTTGGATCATCTCTGGAGTTTTGTGAATCTCCCCAGTGAACAGTTCCTACTTTAATGAGAACCAAGGAGGGATTTAGGGAGCGGAGGCTTGAGGAGAATTGATTTCTATACAAAAGCCACCATTCTGACTATTGCATAGAGAGTGGTGTATAGAATTGTATTAAAAACAAGATCCCGCATTTTGGGAGCCTCGGGAGGCCAGCACAATCCTCCTACTGTGGGAGGAGGGGAGAAGGAGGGAAAGTCTTCAGGTTGTTGGGATCTAGAGCTGTTTCTTTAATCTGTAGGCCTCCGACAGAACTTACCCCAGTGTAAGTGTTGACGACAGCTGAGGAGCTTCAAAGACCACAGGGTGTTCCCTGATGAAACCTCCTGTGTGATTGTGCTGACCATCTACTTGGCAGGACAGACAGTCAGAAGCTGTCCCCTCATGAAGAAGGACATGAGCAATTCCAGCGCCTATGATACGGCAGCCTCTGTCCCATGTGTTAGGTCTTGTAAGTGCCATCCACCCCCTCCCGAAAAGTCCTGTTAAATATAAGACCTGGGACCAGAGAAGTTAAGTAACTTGCCCAAGATCACACAGCTACTAAGAGGCAGACTGGGATTTGAACTCGAGTCTGCCTGACTCCGATGCCCTTGCTTTTGTCACTCACCACCATGGCTTTGACAACACCTATGTACTGAGGGATCAGTGGTTCCCCTTCCATAAAAGCTGTCACACTTCCTCAGAGAGGCTGAGGATGGCTGGGTGAGGCTTGACATTTGAACAAAAAATTAGCTCCAAACGTGAGAAGAAAGATGTAAGACCACAACCCGTGATTTAGATGAACTAAGGATAAGGAAAATGAAAAATGAGAGGTTCTATTTTGTCTTAATGCCTTTCTCTCTACACTCATCGCCGCCTCATGAAGACCCATGTTTCTGATCTACATCATTTTCCTTCTACCTGAAAAATGTCTGCAAACATTTCCTGCAGGGCAGCTCTTCTGGGAAAGAATTCCCTCTGTTTTTGTCTGTCTCAGAAAATCTTCATTCCTTCTTCACTTTTTCAATTACACACCTTATTTTGAAACCAGAGGCCAGTGCACAAAATTCATGCATGGGCAGGGTCCGTAGGCCTGGCTGGCGATCAGGGACAATGGGGGCTTTCCAGCTGCTGGCCAGGGCCTCCCTTCATTTACTCCGTCCCGCCCCCTGGTGGTCAGTGCACGTCATAATGAGTAATCGAACTTCCGGTCTCCTGGTCAAACTCCTGAGGGGGTAATTTGCATATTAGGCTTTTATATCCTCTATAATAATAAAAGCATAATATGCTAATTAGACTGGATGTCCTTCCTGACGAGCGGTGGGCGGGGGCCAAGCTCCTTGCACAAATTTCATGCATCAGGCCTCTAGTATATAATAAGGAGATAATATGCTAATTAGACATAACAGCAGAATGATCGTCTGGACCACCTTCCAGACAAATCCAGGGCTCTGAGGGCTGAGCCCCTTCCCTTCCACCATTTTGCCCTTTTATAATCCCACTTCCCTCTCTCCATTCTTCACTGCTTTCCTTAACTTCTGGCAACAAATAGACTATCTTCTGCTTTCATAATTTTGTCACTTTAAAAATATTACACAAACTAAAGGCCCGGTGCATGAAATTCATGCACATGCTGGGGGTGGGGAGGTTCCTCAGCCTGGCCTGTACCCTCTCACAATCTGGGACCCCTTGGGGGATGTCCAACTGCCTGGACATCCCTCTCATAATCTGGGCCTGCTGGCTCCTAACTGCTCACCTGCCTGCCAGCCTGATCATCCCTAACTGCCTCTGCCTTGGCCCCCACACCTGGGACCCGAGCTTCCCTCCCTCTGGCTGGCTGCAGGCACCTGGGACAAGGGCCAGCTTTGTTTGGGCCAGCCGCAGGCACCTGGGTCCCGGCTTTGTCAGGAAGGACATCTGGAAGGTCGTCTGGAAGACGTCCTGTCTATCCGGTCTATTAGCATATTACCCTTTTATTAGTATAGATGGGATCTGGAATGTATGCCTTTTTTGCTCACTATAGTTCTCTGAGATCCATCCATGCTTCAGGTACATCAGTAAGCCCATCCCTCTTGATTGCTGAGTCGTGTAGAGGTGTAAATGTCCCGTGATCTGTTTATGTGAGCATTCATCACTGGAGGACATCTGGGCTGTTTCAGCTTTTGGCCAGGAGAATATGGTCCCAGAGAGGTTGGAGAAGGAGCCCCCACCAAAAATAAAAATAAGAGAAAGAGTGCCTGCATGAACCGTCTAAGGTAGAAATGTGGCCCCCAAAACTATGCCTAACTCCCAGAACCTATGAGTATGCTGACATGCTATGCCCATGGATGTGTTACCTGATGTGGCAAAAGGGACTTGTAGATTCAGGTAGGTTATTAATTAGTTGACTTGATATAAGGAGAGGGCCCTGGATCATCTGGGTGGGTCTGAGGTCATCCCAGGTGTCCCTAAAGGCAGAAGGGGAGGTCAGAGTCTCACCCGGGGCGTAAGAGGATTTGATGTACCGCCGCTGTCTTTGAAGAAGGGGCCATAAGCCAAGGAAATGTGTGAAGCCTCTGGAAGCTAAAGATGACTCTCAGCTGACAGCCAGCAAGTGCCGGGGACCTCATTCCTACTCCTGCAGGGGATTGCCTTCTGCCAGCACTTTAATGAACCCGTCCGTGGGTCCTTCCCCCAGAGCCTCGGGGAAAAGCCTAGGTTAGCTGACCTCTTGGGTTCAGTGCACCTGGATCTCTGACCTTCAGAGCTGTGAGATAACCGATGGGTGTTGCTGTAAGCTACTAAATTGTTAATCAGCATTAGAAAATGAATGCAGTGATAAACCACAAGCATTTTCCATGCCCGTGAACTGATTTAACATGTTTTAGCTGCTACAGACAGTCTCTCACACGTATGTCCCATGTTCCGGTGAGAGGTCCTTTGATGATGGACCCTAAATCGTCACTGAGCTTGACACAGGCGTTTGCAGGTGGGGCTCCCGCCCCAAGTGCCCGAGCCTCTCACTCACTCACTCACTCACTCACTGGGCAAAGGGTTCTCAGACGAAGCCCACTCCGCCCCCACTCGTGAGCCACAGCCGCGCAGACACTCACTGTTTCCGCTGTGCACTAGGTCTTGCTGACACCGTGCTCTGCCTTAGAACAACACCCCGCACACCCTCACTCTCCTTAGCACATACACTACTTACAAGCAGGTCCTCCAAACTTCTGCTCTGGTCAAACGGAGTAGCAGGGACTAGTTTTATCCTCTCACATGAAACAAACAGAAAATGGCAAAAAATACATATGAATCCACAAAAGGTGAGGTAAAATATCAGTGTTTAGAAAGGGTGCAGGATGTAAGAGGAATAAAGACTATCAATCAGTTGCATTTCTGTGGACTAGCAATGAGCAATCAGAGATTGAAATTAAAAACGCCATGTAGAGTAACAGAAAAAATAGGAAATACTTAGACATAAATCTGACAAAGGTTGTGAAAGGCCTGTATTTGGAAAACTATAAAGTGTTGCCGAGAGGAACTAAATAAAACCTAAATAAAGTGAAAGATGTGCCATGTTTTGGGTCCAAAGACATTATTGTTAAGATGGTGATTTCCCCCAAATTGACAAATAGATTCAAGGCGGTCCTGGTCAAAAACCCCTGCCCTAGATGGCTTTGCTCAGTAGATAGAGCATCGGCCTGTGGACTAAAGGGTGCCGGGTTTGATTCTGGTCAAGGGCACATGCCCGGCTTGTGGGCTCGGTTCCCAGTGGGGGGCATGTAGGAGGCAATCAATCAATAATTCTCTCTCATCTTTGATGTTTCTGTCTCTCTCTCCCTTCCTCTCTGAAATCAATAAAAATATATTTTTTTAAAAATCCCCTAAGCCTTTTGTTTTTGTAGACATCGATAAACTGATGCTACGTTTCAAAAGAAAGCACAATCGACCTGAGATAACCAAATGGCTTAGAAAAGGAAGAACCAATTTGGAGGACTCACATTTACATGATTTCAGATCTTATTATAAAGTGACAAAATAAAGCAGTGGGGTGTTGGCATACAGATGAACACATAGATCAAGAAAGCAAACTATCTGTACCTCAGAAATAGACCCGCGCGAATATGGGTAACTGGTTCTTAACAAAGAGGCAGACAGCTCAACAGGAAAAGGAGCCCCTGTGGACAAGTGGTGCTCAAACAGTTGACTCTCCACCTGCATGAAAAAGTGAGCTTTGAAAAGTAAAATGCCTCACACCCTATACAAGCTTTAACTCAAAGTGATTCATAGGCCTCATTCAAAAGCCTGTAACGATGTAAGTTCTACAAGAAAATGAAGGAGAAAACCCTAGGCAGCAAGGGAGGTCAGAGAGACCCTGGAACTGAAGCCGAAACTCTGCGTTAGGCAAAGCCCTTTCAGACATGACAACAAATGCGTTGAGTGTGAAACGGTTGGTAAATTGGACTCCATGAAACTGAAGACCTTCTGCTCTGTGAGAGCAACTGTGAGAGGAAGGAAAGGTAAGTTGCAGACAAGGAGAACACATTTGCAGGCCACAATATCTGACAATGCACTTGAATCCAGAATATGTTTCTTTTCTTTTTTTTAATCCTCATCTGAGGATATTTTTTCCATTTATATTTTTAGAGAGGGTGGAAGGGAGGGAGGAGGGGGAGAAGGAGAGAGAAACATTGACATGAGAGCGACACATCGATCGATTGCCTCCTGAACGTGCCCCGACCAGGCCAGGGATCAAACCTGCAACTGAGGTACATGCCCTTGACCTTCAGTCCCAGGCTGACACTCTAACCACTGAAAAAACCAGCCAGGGCCAGGGTGTTTTGTTTTTTTTTTGACTCTCAAAATGAACAGCAAAACAAACAACCCAATTTCATAAATGGGAAGAGAATTGAGCATATACTTCACCAATGAAGATGTGTGAATGGCAAATGAGCACAAAATCATTAGTAATAAGGGAAATGCAAATTTAAACAGTGAGATACCACCACACACCTACTAGACTGTTTAAAATGAGAAATACTGACTGTACGGAAATGTGGAGGAACTGGAAACTTAGCACACTGCTGGTGGGAATATCACAAGGTGCATCCACTCTGGAACACAGACGGGCCATTTCTTACGAGTTAAACATACGCTTCCCCTGTGACTCGGCCACTCCACTCGTACCTGTCTACCCTGGAGAAAGGAAAGGACGTGTCCACACAGACACTCTCACATACACGGTAACAGCAGGTTTATTGTTTATGCTCAAAACTGGAGACAGTTAAAACGCATAGTGAGGAGCAAATGGATAACCAAGGCGGCGGCGCATCCACACCACAGGGACCCGCTGAGCAATGAGGAAGAGGGTGGATGACTCTGAACAGGACAGCGCCTGGTGGAAGAAGGCGGAGGAAAGAGATGCAAACTGTGTGGTTCTATTTACACAAAATTTGAGAAAATTCTGGCTCATCTGTAATGACAGGAGAACAGTGGGAGTTTATAGTACTACGGGCATCTCTGAGGAAAAGAGAAAGATCTAAAATCAGTCAGTCAAGTGCTCATCTTAGGACAGTTTTAAAGGTCTGAAAATGTAAGAGGCAGGGGGATTCTGGGATGGAGTGCCGAACAGGACAAAAGAATCGAAGTGAATTACAAACGCATGAAGTAGCCAGTGAGTGGGTGGGGGTCAAAGGGGTCCACCTAAGTAGCATTGGAAACGGGTGGAGACCGTAAGACCAGAAGCAAAAGGGACTGCACAGCACCGCCTTCTAGTTGATGAAGTTGTTCCCGTGGGAGTGGGGATTAATGGTGCAGCCCCCAGTCATGAGTCCTGGGACTGAGTTCTGTAAATGGATGGTGACGGTGGAAGCCAAGCTTGTCATGGTTGGAGTGGGAGGTTGTAGCCGAGGAAGGAGAGGAGGCTGGAATGGTCCATGTGGTGATGGATTAGCGTCAAGACATCAACAGGGACTCGTGTTTAGCTTAACATAGATACAGGTGATGCACACACAATATTTGTAGGTTTGGGTGGGCATAGACACATAGATGTCCTTGCTCTGTGAGCGGAGAGCACCTGGAGGAAATGACAGCCCTGTAGCAATGAGCACACCTGGTACCAGGTGCTAGGTTTTCATCCCGTCCTCCAATACTAGGAACCAGGGCTTCCTGGAGAAATGGCTGATTCTGGCGTGGGTGGGGAGTGTGCAAGATGAGCCCGGGGCACTGTGCAGGGCCAGAAAGTAAGGAAGTGCTCAGAAAAACA
>NW_006294760.1:593536-604618 GCF_000327345.1 Myotis davidii | reverse complement strand
CAAAGGAACACGCAGCAGCTGAAAGAGCTCCCAGTGGCCAAAACTGAAATCACTGGAACAAGAGAAGAAGGAAGTGCCGGACTGTGAATAATAGAAACGTAAAGTAACTGTATAATTCCATGCTGACATATGTGACCCCGATAAGGTTCTGTACTGATAACATGAACACGTGGATGGCAGGGAACGGGCAGGCCTGCCAGGCTGTACGATTCAAATAACTGATGTAGCCACTTGGCCCCAAGGAGGGAAGCGTCACCCCCACCCCTTAAGTGTGGGCTGTGGACAGTGACTTCCTTACAAAGAGTACGGTTACGGTGTGGAAAGGGAGAAAAGGGAACTTTAGAATCCGGAGACCCGGCCAACACCACCTCAGCCATGGGTTCAAGGTCACCCTCAAGAGTGAGAGGTCCTGTTAAATACATGTGATGAGAATGGAACTTGACTTCTTCCTCCAAAAACCCATAATCTCAACGTACTCATGACCAAAACGCCAGAAAATTCCCAATTTAGGGACATTCTACAAAATACTTGACCAGAAGTCATGAAAACTGGCAAGGTCATCAGAAACAAGGAAAGTCTGAGAAACTGTCACAGCCCTCAATGCCATGCCGTGTCCTGGATGGGATTCTGGGACAGACGAACATAGATAAAAACTGAGGAAATCTGAGGGAAGTGTAGACTTTAGTTAACAAAACTGTGTCAGTAGTGGTCATTAATTGTGATGGTGTACCACACTGACGTAAGATAGTAACCGTAGGGGAGACTGGGTGTGAGGTTTGTGGGAGGCCTTTCGACTCTCAACTTTCCTGGGAATTGAAAATTATTCTAAAATAAATAGTTTATTTTTAAAAGTAAAGGCAATTCCCTTCGCTCTCTTCCTCGCTGCCCTCTTCCTTCCCGTTTCCTTCCTCTGGGACCAGGAGTAACACCACGTGTGTGTCCAGCACTTGGCATTGCAGCTCTCCTCCTGCGTCGGGGCAGGAGCCCTGCCACCGTGCTGTGTGCAGTCTGCTCCGAATCACAGAGCCCACGCGGGGTCAGAGGGTGGAGCCACCTGTCCCTGGGAGCAGGCTGTGAGCAGTGACTCCCGGGCGGCTCCGGGCTCTGTTGGCCCCACCTGACACCCTGCCTCTCCGCTTTCCACTTGTCCCTCTGATCACAAACCCCCTGGGGCCCGGGGTGAGTTGCACACATGTGTCCACCCCAAGTTGAGTCACTTTTACTGTCGCATCTCTCTGAGCCACGCGCCTCAGTTGGTTAACCCCAGAGCTCTCATGGAAGGAAGTTATCAGTGTGCCCAGATTGCAGATGAGCACACTGAGGCTCAAGAGTGATTATGATGGTCACTTCCCTTTTTCCTGATCCCCTGTCCACACTGGCCCTGGCTCTGACTGGCACCCACCTGCCCGAGGACCCAGGTAGAAGCTGCTCATGGACACCCACCACCACACATGTCCTGATGTGGCCTCTGAGCAGACAGACATCACTGCTCCACACGGGAATGTGCCTGAGGGAGCGTACCAAACCCCACAGCAGAGATTACACCCTCTGCGGGAAATGTCCGCCGTGGGAAGACCATCCTGCTCCCTTCTCTGTCCTCTGGACCGCAGCCGCGCCCCCACACCTGCTCTGGCACCTGGAGGCGTGGGCAGAGCTGAGTGGGATGTCACCGTTACCTGGGGACGGTTGGAACTTTGAAAAGGTGGTGATCTCTGGGAGCTGAGGAGCCTCTGAGTCTCCCTTCAGCTCCCGGATCCCGACCACGAGCCCTTTCTTGATGTACAGCCCGTGGGCCCCGTTGTGCTAGGGGCAGATCCCTCTCTCAGCTGCTTGCATGGAGCCCTGGGAGAAGGTGGACAAAGGTGTCTGGTCTGACATGGAAGGGTGTTAAGGTTCAACTGAAATGTCGGGGGCTGGTGCAGGGAGCCTCCCTGAACAAGTGCGTGGCGCGGTCCCCTTGCCCCACACCAGCCGTGCCAACGGCGCCTTCACCTGCGCGAGGAGCAGCCTCCCTTCAGAGCTTCGCAGGCCGCTTCTGCCCCTGCATCCCGTGCGGCCCTGGGCGAGGCGCAGGGCCTCTCTCATTGGAGAAAGGGCTGCCTGCTTCCCAAAGACTCTCCCAGCTCTACGCTCAACACGTTCTTTTGTCTCTGAGCTCATGGGGCACGAGCTACCTGAGCACTCCTCCCCGTCGGTCTGTTGGGAGACAGCCACATCCAGTGACAAGCCCACTGAATTCAGAAGATCTTGAGTACCTGCTACCTGGAATTCACTGAACTGTCAGGGAGGGAAGGACAAAGGCGTGATTCTCTCTCTAAATACCCCACATTCTAAAGGCTGCGTTCAGGAAGGCTCGGTGGAGGAAAAATGCCCAGAACTTGTGTAAATAGTAGAACAATGTGGGGACAGTGAGGCTAAAAGAGGGATGGCGGGAGGCGAAAGAGGGCAGGAGATGGATTTAAGGCAAAGAGCAAGGGAGAGCAGGCGGCCTCTGAGCTCCAAGTCCAGTGCTCCCCCTGGGACGGTCCACTCGGGACTCCAGCACTGAGGCCCAGGTACCACCTGGCAAGGTGCCGTCACCAGGAGGACTGCAGCATTCTGGGGATGGTGGCGTGTTCTGTGAGGACGCCCTAGGCTGAGAGGGCTTGGTGTCACTGGGCTGCGGAGACACCGAGAGCCGGGAACTGGGTTCCGCAGGGGCTCTGTGCCCCTCCTCCTGTCCCTGGGCGAGCACACCCTCGGCTCCTGACCATTGTTATAACTTTAGTCTTTCGTGAGGAGAGTGGAAGTAAGCAAGAGGCTGGGTCTCCAGGTGTATGGGACGGAGACTCCGCCCCGTGATTCCCAGGGGGCTGCGCCTGTGCCCAGAAGAGGAAGGGCGCTCGTCCTGCTGGGAGGTATTTGTAGAGAATTAGGCAAAATATCACTTCCGCCGAGGACAAAGCAGTTTAGGTTTTCGAGTAGGAAGAGGGACAGTCTGGAGCAGAGAATCAAGGGACTATGCTTGCAGCTGCCATTTGACTTTCTGTTTGGATCACAGAACTTATATCTGCAGGGCCCAGCTGAAGGGCTTTGGCGTCAGTTTTAAAGGAAAACTGACCGCAGACACCAGTCCCTGTCCTGGCCCTCTCAGAGCCCGTACCTCCGCCAGGCTACAGAGCGCCCACCTGGGCTAGAACAGGAACGGACGGTCTCGGCTCTGGGGGCTGGGAATCTGAGATCGAGGCGAGGGGGAGGGTTACCCCTGAGGCCGGGAGGGGTGGGGGTCCCTCGTGCCTCCTCCCAGCTTATGAGGTGGCCCCATCTTCGCTGCTCCTCGGCTTGTGGAGGCCTCACCCGATCCCTGCCGCCATGTGCACACGGTGTCTCCCTGTGTCCAAGCTTCCTCGTCCTCGTCGTGTAAGGACACCAGCCACGTTGGATTAGACCAGTGGTTCTCAACCTTGGCTGCACATTAGAATCACCTGGGAATCTTTTTTAAAATCCTGATTTTTGGGTCCTTCCAGCCCTGGGAAGACCCCACAGGGTACGGCCCGGCTCCTCTGGTTGATAAACTTGTGGGGTCATGGGATCGATCGTGCAGCTCGTGTGGCAGTCCAGGAGCGAGCTCAGAAGCGCATTCCACCCGAAGTGGGAACTCTGTACCTCCACCCGCTCCTTCTGCTTCGGAGGTGTGAGTGCTGCGGGGGCCGGATGGGCACAGCAGGGCGTGGGCACAGGATCTGGGCCAGCTCACCTGCTGCACTCCAGGGCGTCATGTGACCACAGTGGAGCCGATTCAGCGGGTCCACATGAGCAGCACCCTGTGAGCTTCCTTTTCGTCGCCATCAGCCCTTGCTAGGAACCTGAGTCTGTTGAGTCACCGTGTTGCTAGGGATCTGCTCGTGATTTCTCAGAAAGAACAATGGGCCCCTGCCCCCCGCCTGCCGCCATCCCGCCCAGCCCTACTTCCCACTTCACTGGCGGCCGGCCGGGCCGAAGGAACTCTGCTGAAGGCAGGCGCCTGTTCCCTGTGCCGGGAACCAAGGAGCAAAGGGAGGGCCGCCCTGCTCTCATGGCCGTGGCACCTGCTGTGGACAGGCAGGCGCACCACTTCCTACCTTCACACTGGCCGCAGGAATGGCTGAGCCCTCACCTCCTCACCCAGTTGGTTCTGCCTGGGAAAGGCATCATGGGTCCAACCCCCGCCCAGGCTCCCATCCATTGCCTCCCTTTGGCCCACGGCCCAGCCTCCCCACTCTAGACTCTACTCCGCAGCAAGTGGGACCTTTGAAAATGCTCACTGAGCCACACCTCTCTCCTGCTGGGAACCCAACAGTGGCTTCCTCTTGCTTTTAACACAGAATTCTGCCTCCTCCCTGGCACAGCTAGTACCTCTCCTGTGTCACAGCTGTGGCCCACCCACCTGCACTGGCCCAGTCCTGGGCACAGCCAGCCCTCCCCTGTGTCACAGCTGTGGCCCACCCACCTGCACTGGCCCAGTCCTGGGCACAGCCAGTACCTCCCCTGTGTCACAGCTGTGGCCTACCCACCTGCACTGGCCCAGTCCTGGGCACAGCCAGTACCTCCCCTGTGTCACAGCTGTGGCCCACCCACATGCACTGGCCTGGTCCACCTCAAGGCCTTTGCCATTTGCTGTTCGGTGACCCTGGACTCTGCATTCTGGTCTCTTTCTAGGGAGCAGCGTGGCACTGCTCTGGCTCACGCACGGATAGCGCTGCAGCCCAATCCTGCAAGCTGCTCTCTCGGGGAGGAAACAGGCACCAATGGTGCCCCACCGTCAGGCTGGTCTCACCATCCCTGAGGCCCCAGCCCACCGGCGCCCTGTGGCCGCTCCTCTGCCCCACGGAAGAGTCAGGCTCCCGAGACTCAGGGCAGCGGCTTCCTTCCTGCACGGGGCCCGGTGGCCGGACGCGGGGCTGTGAGTGAGGCAGGCGGCCTCGCGGAGTGTCAGGCAGAGACACGTCTGAAAGGAAGCAGACCACTTTGCCTGCTTTAGATGACCTTTCTTGAGCCAATGCACTAACACAATTGCATTTTTCTATTCAATTATAGAGTCATCTCAGAAGAAAACCCTTCTAATTAGCGAAACTTTGGCTGAGTTTGATGTTCGGTGCCGGCCCCAAAACCCGATTGCTTCAAAATCATGTGCTCCCAGTATCAGGCCCACAAAGATGACCTTGAACCGATCACACGAAGGCAACCCCACATATGTTGCTCAGAAAAGCTGACCCTCTCACGGGTACTGGCTGTGCCCAGGACTGGGCCAGTGCAGGTGGGTGGGCCTAGGTGTCCTGGGACAATGGCCACTCCCAGGGGCCTTTGAGATAACATAGGTCCTTTGTGGAAGATGGGATGTGGGCCCCCGGGGGGCCTCCTCGAGTGATTTTTAGAGAGAGTGGAAGGAGAAAGAGAGCAAGAGAGAGAAACATCGATGTGGGAGAGACACATTGGTTGCCTCCTGCACGTGTACTAGTCAGGGCTGAGTTTCAAACCTGAAACCCAGGTATGTGCCCCTGACTGCGAATCAAACCCCAGACCCTTTGGTCTGCAGGCTGGTGCTCTAACTACTGAGCAACTGGCCAGGGCCGTCCTGATTTCTCTTACAGCCCGTGTCACACCATGCTTGTCATCAATTTAACGGTTAACGTTTTTTAATTAAAATTCACTGTCATCTAACAGGTCATAGGTTGTGAGCAATATGTTGTTTGTTCTAAAAATCCCCATGTAATCAAGTTGCCACTCACAATTACTGTCCACCCGGCCACTTATTAAAAAATTGTTTTCAATGAACAAGCATGGGTGTATTTTCACAGCGTGGGGTCCACAGGAATGAGAACTTTCCTGATCACAGCCCAGCCCCTGGGCGTGGGGGCGATGTTGTCAGATGACCATCTGGACTGTTCCTGAGGCCATGTGACTGCTATCCTCATGTCCCGTGGTGTGTTTTGTAGACGGATGCCACTTCGTAAAGATAAATTGTTAGATACATGCTTACAGGTGAATGTGCGTTGGCAGTGTGCTGGGGCGGGGCGTTAGACGGGAGATGGGGACCAGGGTGCTGAGCGGTGGGCCTGTTGCCTGGGACAGAGGCCTCTGCACTGGGAGACAAGTACCCCGATAGTCAGACCCCCCAAGTCCTTACCTGGAGAGACAGCCAAGCCAATGCAATCCCTTCCTCCCACCTCCAGCCCCACCAAAGGCCCACAGTGGGTTCTTCTGCTTTGTTTTATTTTGTTTGTTTTTAATACCTGAGCCACCACATTAAAACCTAGCAATTCCTGGCTCTCTTTACAAAGCCCAGAAGATCTGGGCCCACCCCCAGCATCAGTAGCTAAAGCTGCTGATGAACTGCGCCCCTGCCCCCGCTCCTTCCTTTCCGGGGGGCGCGGTGGGTGCCTGAGCTGTGGCCTTGCCCCACAGGGTATTCAGACCCGAGGAAAAGCTTTGTTCCTTCAGGGAAGCTCATTCCTTGCTGTCGGTGTGGCCCTGGACAAAGCACCCGAGAGCCTCAGTCTCCCCTTCCCTACAGCGGAAGGACAGCGTGGCCTCGCAGGGGGCTGTGTGCTCTGTAAGAAAGGCTCCCAAAAGGGCACGCTGCCACAGAAACAGCCCACGGCAGTCGCTGCCTCTGCTGCACGTCCTCAGGGGACACTGCGCCCTCAGGCATCTTCGAAACCACAGGGCAGACAACCGGGCCCTGTGTGCAAGCAGCCTGCGTACTGTCTTCCTCCTAAGTGGCTTGTCGGGGGAGTGAAGACAGCATTACTCAGAAACAAGTGATTCCCAGCTGCGGTCCCCCCTCTGATAACAAAGGACTCGGCCAGGCGGGAGCTCTGTGCTGCACAGAGGCTGCTGGGACACCTTGGGTTTGTTTGTAACTAATCTCAAATCATGAAGGTCTTTTCCCCTCGCAGCAGACCCGAGTCCCTCAGCAACATCTGTGGTAAGACGCGAGGAGAGGGTGGTTTTTCCCCACCGAGTCCAGAGTTACCCTCCAAGTTGTAATCTTATCATATTTAACTGGTTCCACATAAACAGATCTGTGTATATTTTCAGTAGTTTCAGCTGAAACCTGTTAAGAACAGATGTGCAGATGGTTGCCCAGCACTGATCCATTTAAGTTTATTTTTCCATGAACAGCCTTTTCACTCTGTCCTTCTTTGCAGGGGCAAGAAGAAAAAAGTGGGACTGTCAGTAAAGTGGATATTACACGCTTCAGAGTTCTCCGTAGCCAGTGCTTGTCGCTGGTTTTCAAATAGCTACTTGGCCCGTGAGGCTGTGAACACAGAGGGTGCATTTGATCGCAGTGTTTGCTGAGACGTGTGGCTGGGAGGACAGGCTGTAGCTCCATCTCACTGCCGCCTTTCCCTGCCCCGGCCAAAGTCCAGCAAGTAAGTTAGCCACATCTTTGACCTGTTCTTTTGTTTGTTTGTTTGTTTTTCAGTTGGAAAAAAGGAGGGGGGTCGTTAAAAGGAACTCCTACAACTCAACAACAGCAAAAATCTGATTTGAAAATGGGCAAAGTACTTAAACAGACATTTCTCCAAATATGATATAGATACAAGTGACCAGCAGGCTTATGAAGATGGTCAACATCACTCAGAATGAGGGAAACGCAAAAGAAAACCAGGGCGAGATCCTCCTCCCCGATGGGGATGGCTACTGTGAAAACAGAGCAGAGAACATACGTCGGTGAGGATGTGGAGAAACTGGGAAATTCGTGCACCGTTAATGGGAATGTAAAATGGTGCAGCTGCTGTGGAAAGCAGTCTGGTAGTTCCTCAAAAAGTTAAAAATAGAACTGCCATCTAATCCAGCAACTCCTCTCTGGGTATTAGCCAACAGAATTAAAAGCAAGATCTCGAAGCGATACTTGTTCAGGGCAGCATTATTCACAACAGCCAAAAGGTGGGAGCAACCCAATGTCCACCCACAACTGAATGGATAAACAAAATGTGGTCTGCACGTACCATGGAATATTATTCAGCTTTAAAAAGGAAGGCAGCCCGGCCAGCGTGGCTCAGTGGTTGAGCATTGACCTGTGAACCAGGAGGTCGAGGTTTGATTTCCAATCAGGGCTTATGTCCAAGTTGTGAGCTTGATCCCCAGTGTGGGGTATTCAGGGGGCAGCTGATCAATGTTTCTCTCTCATCATTGATGTTTCTAACTCCCTCTCCCTCTTCCTTCCTCTCTGGAATCAATATATATAAAGGAAGGCAATTCTGGTACATGAGACAACATGGATGAATCTTAAAGACATTATGCTAAATAAAACAGAGACAAAAAGACAATTGTATAGTTCACTTACACGAGGGGCCTAGAGTGGTCACATTCATCGAAACAGAAGGTAGCATAGTGGGTGCCAGGGGCTGGGGGCAGGTGAGACAGGGAGTTAATGTTTAATGGGGACAGTTTCCGTTTTGCAAGATGAGGAGTTCTGGGGATCTGTTATACAGCGATGTTCACCTGCTCAGCTCCCCTGAGCTGCACACTTGGAGTGATGAAGATGGTGAAAATGAGAGTGGGAGGAGTTCTCATCAGGACACGGATTTCATGGCAAGGACTCAGTGAGAGAACGCAAAGCTGGTCAGACGCTTGTGGAGAGGCTAATGCGGGGTGTGTGTGGGGGTGTGGGGGTAAGATGGGCTGCTTCCCAGGTTTGAATTTCTGTTCTGGAGCATACTCCTCTCTCCACATCCCACTTCCCACCTGACAGGGTTCATCAGGCCACCTGGGTCTCTGTCACAGCCTACAGCCTCTCTGAGAGTGTCCCCTCTGTCCACCCCTCTGGGGTGTCTTGGCCTCTGGAGTCCAGAGCTGTCTCACTGGCCTACGTTTCCCTGTGGATGGCACCAGGTTCCACCTCAGTGGCCTCTGAGCCACCTCCCTCCAGTCTGCAGGTTTCCATCCCACTGATGGTGCCTTGGCACTGGGATCTGGGCGCGGGGGGTGGGGGGGCGTGTATTATGCCAGATGAGCCTCAGGGTTCAATGTCAGCTGGAAGAATCTACAGCGCCTGACCATAAGGGCCTAGGCCAGTGGTCGGAAAACTGCGTCCCCTTGAGTGTGGCTCTTCCACAAAATACCACATGCGGGCGCGCACGTACAGTGCAATTGAAATTCAAGGGGCCAAAGAGCCACATGTGGCTCGCCAGCCGCAGTTTGCCGACCACTGGCCTAGGCGAACCACTTTGCCCCAGGGCATCACCAGTAAAAGGAGGGTGAAGGCCGACTTGGGCAGATCTGCTGGGGACTCTGTTCCTGAATTACCTCCAGTCTGGTGACCTCTGCAGGATGCAGCAGCCGGAGGCTTACAAGCCTGTGCCGCTTAGCACGGAACAGGACGCTGGGGCTGAGCGCTCCCACAAGCACCTTTGTGTTTTCATGGGAACCTGGCCGCTGGGCGCTCGCTCTGGGCCCCCAGCCCTGGGAGGCACCGGCCAGCCAGTGGAGGCAGAGCCTGAAGAATGGTCTTGGCAAGGCGGGCATCCAGCAAGGAAGCTCCCTGGCAAAGTGCGCCACTTTGTCTTAAAGAGGAGGAAAGAACACAATCAAAGCATTCATTAACACTTCAAAGAGGTTCAAAGAGCACATTTGGTTCCCAATTACTGCCCTCCTGGTCGGCAGTGTCTGGGGCGAATCGCATTACCCTAATCCAGGGGGCAAGGCCCAGGCCTCCCCAGCTGCGGAGAACTGCGGGAGGCTACAGCTCTGGGGGCCAGTGTCCCATCCCGGACCCGCTGGCCTTTAGTGATTCACTCTTGGTTAGAAGACCATCATCTTCCCCAAGCTATCCACGTCCCTCCCTGATCCTTTCACCTGATTATTATCTTGCCTGCCCCTGCTCCCCCCCCCCCACTTTTTTTTAGAAGTTAACACTCAAAGGCCTTGATTTCTAGAACTGACTCAGGACTTTGCAGAAGCAAAACCCAGCAGGCCCAGACTTGGCTCCTTTATTTCTTACCTCCCTTGTGGCCACTGGTTTGGGGCAACCCCTCTGAGCCCAGGCCAGAAACCTCCCAAACTGGGTGGGGGTAGGGGTGGGGAGTTGCTGGAGTCTTGTCATTATCCTAAGATCTGAGAGCACTCAGCAAGTGAGCCCATGCCTCTGTCCGGGGGAGTTTAGCCCAGCGCTGCCTCCTGAGTGAGGAGACAGGTGAGGGTCAGACCCTCCCGCTCTGTCCCCACCTTTGGATTGCACCTAGAGCCCTTCATGCACTCGGATCACCACCCCCAATGCAGCATCTTCACTCTGCATTCACGTCCACCCGCCACTCTGACTTCCAGATAGTATCTTTATCAATACTGTGGGGTTTTCCTAACATGACTGACAGCTCCATGACCTTCCTTTTCAGCCACCAACAAAAGGGGACTTCAAAAATGTGTGTGCCTATGTGTGTGTTGCCTGTGTGTGTGTGTGCGTGTGTGTGTGTGCGTGTGAGCACACTTGAGTGCCTGCCACCTGAAGCACACACTCCTAATGAAAACCAGGATACATTACAGAGACTGGGAACCTAATGATTACAAAAAACTATATGAGGCATAACCCATTAGTGAGCGGCATTTTGTTCAAAACCGAGATACCGGGGCAGAATAGCACGCCTTTGTGCGGCACGCACTCAGCTGTGGCTCTGACTAATAATGCAGCCGGGATCTGTGCACATTTTCCCCCTTTGTGCCTATTTTCATAAGCTAATAACTCAAGCGTGAAATTGTTTCAGGCTGAAAGTGGCGCGAAGAGCACAGCACACTGTGTGTGGAACAACTTTTTGTTGTTGTTGCTTAATTTAGTTCGGCTGTTTTTAAGTCAGAGGAGTGGAAATGTTGATGTGCGCTTTCTCTAGCAATGTGGTGCGGTTAAGCCCAAGAAAGTTTGGGATTTTGTTACACAAAGCAAGTTTCTAATGACTCCAGATAGGGGTTTCTCTTTGTACAGGTGTATGTTTCTGTTTGGTACAGGTGGGGACTGCTGGGGGGAGGATGAAATGGAATCAGAACTGTATACTTTAAGGACATCAGCCTGACTCACCTGCTGTCAACTAGAAAACTCCTATCCCACCAGCAAGTCAGCAGGCTGGT
>NW_006294760.1:587266-593202 GCF_000327345.1 Myotis davidii | reverse complement strand
GAATGACAGTAATGCCCCTGGATCCTAGAGCACTGGGGTTTGCTGAAAATGTTCCTGTCCACAGAATCAGAGAAAGTCCAACTGGAGGAGACCAGATTTCATAGGAGTCTTAACATTTTTTCTTTTTTAAACCCTCACCCAAGGATATTTTTCCATTGATTTTCAGAGAGAGGGAAAGACAGAGAGAAATATCCATGTGCGAGAAACACCTTGATTGGTTGACACCTGCCGGTGCCCTGACCAGGGCCCGGGGCCAGGGAGGAGCCTGCAACCGAGGTACATGCCCTTGACTGGAATTGAGCCGGGACCCTTCAGTCCTCAGGCCAACGCTCTATCCACTGAGCTGGCTAGGGCTTAAAATTTTTTCTTTCTTCTTCTTTTCTTTCATTGGGACAAGAGACTTTGAAGACTACAGAAGAATACAGAAAATAATATCACAAAATCCTCATACCCATGCTCCAGAAATAGCAGTGTCAATATTTTATAATGAGGACTCCAACGTTTTTAATGTAAAATAGCAGAAGCATTATTAATAAAGTGCATCTTTCCCTTTATGTCATAGATAAAGTGAGGAGCAGGAGGGGCAGGACTTGGCTGACATCCATCCCTGGCAGCATCCTCCCTGAACTGGATCCTCACGAGGAGACTATTAGGAAGGTAAGAGCAGCACCCTGGCCCCACTTGACAGATGAAGAGGTCGGGCCCCAGGGGAGGTGTATGAGGGCCGGCAACTACTCGGGGAGGTATTCATACTGTCCTTTTTCGTGGGGTACAGTTTAATTAACAAGTCGATCATGGATCACTGCCAAAGGAAAACAAAATATCCTGCTACCCAGTGAGACCATGTGATGATTTTTATTTTTATTAGTGGATTGCTCCACTTATAAATATTTGGTAAATCCCTGTTCCCCCCAAAGGGCATCTGAACCTGTTGAGAGTTTTTTAAAAGTGAAATTGGACAAAGTTCAGCGAGCAGCCCTTGTGAGCATCTCCGAGCTTCTCAGCACATGGCTTGCGATGCGACTGTGCAGCCACCTTGGGTTGGGGTTGCGTCATGTCCCGCAGAGCCACTTGCGCTGGGGGGGTAGGAGCGTCCAGGCCACCGCCCGAATCTCCGGCTTCCAGGCTGAGGGCACCAACTGTGGGTTCAAATAACACCAATAAAAATCCCGTGTTGACTGGTTTTAGCGCTGGAGAATTCTCGCTGGTCATTTCAGAGGGACTGAAACTCCTCAGGATTATTTTAGGGGAAGTAAGAAGCAGCAGAGAAGAGGTGGCAGCCTGAGTTCCCACAAGTCCCAACTGGGGCGCGGTGATGGTTACCAGGAGGTGCCCGGCCCAGACGGAACCGCGCGCCCCACCTGCGCGCCAGGCAGGGACCGACTGTGCGCCCACCTGCGGGGGTTTCACATCCAGACGCGTGGGAACTGCTCCCCTGAGTTGGCCCCGTTAGATACTTTGGGGAAACACCTCCTCCTCGAGGGAGTCCTCTCCTCTGACTCAGGCCCAGGGGAGAACTTCCAAAGACAGAAAAACCGCAGGGTTCCCGGCACAAGGGCCTGGCTTTATCAGCTGAGCGCAGGTCCTTCCTGCCGGGCCCTCCTCTGCCCGGAACAGAAACACAAGCAGAAAAGCGCTCTGCAGCAGTCACCCGGGCAGTGCTCAGTCCTCAAAACGCTGTCCAAACGAGCTGAGTTCATTCTGTCTTTCTCTTTTGTTTAGCTGGGCACGAACATTGTCACCTTTCAAGACCCCTCTAACCAGCAAACAAGCTAACCTAAAAGGGCTGGCCATCTTGAACACACCAGGCAGGCTAACTTCATAGTCCAAGAAAACGCCCCAAAGAAAACGCTGCAAAGATGGCTCTAAGCTAGACCGACTCCAGATTGCTGGAGGTGGCCTATGTGACACTGGAAAGCTGGTGGGCAATGGCCCTGCGAAGAGGAAACTGGGCAGGGAAGAAAGTAACACAGCGACTCCTTGAATGGGGTTTGGAAAGATTTGGTTAAGGACAGCCCCATTGTTTCTGAACACCCATTAGCATTGTGTGTGAGGGTTCCAGTCCCTCCACATTTTCACGGTTGCTTACTATGGTCAGTCTTTTCGTTGCACTCATGCTAATAGGGACATAATGATATCTCTGTGATTTAATTTGCATCTCCCTAATGGCTAATAATGATGAGCATCTTTGCATACACTTGTTTGTCATTCAGATATCTTCTTTGGTAATATGTCAGTTTAAATATTTTGCCCAGTGTGACATTATTTCTTAAATTTATTTTTCAATTATAGTTGACGTACAATATCATATTAGTTTCAGGTATACTAGAACAGCATAGTGATCAGACATTTATATACCTTACAGCGTGATCCCCCAGTAAATCTAGTAATTTGACACCATACATAGTTATTATAATATTATTGACTATCTTCCTTATGTTGTATTTTACATTCCAGAGACTATTTTTATTACTTGTAACTTGTACTTCTTAATCCCCTTTTTATTTTTGTCCATTTTTAAATTGGGTTGTTTGATTTCTAATTGAGTTTGGGAAGTTCTTCATATATTATGGACACAAGCCCCTTATTGTATGTATGACTTACAAATGTTTCTCCCAGTTTATAGCTTACCTTTCCATTTTTTAACAAGGGCTTTATTTTTTTGTTTTGAAGAAGGCCAGGATATCAGTTTTATTTTTTTATGGAGTATGCTTTTGGTGTTATATCTAAGAAATCTTTGCCTAGCCCAAGGTCACAGACATTTTCTTCTAGAACTTATAGTTATTTTACTCTATGATGACCCATCTTTTAGTTAATTTTTGTATATGATATAAGGTGCGGATTGAAGTTCACTTTTTTGCCTATGGACATCCCAAGCATTCCCTTAACATTTGCTGAAAAGACTATCATTTCTCCATTGCCTTGTTTAGCACCTTTGCCAGAAATCAGTTGTTCATACATGAGTGGGTCTATTTTGGACTCTTGATTCTGAAGATATAGTGACATTTGTGCATATCTTTACTCCACTGTCCTGATGATTGTAATGTTATCATAGGTTCTTTTGCATGTTGTTTTGACCATTCTAAGTCCTTCGCAATTCCATAGGAGTTTTAGGATCAGTTTGCCAATTTCTGCAAAAACTCTTCTGAGATGTTGATCAGAATTACATGGATTCTATAGATCAAGTTGGTAAAGATTTACACCTCAACAATATTGAGCCTTCCAACCCACGAACACAGCGTCTATCAGTTAGGTCTGATCAAATGATTGAATCCATAACCCCTCCCCTGGAAACTGACCTTTAGGCCACTTCACAACCAACATTCCCTTTCGCTTAGACCACATTCCACTTGCTAAGACCATTGACCTTCCCCTCCTGACCTTCCCATGAACAGACCCGCCCAGAGAATTCTCCGTCAAGAAAAAGCCCACCCAGAGTCCTTTAAAACCTCTGACTCCCCGTCCCTGGGTACTGGTACCATTTTGGGGCTCAGCCCATCTGAGTTTCCAGATGACCTAATACATTTATGATTCTTTACCACTTTCAGTCTTGTGTGTACCTCCTTTGGGGACCCTAACATTTGGTGTTGAAAACCCAGGAGGGTTCCACGGGGAAGGGGAGCGATCGCTAGCCTCCCTTCCTTACGGCCAGGGAGGACACCCCCCACTCCGCAAGCCAGCCAAGGAGTACACGGGATCAGAAACATCTCCTTCTCATTGCTGACCTGTACTCAACATGGGCTCATTTCATCTCCGGTAAGTAACAATTGGATCACCTCTATGGATTTCTGATTTGCCATTTTCTGTCTCAGACAAAAGACGTGGCCCTAGGCCAGAAATCCTCTCCAGTCTGGCCTCAGCCCCAGGACCAGGTCCCACAGTGTTCCTTGTTGCGTTGCTGGGAGGCCTGCCATGTGGATCAGATTGTCTTCCTCCTCCGGAGCCTGACTAGATGGTGGGGACGCCCTCCCTCTAGTCTAGCTTCCTGGGTCTCCCCTTCTTGCTTCCCTCTTCTTCCTAATTTACCCCATGGGGGTTCTTTTTCTGTCCCCAGAAAACACTCCTCTGCGGTGTCTCCTCCAGAATCTTAACACACTCGGCCTTCCCAGCCACAGTGCCTTATCTTCTATTACTGCTGGACACAATGGAAATTATTCACATTTGCCTGAGAATGGAACTTTTGATTTTAACATTCTCCAGGACTTAAGACAATTTCTGTCACCACAATGGGAAGTGGTCAGAGATCCCCTACATCCAGGTCTTCTTTATACTCTGTAATCGTTCTTCTCTCTGTCAAACTTGCTCTACTTATCAAATCCTACTTCTCTGCTCAAAGGCCCCTCTGCCAACCCCAGACTGTACCCCTGAGGCTTCTGATCCACCGTTTCTCAACCCATGAGGTCCTTCAGACCCTCCCTTCGACCCTTCTGATCACTTGGTTCTCCGTTCCCCTCCAGCTCTCCCGAACCCACCTCCTTATGTCGCTCCTCTGACTGCCCCCCGTCTTCAGACTCCACCTCTTTGTCCATCCCCTCAACCTCCTTACCAGGCCCCCCTCTTACTCATTCCCGAACAGCCCAGCCTCCAGCCCCCCGTCCTTCCCCTCCGAGAGGTGGCCGGGGCCGGGGGGTATTGTCTGGGTACACATCCCATTTCATGTCCATTCTCACACAGATTGAGAGGCGTCTTGGGTCTTTTTCCACCAACCCGACCGCCTTTACTAAGGAACTAAGTACCTGACCCAGTCCTATGACCTGACCTGGCACATCTTCGTCATCCCATCCTCCTCTCTCACCCCAGAGGAGAGGGAGCACATTTGGCTAGTAGCTCAGGACCATGTAATGCCCTCCATAGACAGGACACAGTGGTCAATCCCAGTTGGTGCTACCTCAGTCCCCCGAACTGACCCCAGATGGAACTACCAGGTTACTTCTCCAGGGCACCGACTCCGTACCCATATGATCACCTGTCTCATTCCTGGACTCAAAAAGGTTGCCCATAAGGCAGTCAACCATGGCAAACTTAAAATCACTCAGGGCTCATGGAGGCCTTACAGAAACTGACCACCTTGGACTCCACCTCCCCAGAGGGAACCCTTCTTCTGAACTCCCATTTTACATCCCAATCAGCCCTCAACATACATTCTAAACTTTGAAAAATAGACCGAGGTCCACAAACCCCTCAAAAAGACCTCGTTAACCTGGCCTTTAAGGTCTTTAATAATAGAGACAAGGAGACCCAAATCCAAAAACAAAGGTGAGATCAGGCCAAGCCCAGGAGGCCTTTCAGCTCCTAGCCTCCACTCTCAGGAACCCCAAATGAAGTGCTAGTCCTCCAACCAAGGATAAGGCAGGGCTAAGCCTCTTCTGGGCCCTGCTTCAAATGCAGTGAGGAAGGGCCCTGGACCAAGCTCTGCCCAAACCCGAGACCCCCGCCTGGGCCCTGCCCAAGGTGCGGAAGGGAAGGCCACTGGGAATCCGGCTGTAGTCTGGCCCCTCCAGGTCAGACCTCAGCCAGTCCAGCAAGGCCGCCCTCTGGAACTGGTTTGGAGCCCCCAGACCTGGGACTGGCCACCAAAGACTGAAGCTGCCCAGGTCCTGACAAGGCCCCACAGACTTGCATCTCCAGGACAGAGCCTCGGGTAACGATTGTGGTGGCAGGTACACCGATCTCCTTTTTAATTGACACTGGGGCCACTTATTCTGCCCTCCCCAAATTAGCTGGGACCCTTGTCCCCTCCTCAGTCTCTGTTATGGGTGTTGATGGACTAGTCTCATAGCCATTAGCCATTTTACCTCTATACTGCATCTTACTAGACACCCCACTTATGCACTCTTTTCTCATTCTACCTCAGTGCCTGACCGGGACTACCTTGCATCCCCTCATAAAGCCCAGTTGTCCTGAACCACAGTCACCTACCTTGGTTTCACTCTTAC
>NW_006294760.1:545484-585325 GCF_000327345.1 Myotis davidii | reverse complement strand
GCAGAAGGGAAGGCCACTGGGAATCCGGCTGTAGTCTGGCCCCTCCAGGTCAGACCTCAGCCAGTCCAGCAAGGCCGCCCTCTGGAACTGGTTTGGAGCCCCCAGACCTGGGACTAGCCACCAAAGACTGAAGCTGCCCAGGTCCTGACAAGGCCCCACAGACTTGCATCTCCAGGACAGAGCCTCGGGTAACGATTGTGGTGGCAGGTACACCGATCTCCTTTTTAATTGACACTGGGGCCACTTATTCTGCCCTCCCCAAATTAGCTGGGACCCTTGTCCCCTCCTCAGTCTCTGTTATGGGTGTTGATGGACTAGTCTCATAGCCATTAGCCATTTTACCTCTATACTGCATCTTACTAGACACCCCACTTATGCACTCTTTTCTCATTCTACCTCAGTGCCTGACCGGGACTACCTTGCATCCCCTCATAAAGCCCAGTTGTCCTAAACCACAGTCATCTACCTTGGTTTCACTCTTACCCCACAAAGTCGAACCATTACTTTAGAGTGGTCGGCAAACTGTGGCTCGCAAGCCACATGTGGCTTTTTTGGCCCCTTGAGTGTGGCTCTTCCTAAGCCTGAGGAGTACCCTAATTAAGTTAATAACAATGTTCCTACCTATATAGTTTAAGTTTTAAAAATTTGGCTCTCAAAAGAAATTTCAATCGTTGTACTGTTGATAACTTGGCTCTGTTGACTAATGAGTTTGCCGACCACTGCCTTAGACCAAGCCTGTCAAACTCAAAGGCCAACACAGGCCAAATAAATGAGGCATGCGGCCCATGGGCCATGAGTTTGACATGCTTGCCTTAGATCATAAATGCCTTATCTCTTCCAGGACTATCCCCTCCTCTAGACAAGAAATACTCTCCTTTCTCAGGCTTGCTGGATACTTTCAACTCTGGTTCCCAACTTTAGTCTTCTTGCAAAGCCCCTCTATGATGCGGCAAAAGACTCCTTACTGAGCCTTTATGTCCCAAGGCCAGCATTCTCATCCCTTTAATGCTTTGAAACTTGCTCACCTCAGCACCTTCCCAGACCCCCCTTCCCAAAT
Organism: Myotis davidii; assembly: GCF_000327345.1. NCBI lineage: Eukaryota > Metazoa > Chordata > Mammalia > Chiroptera > Vespertilionidae > Myotis > Myotis davidii. The sequence continues at coordinate 584,268 of NW_006294760.1, read as the reverse complement.
AACAACTTTCTTTACTGCAAAACTGCGAAAGTTTACTTAACAGTCCTGCTACTATCAGAAGCTGAACTCATTATCACCCAAACCTTAGTATGTTACCTCTAAGGGACAATGTGACAGCTTTAAATCCAAGCAGCTAGAGGTCTGCTCCCTCACACCCTCCCTCCTCCCCCCACATCTTTTCTTCAGTCTCATACGCCTCTACATAATTTTCCAAAGTCCTTGGTAATTTAAAGGCTTTGGGGCATTGCTAGGTTAAATGATAAACATCTAAATATTTTAAAATAACATAAAATATTGAACATTAATTGCTAGACAAGTTTTAAATTCATCTGCTCTTAGCTTTTATTACAGAAGTCTCATACTTTGTTGAAGGTATATTTTCTTGAAAGTAAGAGTATGTTTAAAGTGTGTTCATAAATGACAACTTAAGAAATGCTGGTTGTTTACTTTGGTTGTCATTGGAAATTAAGGATTCTGAATGGGTAAGAAGGTTTGTGAAAGTTGTAGAAAAGTTTTTCCAGTGAGTCAGGACCAAAGGGACCCATTCTCTCCTGGTAAGCTAAAGCAGCCCCACCCAGGCTCTCTCCTGTTGCTTGTGTCCTTAGATTGAAGCCTAGACTTTCTTTATTTCCACCGCTCATTCACAGTCCTTGACCCTATCACTGAAAGCCTCAATAGGTCTTCCTGCTTGGCATTTAGGAACCTCTCTCCCCTTTTCTAGCCTTCTTAAAAGTCATACACTGCAAAGGATACCGAGTCAGGAATGATCCCCTAATACAGAGAAATAACAAAGCAGATCAGAAGGCCAAGGCAGTGGCTCAGAGGAAGTCTCTGTCTTCCCAACTCTTAGCTCTACCTCATATAACACCCTAATATACTCCCAAGGAACTTCAGTCCCTTTTAGCTCTTGGGGCCACTCAGGAAGATCTATGGTTAAAATTTCAGAGAAAATATATCCTTCCCAGGGAGAGGTCCATGATATCTTATGGGCTAGTCACAATTACCTACATATAGGATATAGATCGCTTCTACAATTCCTAAAACCCCTAATCACATGTCCTAGCCTAGCCTCCCTACTGCAAGATATCACCCAAACCTGTTCTACTGGGTACTCAGCATCTCCCCAGGGACAGGTTAGATCTCCTTCTTTCCCCACTCATCAGGCAAGGGGCCAAATCCCTGCACAAGACTGGCAAACTGACTTCACTCACATGCCTCCTATTAAAAGAACCAAATATCTCTTAACCAATACCTAACTCAATTAACTCTCAAAACTAAAGAACCTTGGACTACTCTCCTACCCCTAGCCCTTATGTGCATCAGAGCAAGCCCACACAGCCTCCTTTCTTAGTCCCTTTGAACTCATGTATGGAAGACCCTTTTTGTTAGGAAACTTCCCTTCCACAGAGAGCCCTCTAGGAGACTATGTCCCCATTTTAAATCTCATCCAACAATTACGGAGAGAACATGCTGATCAAGTCCTCCCTAAACCTTTTATGGGAGATATACCCCCTACTCCTCTACAGTCAGGGGACTGGGTCCTCCTAAAGAAAATCCATCCACCCAACAATGTATAGCCCTGGTGGCAAGGCTCTTGCCAGGTACTCCTAACTACTCCAACTGCAGCTAATCTATTGGGCATACCCCATGGTTCCACCTTTCCAGATTAAAACTTGTCTTCGGAATACCACCATGCCGTGAGCTGGAGTCCCCTAAGTATCCTAGCCACCTGATCAGGCCTACCAGACTTCGCCTTACCTGCATCCCAGAAGAAGACGATGAGTGAGTGAGCACCCCTGATGTGCCGCCTATGTACTGCCCCTATGGACCCTGCCTTCCCTGAAAGCCCAGTTCCTCTCACAGTACAAATCCTCCGGGTCCTAGCTACTTCCCCCTCTCTCTTCACATCAGGATTCTCACTTTTCTTTGGGACTTACCCATGGGATGAGATTTCCTTCTTTCTAGATCCCAAACATGCCCTTTCCCCTCCTTGGGACAATCCTGACCCTGGAAGTGGGAATTAGCTCTCCTTCTCATCCTATTCCAATCCTCCTCTCCTACACCCGTAAGGAACTTTCTCACCTCCACTCATCTCAAACGAACACTTAACCTTACCCATTCCCTCCTAAACCAGACTAATCCAGCCTTAGTCAGGAATTGCAGACTCTGCCTTTCCCTCTCCTCTTCAGCGTATACACCATCCCTTTGCCAACCAAGAGATGGAATAAGGCAAAAATCACTCTACCTTATAAAAAGGAAAAGGGGACTACATGTTTAGAAAAGGCAGACACCCTTCTAGGTAATTATCCTACAGCCCAGGCAAATCAAGCCTCCCTTCGTTCCGATACTTATGTTGCTCTTTTCCTTTGGATATCAGCCCACTCTAGTGTTTCCACCCACTTTCACTGCAATAGAATCTCAACCACTCATCTGTCACCTCTTATCGGCAGTGCCATGGCGACTACCCTCTTGATTTGGAGTGAAGAACAGGGAAAAGGACCTTCATACCCTTTAGTTCACCTCTTCTCTCTACACCTTTCAGCTTGTATCCATGATCTGGGATTTTTCTTCCTTGCTGGGGAAAACACATACATACATCTGCCTCCCAACCAATGGGCAGGGACCTGTTCTCTGGTCTATCTCTCACCCAATGTAGATGTAGCTCCCAATAATCAGTCTTACCTGTCCCCGTAACTCATCATATCCGGCACAAAAGGGAAGTCCAGATAATCCCTCTCCTCATAATCCTCAGCATCACAGCAGGGGTTGGAGTTATCATAGGGGCCTAACCACTGCTCTATCATATTTTGAAATCCTGTCCCAGGACTTACAAGAAAGCTTAGATGACATTGCCAAAAGTTTAGTTCACATTCAGGATCAAATAGACTCACTAGCGGCTATCACCTCTTCTAGTCGGAGAGGACTAGACCTCCTAACTGTAGGAATAAAGGGTCTCTGCCTCTTTCTGGAGGAAGAATGTTGTTTTCATGTCAATCAGTCTGGCCTCGTCAGAATGCTGCCCAAACATTAACAAAAAGGGCCACAAAGACTAAAGAACATCAATCAAATTCAAGGGACTACTGGCTAAAGGATATACATTGGTATACCTAACTACTTCTCTTCATAGGACCATTAACTTTCCTAGTCCTCATCCTTGTTTTTGGCCCATGTAGTCTGCATCATTTTTCATCTTTCCTTCAGGACTTCTTTCAAGCCTTCACCAGCCAGTCTCTTGGGGAATCATGCTGCTGCCACCCCTCACTCCAACCATGAGGAATTTATACAGTGTTCCAGCCAACCACAATCAAAGTCCATCCCCCTATGATCTCAATGTCCCCCATCATCAGGAAGTAACTACAGAAGATATGATCTCCATCCCTATGCCATAAAATGAAAAGGCTGGAATTTTAGGTCTGATCAAATGATTGAATCCATACCCCCTCTCCTGAGAACTGGCCTTTAGACCACTTCACAATCGACATTCCCTTTTGCTTAGACCATATTTCACTTGCTAAGACCATCAACCTTCTCCTCCGGACCTTCCCAGGATCCGGACTCACCCAGAGAATTCTCCACCCAGAAAAAGACCACTCAGAGTCCTTTATAACCGCTGACTCCCCATCCCTAGGTGCTGGAGCCATTTTGGGACTCAGCCCATCTGAGTTTCCAGATGATATAATAAATGTATGATTCTTTACCACATTCAGCCTCATGCGTTCCTTCTTCGGTGACCCTAACACTGTCTACTCAGGTTCTCTTTCATTTCTCTCAGCAGTGTTTTGTAATTTTCAATGTCTAGATCTTGTCCATCTTTTGTCAGTAAATATTTTACACTTTTTGATACTATTGAAAATGGTATTTTTAAAATTTCAATTTTCATTCTTCATTGCAAGTATACAGAAATCCCATTGATTTTATGTTAATCTTGTTTCTTGAGTCTTTACTAAAGTCATTTTTTTCAGCTCTAGTAGCTTTTGGTTCTACAGGATTTTCTACAGAAACTCTCATGTTATCTGCAAATAAGGACAGCTATCCCACTCCATTTCCAAGCCAGGTCTCTGTTCTTTCTAGTTCTCGCTGTTTTCTGCTGGATAGAATCATAAGTATGCAATAGGACCTCGGGGGTTTCTGATCCTAGGAGAGGAGTAATTGGTCTTCTGCCACTAAGAATGGTGCTAGCTGTAGGTTTTCAGTAGATGCCCCTTCCAGGTTGAGGAACTTCCCATCAATTCTTAATTTGCTGAGAGTTCTTATCAGAAATATTGGTTGGCTATTATTAATTGATTTTTTTGTATCTGTCGAGACCACAGTTTACTTTTATCATCACTTTACAAGTTTGAGTGAAGTGTGGAACACTTACCTCTTTTTATATCCCTTTACTCTCTCTGCTTATAATATAACTAGAGGCCCAGTGCATGAATTCATGCACTGGTGGGGTTCCTTGGCCTGGACAGCAATTGGGGCCAATCAGGGGAGGCTGGCAGGCCAGGGGGAGGGACTGCAGGAGGTTGGCTGGCCAGCCAGCAGGAGGGACCATGGGAAGTTGGCCGGCTGGCCCCCCGGATTGGGGCCAATGGGGTGGCCGGCCAGCTGTGGAGAGGGACCGCGGGAGGTTGGCCAGCTGTGGGATATTGACTGTGGGAGCACACTGACCATCAGGGGGCAGTTCCTGTGTTGAGCATCTGCCCCCTGGTGGTCAGTGCATGTCATAGCAACCAGTCAACTGGTTGTTTGATCGTTTGGTCATTCGGTTTTTTGGTTGTTCGGTCACTTAGGCTTTTATATGTATAGATTGTCTTACATATTTCTTCTACATACATTTAGAATCCCATTAGACAGTATTACAGTTTTTGCCTCAACCATCATCATAATGTAGAAAACTCACAAGGAAAAGGAAAATACCATATTTACCAATATATTTGCTTATCGTGTTCTTTCTATAGTATGTCAGCTGATGACAAACATTCTTAGTTTTTCTTTTTCTGAGAATGTCTTGATTTTCTTTCAGCATTTAAAAATACTCTGGCCTCAAAAAATAAACAAAATACAATAAAATAAAAATACTGGCCTCTTCAGTTTCTAATGACAATATGCTCTCATTCAAACTCTCTCCAGATAAAGCGTCACTTCTCTCTGTTTTCAATAGATTTTTTTTTCAGAGGTTTGACTATGCTGTGTCTTGCTGGCATTTCTTTGGGTTTATTCTGTGTGAGGTTTGCTCAGTTTCTTAAATCTGTAAGTTCATGTTTTTTGGGTTTATTTTTATGTATTTTTATTGATTTCAGAGAGGAAGGGAGAGAAATAGATAGAAACATCAAAGAGGAGAGAGAATCATTGAACGGCTGCCTCCTGCATGCCCCACACTGGGGATCAAGCTCCTAACCCTGGCATGTGCCCTGACTGGGAATCAAACTGTTCCCAGTTCCTAGATCGACGTTCAATCACTGAACCACACCAGCCAGGCTATGAGTTCATGTTTTTTGCCAAATTTGGGAAGTTTTAAGTCATTATTTAAATTCAGTACTTTCTGCCCTCTTTTCCTCTCTTTCCAGAACTCCAATGTCACAGAATTTAGACCTTTATCATAGCCCCCTTCACCCCACCAGGTCCCGGAGGCTCTGGGTCTATTTTTCCAGCCCATTTTCTTCTCTGAGTGTCATGTACATGGATGGTTAATATTGTCCTGTCTCTGGGTCGGTGCCTCCCCTCTGTTCTGCTGGTGGGTAACTCCACGGAGGTGGGCTGTGCTTTGGTGACTGTATTTTTCAGTTCTAAATTTTCCATATGGTTCTTTCTATTCTATCTTTCTTGACTGGGACTTCCTATTTTTTCACTTGTTTTAAGAGTGCTTGTTATTGCTCTTCGGAGCATTTTTATGGTGGTTGCTTTCAAAGGTTTGTCAGGTAATTCTAACATCTGTCTTCTTGGGGTTGGCATTTATTAACTGGTTGTTTTCACACAGTTCGCGGTCATCCTGGATCTGAGCATGATGAGTAGTTTCCTATTGAAAACTGGACACTTGGGGTATCATGTTAGGAGACCGTGGGTCTTCCATTAATCTGTTTTAGGGTCTCCTCTCACACTGCTCCAGTAGGGACGGCAGGAGTGGTAGGGAGCCGCCTCATTACTGCCAGGTGGGGTGGAAGTCCAGGTCCCACACAGCCTTTGTTGACACCGAGGTAAGAAGTAAGGTGTCTCCCCAGTTCCAGCTCCCACACAGCCTCCACTAATAAATAGCTCCCTCAAATGCAGGGGTCAGAGTGCCTCATGGCTGAGGGGTGGGGGAGTCTTGACTCCCCCAGGCCACCTCTGATACTCCCGTTGGGGAAGGGGGGGGGAGCCGTGTTGCTGCTGGGTGGGGTGGAAGCCCAGGCGCCCGATGGCCCACAGCACCGTGGAGGAGCTGTTCCCCGGGGCACAGAGGGAAGTCTCAGCTCCCAGCTCAGCGTGCTCAGACACACCCTGGGTGGAGAAGTTGGAAGGTGGGGAGGGAGTGAAGCTGAAGGTGGGACACCCAGCCATGTTCTCTTCATCTTATCACATTTGCCACCACAGGCCCTCACCGAGCTGCCCACACTGGCTATTTCTGTTTTATCTCCTTTACCTCTCTCCCTGCCCTGCCTCCCAGGGTTAGAGCGAGGCAGAAGCAGAATTCCCAGCAGGTCTGGCTGATCCTAGGCCCTTGCTTTTAGCCATCATGGTTTATCATTTATTCAATTCTGCATAGAGGGGACGAGTGCCCTTTGGGGTATGAGTTTGCGGGGTGGGGGAGGAGGGGACTGGCAGGGCTCTGAGAGAGGAGCCTTCATGGGTGTCCACGTGGGAGGGAGAGAATGGTGGGCTTGATGGGAAGGAGCTAGGGTTTGGGGATTGGCAAAACCTGAGTTCAATCCCAGGCTCCACCCGAACCCCACTGATGGCGGGAGTTTGGGGAGTTGTTTAAGTCCTGCTTCCTCTCCACATCTGCGCCATGAGGTAGCAATGGTGGCTCCCGGGAAGGTTGCGGGTGGGTACACTGAGGTCCTGCGTGCGAAGTGCTCAGGTGGTGCCCAACTCACAGTAAGTCCCCATGCATCTTTGTCCTTGTTCTGAAAATTGGTGGGCACTGCAGACCCAGAATCCTGACGTGAGTGGGCACACCACAGGGTGGCAGGCAGCCCCGTTTGTCCAGAACGGAGAACCTAGCAGAACCCAGGACCTCCAGGAGGACGTGTGCAGGGACCTGGGCTTCCGCATCAGGGCCGGAGCGGCCTCTGGGTCTCTTCCTTGGAGAGGTCACTCCAGGCCTGTGCTCCGGGAGCAGCAGTGGCTCAGCAGAGGGAGCGGTGGCTTCCGCGGGCTCTCAGACACCCAGCTGCTGTCTCTGGGAATGTGTTTTTCCACCCAGAGGGAAGTCGCGGGGGGAGGGGGTTGAGAAAGGAGGCAGGACGGTTTCACAAACACTGGCCTGTTAGCTCCCGTGCGCGTGCCGTGGACACCAGGCCAAGGCCAGCTATGTGCGGGCTGTGGGCACTGCACACTCACGGCACCACTGAGATGGATTTTGCAAACTTATTATAAACAGATTACATTCTTATCCTAATGTGGCTGTTGGCCACCTGCCCATGAATTTTAGCCTTCAGGAGAAAACAATCGCTTGAGCTGGGTGTTCAGTACTTTTACTTTCCATACATGACTTGGGGTTCCTTCCAGTTTCCCTTCATCCCAACACACACACACACACACACTCACTCACACACACTCACACTCACTCACACATACTCACACATACTCACACACTCTCTCTCACACATACTCACACACACTCACATACACACTCACACACACACACACACACACACAAAATCTCTCACCCACACTCACACACACACTCTCTCTCAGACTCTTTTACTCACATACACTCTCTCTCACACACACACTCACACTCACACACACACTCACACCCACTCTCACACACACATTCACACACACTCACACCCACTCTCACACACATTCACACACTCACATACACACACTCTCACACACATACACTCACACACACACTCACACCCACTCTCACACACACATTCACACACACTCACACACACTCTCACCCACACTCACACACACACACACACTCACACACACTCACATACCACACACACATACACGCACACACACACTCACACACACACACACTCGCCTTCAGTAGTGGGCCCACTGACTCCCTTTCTATGTATGTATGTTGGGAGAGCAGTACCTACTACCATGTTGGAGGCAGTACTTGGGCTTTTTAGAAAAAGTCCTTTGGGAGTCACCAAACAGCTCACATTCAACAAAGTCACTCTGGCTTCTGCTTACAAACTCATCCCCTCAGAAAAATACTTTAATAGTCCCCTCCTTCCCTCTCCCAAGTCCCACCAGGCTCCCCTCCCCTCCTGTCCGTGTTTATAGTCTCTCCCTCCCTCCCTCTGTGTCTCTCTCTCTCTCTCTCTCTCTCTCTCTCTCTCTCTCTCTCCTTCTTCCTTTTACAAAGTCCTCCCCATTTGCCCTTACTCAGAAATGCCATCATCTTCGCTTCCTGCCCACCATGGCCTACGAAATCCTCCTCTGAGCAGGGAGGTGGGCACAGAATGAGTGCCCAGGCCAGGCCCTCAGGCCCCAGCACCAAAGGTGGAGGAGACGGCTCTGTCCTCCACCCACTGACAGGGCGGCTGCATCGCCATCTCCCATCTCGCAGCCAGGCAGTGTCTCTGCCCTAAGAATCACCCCGGCAGCCATTCCAGGGCACTGGCTGCTTTCATCTCACAGGGCAGGGCCATTTCCTCTCGTCTTTTCTTGGTAAAAAGTCCACTAGGCAGCACATTGTGGAAGGGGATTCTAGTCAGACCACAGGATGCTAAGAGTGAGTTCTCTGGATGCAGGCACTGAAGACTCCCTGGCCCACCTGGAAGGGTCTGGGCTCCGCTAGACCTCCCGTAGGTCCCACCAGAGGCTGGCTGTCAGGGGGTTCCAGCAGCAGGTGGTCCTGGCCCGTGCGAATGTGGCCACAGACTGGCTGCTCTTACCAGTACAAATGGCCTGGCAGAGACTTGGTAGATGGCTCAATAAGTGCTGAGTGAGAGGCCTTGAGGGACTCCTCTGTGGAAGCGCTTACCTGTGGGTGAGCGAGTGTGTGTGTGTGCATGCACGCTGTGGTTATGCATGTGTGAGGATGTGTGCTGTGTGAATGCATGCACACATGCTGTACTGATTGTGCATGTGTGAGTGTGCACAGGTGCTGTGAATGTGTGTGTATAAGTGTGTGCACATGTGTGAATGCATGCACACATGCTGTGGTTGTGCATGTGTGTGTGCACATGTGCTACAGTTGTACATGTGTGAATATGCACATGCGTGCACCATGTAGAGATGGACACCAGGCACGTACAGCTTTCCCCCTCCCCCAGCAGCTGCACACATCTGCTCTTCACATCCACAAGCAGTTGGATGGCTCTGAGCGCCAAGATGGCTATATTTGGTTACATTAAGGGTAGCAGGCTGTGCCATGGTTTATTGAACAGGGTGCAGAGCGTTAGATAGTAGTGTTGCATCCTATCTTTGGCAAATACAAGTGATGCCTAAACGTTTTTCTATGTTTCACTGCTCACACTTGTGTGAGACTAGCTGTGGACAAATTCTCAGAGGCAAAGTGCCCAAGTAAAGAGATAAAATGTGTTTGTGGTTTTAATAGATGTTGACAAATTGCCCTCCATCAAAACTGTGCTATTCTACAAACACCCAGGATGAATAAAAGCACCTGGTTCAGACGTCTTTTCGAACCTGCCACATGCTCACGATGGGGCTGTCTGAAAGATGAACAATGGGTCTTGGTGTAAATGTAATCGCCTTTCTGTTTTCAGAATGGTGTTGGGCGTTTCCTCAGATGCTCGGGGGCCCCTGGTAACCCGTTCCCAGGTCTGCCCAGTTCCCATACTGTCCCATTTTTCTATTGATTTCTAGGCGGCTTCATATATTAGGGATATTTGCACTTTGTGATCTTAATTAACATAGTTTCTCTCAGTTTGACATTTGCCTTTTGAGTTTATTCATGGTCGGTGTGGTGTATAGAGAAAACTTGATTGTTAGGTAGTCATTTTCAACAATTGTTTTTCCCCTTTGGTTTTGTGGTTTGTGTATTTGCTAGTAAAGGCATTCCCCCTCTGAAGCGAAAAAATAATGATCATTTTCTGTTAGAACTTTCATAGTCTTATTTTTACATTTAAATGTCTGAGCTATGCAGATTGTGTTCAGATATATAACTGCAGTGTAGGTTCACACGGTGTTTTCCTAGATGCTGCCCTGCCTATTGGCCCAATACTATTTCCTGAGTGACCCTCTCTCCCCACTGATGTGAAATGCCACCTTGATCCCCTCTCCGAGGCCTGGTGGGCACGTGGCCTTCTCTGGGGTTTCCACTAGGAGGAGGAGAAATGCTTTTTTTTTTTTTTAATTTTTTATTACAAAGGGTATTACATATGTGTCCATTGAGAAATGCTTCTAAATAAGCCACACATATGCATAGCTCAGCTCAGACAGGAAGCATCCCCAAAGGCTTCCTTTATCTATGGTTTTAAATGTAGAAAAATCGCTCCTCACTTTAAAAATATACCCCTCCTGTTAGCTTCCCATTCCATCCCATTGTCAGCCTCCCACCATCACCCACCCCTGCAGCAGGCCCAGTGGTTTGAGGGCGAGCAGGAAGAAGTGCAACATTTGGGCCATGAGGGGAAGAAGCTGAGAAAGACATTTCCTGGTCAACACCTGGACTGGCCAAATCCATGACACTGACATGGCTGTGTCTCAGTCGCCCACTTTCTGCTCTGCCTCTTGGTCTCCTTCAGTGCCCCAGGGGCTCCGCTACAGGTGGCCCTTCCTGTGGAGTTCCCATGCCAGCAGCTCTGCTCACAGCCTGTCCCCTCAGAGGCCCAGGTAGCGGACGGCCACACTATTTCCCTCACGGGCACACTGGCTGTCGCTATCCTCCTCGATGACAAATCAGCTCCCACTTGCAAACACACCCTCCACACAGATCTGACCTGTGCTGCTGGGCTACCTTCTCTCCTGAACCAGCTTTCCCAGAGCTGTCCCCCGAGGAGGCATTTAAACCCACCGAGCAGTTTTTGACTCCATTTGTCTCTGCTCCAGGCAGCACAGAGCCACAGGGGGAAGGGCTCAGAGATAAACCGGGGTTCCTTTTCCTGTGTGAGGTAGAGCACCCTGAGGATGGTGTTAACCCCCTTCCGATCCCTGGGCTTGTTGATGGTCACACTGGCTCCTCCACTTTGTCCCAGAATTAATCACTTTATAGGTTTTCATCTGAGAGAGAAAGAGAGAGAGAGAGCAAGAGAGAGAGAGAGAGAGAAACTTATCAAATCCAGACCCCATGCAGAGCCAGAGACCTCTCCATGGAACCCCCAGAAGAGGGGGGTCCATGCCTGTCACTGGGGCCAAGATGCCCACCAGCAGCTGGGAGGGTCTCCCCCAAGAGCCCAAGTGTGGCCCCAAGTTCCTTTGGACATAAGTAGTCTTCTTCCCTATAAGGTGTGTCACTGAGCGACAGGCGACGTGCTGTTCCAGAGGACAAAGATTGGGGCACGCCCTGATGTGACACCCATCAAGTGTGTGCAGACAGATGCCACAGCCCCCACAAAACTTATCTCTCCCAGGACACACATCATCACCTTCTCCAACTGTGGCATGTAATCCGAGGTTCCAGCACTGGAGCGTGCCGGGCAGGTCACACGCTCAGGACACCATACAGGGTATTGTCTCCATTTCACTTGGTTAAGTCTCAGTATCATCTTTTGCATGTGTTTTGTCCTAATGGCTTTTTTTTTTTTTAATCGTCTCATCACGTAGAGATAACCACTAGGAAGAAAAAAACAAAATGTTCACCTTTTTTTTTGTATAAGTGTGTATTTCCCTTTACTATTGGGATCATGATTTCTACAGTGGTTTTCATTAGGAAATAATCTTCTACATGTGCTTAATGTCTGTGTGATATTTCAGCTTATAAATGTATCAAGATTTATGATCAGGTGGCCCTGAGGGCACCAGTGTCCACCCTTTGTGGCCACATTGGTTTGTTCCTAGGTGTTTTCTCTCTTTGTCCCTCACTGGGCTTAGTCACCATTAGACAAACAGAATTGGGGCTTCCCCCATCACTTCTCTCACTCAGGATCTGTGTGCCCGTGGGCCCAGTCCTTCAGGTGAACATCAGGAGATGGTGCCCAATCTTTCTGGCCTCAGGTTCTTCTTGTCATACTGAGCCTGGTAGTAGCATTTATTTCCTGGAGTTGTTATCAAGGAAATAGTGTGTAGTTATTATTGATATCAGTATTATTATCTACCTATTATTGGAACCGTTTCTGGTTACAAGTGATAGAAACTCAACTCAAACTGGCTTAAACACAAAAAGAGAATCTATTGGCTCAGAGAATTTTCCCCAAGGGCTGGCCGCCAAGCAAAAGGCTCAGAACTCTGTCAAGGTCACCGGGACTCAGGTCTCCCCTGGCTCCACTGCTGCTCTGCGTGGAAGGGAGATGGTGGTGGCAGCACCCCGCCGTGCCCTCAGACCCCAGCAGGGCAGAACCGTGGTGAGGAGGCCGGCCTCAGCATGGACTTGGCTCTTATCTCTGGGAACTGGCGCCAGGCCCAGATGTGGGGGAGCCCCACTCTGAACTTGGGAGATTTTCTTTCCTCAAGGGAAGCGCTTTCGAGCCTTCCTGGCCGTGATGACATCGCTGACACTCCTGAGCACGTCCTCCACTCTGCAGCGGACCCATAAATGCAGCTCTTAGCAGTAAGACAGACTTACCCCCACCCCCTCCCACCACCACCACCTCCCAGTGTGGATCTGACATTCCTAGCCGTGCCTCTTGTCTGACATGGCTAGGCACCTTCTTGTGCTGAGGGTGGGTAGGGAACTGTCGGCATTTACCCTCGACCCTCCCGGCCTCCTAGAGGAGCTTCCACACCTGGGGACAGACCTTGCAGCACCCTTCCACTCTGCCCAGCAGGTCTGTGGGACTGAATTGGATGCTTGCTTCTATTTCTGCGAGATGGACACTTGCCCTGTCCTAGGGCAGGTCTGGTCATTCACTGTGGCTGTGGGGTGATACTTGGGTGCTGGGAACTCTGTTTTTTGTGACCTAGAACGCACGGCCCCTTCCTTTTTGCAATTCCATGGCTCCTTGTGGCCTGGCTTCCGTCATGGTGCAGTCTCCATGGAATGGGAATCCATTCCCATTCCCTCTGTGCCCCTGCACGGAAATGGAAAGGCGGGCACTCTGTTGTCCACAACGCCTCGTCCCCTGCCGAGCAGTCCCCAGCTGAGCTGAGCGCAGTAGAGGCCCCTGACAGTCCAAGAACTCCTGTCTGGGGCTGAGCCTGCTTCTCCAGCTCAGAGCCCAACTCTCCCGTGGGCTCCATGAGCATCTCTGCAGCGTCCAATGCACGCCCTCCCCTTTTGCCTGAGTCAGCAGGAGTCATTTCTTTTGCTGTCCAGAGCTGGCTGATATCCTTGTGCAGTGCTGCAGCTGCCCGGCTTTTATAGATTTACTTGGGCTTTTTGCTTTCTTCCTCTGAAGTTTCCATCGAAACCCTTTCTGGTCACACTGGCAAGCCTCCTGCAGCATGTTCCTCTTGGATTTGGTTAGTACATACTCTTTCTGCCAGGACCCCGCAGTGCTGGGATGGATCCGGGCTGTGGTCCAGGAGACACAACTCTCCACTCTGACACCATCCACACGCCCAGATGTTCCCTCTGTATACTTCCCTCCTCCTTTCTCTTCCAAAGTCACAAATTTCAAGTGAAAGAAGGAATGAAAGTACCACCTGTAACACCATTTCCTCCCCAGAACTTTAAAGCAAAGAGGAATACATTGGATTTAGACTCATCACACCTGGAAGAAAACTTAGAAACCATCATAGGTCTATGCTCGGTGCCATCTCTGATCGATTGGTTGTGTCTGGCTGGGCTTCCCATCTGGGTGCAAGGAGAGGTGCTGTGAGGGATTTGCAATGTCTGCATGGATGTGGTCTGGGAGTCAACAGCAGCGGAGCTGATGACTGCACTCCAGTGCTCCACATTTTACAAATGAGGAAACTACGTCACACACCCATCAAGCTGTCTAAAGCTATTCAGAAAGACAGGGCAGATTTGGGGATAGAATCTAAGTTGTCATGCCTTTCCTACCAACGGCAGTCACTTCCCCTTCAGGCTGGAGTTCATCAAAGGTCACCTGCTGATGGCAGGCATGCCTCCATCCTGGTGCTGATTCTGTGCTCACCCACCTGTGTACATGACAGCAGGGCCTGAAGAGGAGCCGACTGGTGCCTGGGGACCAGGGTAACACTCCTGGGGGACTTTCAAAATCGTGCTGATGCCTCGAGGCAAGAGGTGGTGTGGAGCCCAGGAACGGCATCCTGGGTAGTCATGTGTCCTGGCCTGGAGGGCACCCTGGGATCTCCCCTGGGCTTCACACTTTTTATTAGATGGCGGTTGGAAAACTTCAGAAACTGCTTTCCCAAGTGGAATCCAAGTGGGGAGACGACAAAGAGTTGGGGGAACCTCCCCCAAATGCTAAACTCATCACACTGAAGAAGGAAGTCGAGTCCAAATCCAGACCTGGACTCCTGAGAGCCCGCTGTGGGAAGCTGGGGACGGAATATCTTCATCCTGCCCACAAAAGCCAGCTCCTTCTTCCAAAATCCATCCTGGTGGACTGTCAAGGTCGGAGCCCTCAGAAAAGCTGCTCACCTCACGGATGGCGAGAACCCAGCCAAAGCAGCGCCAGGGACTGGGTGGCTGCCAGCGAACACTCACTCTGCAAGGCCAGTGGCGGTCCCGTCAGGAACAGACCACTGCTGCTTTGGGGGAGGGAGTGCCTGTGGATTGAGACCTATTTTCAAGAGCGTCCTCCGCGGCCGTAGCAGGGGACAGCAGCCTGTTTTATTAAAAGCCAGTTGCTGGCAGGGAAAGCTGTCTGCCTGCTGCGTGGGCAGGGGCCCAACAGTGCTGCTGGCAATTCCAAGCCAGCACTTCGAGCTGACATCAAACCAGGAAAGAACACGGCTGCTTTTTAGCTGATGAAGCAGTACTTTTCTTTCTTTCTTTTTTAACAGTTCTCTCGCCTGGTTCCACTGGACATTTTGTGTGTGCGGGCATGCGTGTGAAATTCTCTACCTGAGGCCTCTGCAGTTAACAACCCTCCCCTCTGACCCCCCTTCACCCCCTCCCCCACTCTGGCCTCATCAGCCTTCCTAACCCTCAGGCCTCAGCCCCGTTTGCCCCACCCCCCACCCTGCTCCAAACTGGGGAGGAGAGGGAGCCCAGACAGTGGCCCGAGGTTATTTAGTGGGTGGGGGCAGGGAGGAAAGAGAAATGCTTTGTTTATCTTCTGGGTCTGGAAACTACAAAATTCATCTGTTTCCAAGGAAGCCTTCGTTTGTAGGTTTCCAAAAATAAAAAATAAAAGGAGGCTCACTTCAAAGAAACTAGGGAAAAGCTGTTGTCTTTGTGAGTCCGTGGGTTTAGTACTGTTTTGTTCCATGGTTTTTTCACAGGTTTGTTGAAGGTAGACAAAGGCTGTACTTTTTTCCTCCTCTGTTGTCTTATCAGTGAAGAGGGCAAACATTTTAAGAGACTGATAGAATTTGTTCTCAGAATATGTTCTCAGCTCTGCTCATTTCACACAAGTCTATGGGAAATTGAGGTTTCGTGTAAACGTTTATAATTGCATTTTCTGCTGAGGATTTATGCTGACTTTGGGCGTCTTCCATTTATGTTGTAAATTAAAATCACTCAAATTGTCCCATTTTCAGAAATTAAAAAAAGTTAAGTGTGCTTCAACACAGAATTTTAGAATAATTTTAAAAGCAGTTTTAATAGGCTGGTTGGTGGTCTGTACGTGATTTCTCTGGGTCTTTTGAAAATTTGGAGTGAACAGTGCCCATATCGAATATAACATGTTAATTTATTGGCTGCTTTCTAGCCTTGAACTCAGACAATAAACTCTTCGTGGAGTTCCCAAAGATGGTATATGTTTTGGGAAAAAAAAAAAGACTTTTAAAATAGAACCCGTGTAAATAAAGGGACTTCAGAAAAAATATATACTTGAACACGTTACTTCACATGTGAACGTTCAATTTCATCATCAGGTTATAAATATTCCATTTTAATAGTACCTGTAATTTACCACATGATATGAATCGCTGTACTCTTCTAAGCCCAAAATCATGTAAATGAAAAGTTCTTGCTATGTACATTAATATTTCATACATTCATTTTATAAGAGTTTTCAAAATCTTGGGAAAAGGTAATATATGGCGCCGAAAAAAGAGTGACATAAATCACGTTAAATCCAATCTACTTTTTCCTAAATGACGTCTTTAAGGTAAAAGACGTTCAAGCCATTGGGTGTTTTTTTCTCTCCGCTCTCTGGTTCTTAAGAGAAACCAGAGGATATCTTTATGGGGCGGGAAAGACTATAGGAGGCAGCATTATTTTTAAGGAGACTCAGGGTTCTATCAGTTGGCACAGTGTTCTGCCTCTTGTATCTTTGCTGGTAAATTTAAAACACGAGTTGCAAGTTTTAACTTTCCCGCATGTCACCGGGCCACAAAAAGCCCATCCTATATTGCTGGGCAAAGGCCCAAGATGAGAAACAAGTAATACAGAGAGAGGGGAGGTCTTGAGTGCAGCTACCCATCTGCAAACAAGGAAGCTCCGGAACGCCCATGGTAGGTCCTCTACTTCTAGATAAACGCAGTCCTAATTTTCAGTTCCAAAGGAAAACCTCATCATCCCAGACCCTGGGTGAGGGATGGGAAGAGCTCAAAGAAACCAGTATTTACGCTGCTAATTAACTTTTGCTGCAAGAAAGAAGTGATAACCTGCTTGTGTTTTCTGAAGGAATCCAATATCCTCTTAATGAAACACAGACCGGCGCGGAGAATTGTGACTACAGCCTTGAATAATTGTGACTACGGTTGATTTCTTCCAAGAAAGCGGAGGGTGGGGTTTTGATCATTGGGAGCACCAATGATAGTATTTTCTTCTGCTTTCTGGAAAATCAACCAGGAAAGAAACTGTTAGCATAGGTAGCTAGATAGTAATAAAGAAAGGGAGAAAGAGAATCAGACACCATTAAGCATAATAAACTAGGGAGCTGAATGGACAATAAGCCTACTTCACTAAGAGGCTACAACTTCACACAATCCCCAGGGGACTGCTGCAGGGGGGTCCCCAAGGGTCATGCCAAGAAGGGAATAAAACCATAAAGGGGAAACTCCTCTGCTGGGCGCATGCCCCGTAGAAGCCAAGACGGTTCAGGGGGAGGTGCTTCCACTCAGGCATGTGAAGTAGGAGCCAAGACGACAACCATAAAGGCCCGTCCGTCTGGCCTGGGGAAAGGATCAGATCGCATTAGGGACACAGAACCCCAGAAGATCTGGGGAAAGGGCTGGTGAGGGGGAGAAACCAGAGCCAGCCTTGGAAGAGTTAGGGAGTTGATTGGTTATAAAAAAATACCTGGTCCTTCCCAGGTCCGAGATGATGTAATCAGCCTAACAAAGGCGAGCTCCCTGCCTTTCTCATGCTTTCTTCCTTGGTAACACCCACTCACCCTGTTCTTCTGCGTGTTCTCTCCAGAGCAGCCGTGCAGCCCAGCGGCTATGTGGACTCCAAGTGCAGGCTCCAAGCACAAGCCTGGGACAGCACACAGCGCCCGCCGAAGTGCGGTGCATCTAAGCTAGGGCGTGTTGGTAGAGGCTGACCGGGACGAAGCTTTGATGGGGACTGAACAAATGGCACCGAAGGGTAGACACTGGCCTTTGCTCCAGGCTTGATGGAGACAAGGCCTTTTCCACAGGCGGACAGAGATGAGACAGTGGGAACCTGGGGGCAGCCTTCCCTTCAACCCCAGCAAATCTTACCACTAAGCCTTACCTCCTGTGCGTGGATCCCCGGCGTGCTTTCTTTGCAACTCTGTGAAAAGGCCCTATTTCCACTGGCAGCAAAACTATGTCTGAAACATTTAAAAAGTAGTTGGTCCTGGCCTCGGGTTCTGGAACTAGGTGCTGCACACTCACCTTTCCCTATCCCATTTCTGTAGATACAACTCGATACCCTGGCAACTATCCCACAGACAATGATAAAAGAACTCTGACAGTTGGGGGGAAAGAAGGGAGACCGGCAAGAAACCTCGAACTTGAGAAACAACAATTGGTTGAGTTTTCAGAGTTTTTTTGAATCTCCCATCTACCTGACCGAGGCTCAGGAGAAGATAGCAACCTTCTTTGTCCAAAAGGCACAGACAAACCAAACAAAACCAAACAACTCAAGAATATCCAGCTCCCTCTGCCCAAGTCCGGGGAAGGGGAAACCCAACAAAGACCGCAGTTTCAGTCCCCACTTTACAACCCAGAGAATCTACCCCACTGATAGCAGCAAAGCCAGGGGCACTTCTGGCTCCTGGTCCAAACTGACATACCAGTGGCCCATCTGATGCACCCACAGCCACAGCAGCAGTGAAGCCCTGTGTCTCCTTGGTCTCTGCCCTGTGTCTCCTTGGTCTCTTCCCAGTGGCATAAGGAGACCCAGGCCCACCAGTTTCTTTCCCACTCCCAAAGATTGCCTAGCAACAGGCTCTCCAAATATAATATTAACAAAACAATATAAAGTGATATACTGAAAAACAATTAAATCAAAATTGAACTCTAAAAAATGTTCAAGTCACCCACAGGAAATCAATAGAAAAAAAGAAACAGAAGAATAACAAACCGAAAACAATTGATAAAATGTCAGACTTAGCCCTAATAAATCCATAATCACCTTAAGAGTAAGTGGACTAAATATACCAAATAAAAGGTAGAGATTGGCAGAGTGGTTTAAAAACATGATCCCAGCCTGGCTGGCATGGCTCAGTGGTTGAGCGTCAACCTATGAACCAGGAGGCAATGGTTAGATTCCCTGTCAGGGCATATGCCCGGTGTGGGCTCCATCCCCAGTGTGGGGCATGCAGGAGGCAGCCCACCAATGATTCTTCCTCATTATTGATGTTTCTATCTCTCTCTCCCTTTCCTCTCTGAAATCAATAAAAATATATTTTTACAAACATAAATAAGTAAATAAATAAATAAAAGCATGACCCCAAACTCACTTCAAATTCAATGACACAAGTAGACTAAAAGCAAAAGAATAAAAAAGAAACATGAGTGGCTATGCTAATATCAGACAATATAGAATTCGGAACAAGAACATTACTATGGGCAAAGAGGGGAATTACATAATGACAAAAAGGATTAATCCATTAAAAAGAGCTATCCTATGAACAAAGCAACATTTCACAACATATGAAGCAAAAACTAAGCAGAAAAAGGAATTAGATAAATCCACTACTGTAATTGGGAGCTTAAATTCTCACCCTCACTGACTAGGGCTTCTAGGACTACTAAAGAGAAATAGAGAAGAGCTCAACACCACAACTGAAAAGATCTAATTGACATTTATAGAACGGTCTGTCCGACAGCAGGATCTGCATTCTTTTAGAGGGCCCTTGGAACACCCTCCAAGACAGACCCTCTCCTTGGTCACAAAACAAACCTTAACAAATCTGAGAGAACTGCCGTCATGGAGAGTATGCTGTCTGACCATAATGGAATACAATTAGAATCAAAACAAAAGATCAACAGGACAATCTCCAAATACATGAAAACTGAACAATCCTATATAATAAAAGGCTAATATGCAAATTGTCTCCTTGATTGGGAGTTCAACCTGGAGTTCAACCAGGAGTTTGATCAGGGGGTCGGGCTGGCTGGCCAACCACCCGAGGCCCCTCCCTGTGGCCAGCCTCGCCCAACTGGCCCAGATCGGGGCAGGCCAGCCAGACCCCACCCATGCATGAATTCGTGCACTGGGCCTCTAGTAAACTTATAAATAACTCATGGGTCAAATAGGCAATCACAAAAACAAATTTTAAAATACACAGAACTTACAAAAATGAAAATGATTGTATTAAAATGTGTGAGATGCAGCTAAAGCAATGCTGAAAGAGAAATTTATGGCACTAATGCTTACATTAGAAATGAGGAAATATCTCAAATAAAAAGAAAATCAAAATAAACTAAAAGCAAACAGAAGAAATGAAATAATAAAGAATAGAAATCAATAAAATTGGAAGCTGGGAAACAATAGAAAAAATAATGGAAACAGAAGCATCATTAATAACCTCTAGCAATATTAGTGAAGATAAAAAGAGAGACACAAATCACCAATATCAGAAATAAAACAGGAGATACACATTGAAAACAAAATAAGAAAATCCTACAAACAGCCCTTCCAGTAGCTCAATTGGTCAGAAAGTTGTCCCAATGCCCCAAGATTGGGGGTTCAATTCCCAATCAGGGTACACACAAGAAGAAATCAATGAATGTATAAATAAGTGCAATAATAAATCAATGTCAGCCCTAACTGGTTTAGCTCAGTGGATAGAGCATCGACCTGTGGACTCAAGGGTCCCAGGTTTGATTCCGGTCAAGGGCATGTACCTTGGTTGTGGGTACATCCCCAGTGGGGAGTGTGCAGGAGACAGCTGATCAATGTTTCTCTCTCATCGATGTTTCTAAGTCTTTATCCCTCTTCCTTCCTCTCTGTAAAAAATCAATAAAATGTATTTTTTTAAAAATCAATGTCACACACTCTCTCTCTTTTTATGAGGCCATCATTACTCTGGTACCAAAACCAACCAAAGACAGTACAAAAAGAAATAAAAAGCTACAGACCAGTATCGCTCATGAACCTAGATGCAGAACTCATCAACCAAATTTAACTAATCAAATCCAACAATGTATAAAAAAAGACAGCACAACCAAGAATAATGTATGCCAAGTAGTCAAGACTGATTTAATATTTGAAAATCAATCAATATAATCTACCATGTCTACAGTAAAGAAAAGTATCATATGATCATATCAGTTGATGCAGAAAATAATTTGACAAAATTAAACACCCATTAATGATGGGGGAAAATACTCTTAGGACACTAGGAATAGAGGGGACATTCCTCCCTCATAAAGACCCTCTGCTAAGCCCCACATCAAGCATTATCTCTAATGGTGGAAGACAATGCCAATTAGCGCCAAGTTCTGGAACAAGAAAGGATGTCTACTCTCACCACTCTTAGTCAACACAGTACTGGAAGTTCTAGCCATTTTACTAAGGCAGGGGAAATAAATGAAAACCATACAGGTTGGAAACGAAGAAACAAGAGTACCTTTCATTGCAGACAACATGCTTGTTTACATAGACATTCTCAAAGAATCTATGAAAAGCATGTTGTCTTACTTCCATGGCTGCACTGACAGGACAGTACGTGCAGTTTTCTTAGGGGATTGCTTCAATCAACAGCAGCACAGGGGCTGAGGGTGCAGCTTAGGCATGGTAGACCAGGTGGACACCCCAACTCCACCATTCCCATCTGTGTGCCCCCAGGGGCCCTCCCTGATCTTTCTGAAGTTTGGTCCCCCCCATCTGAAATGGGGTCAATGACATAACCCAGAGTCTGTAGTTGTTGTGAGTGTTAAATGACAAGTACTGTACTGTTGCGGGTCCTTGTTGCTGCTGTCTTACGTGATAATGTGCTATCTGCTGCGCTACCCCCAGGCACCACCTCTGGAGCCAAGAGACCAGAATTCTCCTGGGACTTCTTCTGGGACTTCTCAACTCACCAAACATTCTGAGCCTCACTGCTTTCATTTATAAGGTGGGGACAATAACCTTCTCTCATAAGATTCTTGTTAAGACCATATGAAACAACACATAAACGTGCTTGGAGCACTCTGCTGATGCTGATGATAATAACAATAACAACAACAACAACTACAATTTATTGAGCACCTCCTACAGCCAGAACCCTGGCCTCATTTTTACCTACAACCGTTTGCTTAATCCTTATAGCTATGAGCTGTTAGTCTCATTTATGTTGATTGGGAAATAAGGTCCCAAAAATAATTTGTCCAAAGACACAGCTTGTAAGCGGAAGACTAGATTTGGACTCCCAGGATCTGGCTGTGTTCTCGTGCTTTCCAGAGAAAGAAAGTTAGTGAGGGCAGGACTGGGTTGGCACGGCATACCTTTCACCTGCAGAAAAATAAAGCTAATGGACTTAAAATAGGAGCAGGGTCAGAGGGCCCGCGGGGCTCATGGGTGCCAAGGTTCTCAGCTGGTGTTTCCTCCCAGTTCCTGCTTTGGAGAGCAGGTCTCTGCCTCTGTTTTGAGCGGAGAGGGGGTGAAATGTGTGTCTGAAAAGCCCTTTTCCTTTGCTTCCTCTCTTCTCCATGTGTTCCTTTCATCCATAATCCACATTCATCTTCACTGGCTGTTCATGTATTGTTCTGAAATATGCTAGTTACAGAAATGGAAACCGGCAATGCTGTCTCTTTCTCCCTACGTCTGTACAATGGATCCATAAAGTTTTCTTGGAATATCCCTGCGCAGAGTGTAATGAGGAAGCCATCTGGGCAATTCCCATGATCCCGTGGGAGGAAATGGGCTGTCCCCATGTTGGTTACTTCTATGAAAAGCTGTGTACTTCGTGAAGGAGGGTGAACTAGGGTCTAAGATCTTACCAATTCTAAGAGTCTCTGACTGATTGCCTTTTTATAGCCTGGCCTATATTTAGGTCAATGAATTGTATTGGAGATGGACTCATCACTGACTTACTCAATAAATTATTTCATGAAAAAGTTATTGAAATGAGTTCTGATCCAGACAAGATCGCATAAACCTGTTTCTCCCATCTCCCCTCCTGGCTAGATAATCCAAAGGAAAACTCTGAAAGAGGAGAAGAGATAGGAGAACCAGTTAGGGACCCGAGAACTGGAGAACAGCATAGCAGTGGGGTGTCATCTCCCCCACTCTAACAGGAGAAGGTGCATGTATGCATATAGAAAGAGACAACAGGGTGGTGAAGGCCTGGGGGTGGGAGGGGTATGGGAGAGGGCGATGGGGAAAAAGGGGACATATGTAATACTTTCAACAATAAAGATTTTTTTAAAAAAGAAAGAAAAAGAAAAATTGAAATAGGACCAGAGTCTCCTAACATAAAAGGCAAGATGATGTCCAGATACAATTTTAAAAATACGCCCTAACCGGTTTGGCTCAGTGGATAGAGCATCAGCCTGTTGACTGAAGGGTCCTGGGTTCGATTCTGGCCAAGGGTATGTACCTTGGTTGTGGGCATATCCCCAGTAGGGGGTGCGCAAGAGGCAGCTGATTGATGTTTCTCTCTTTATTGATGTTTCTAACTCTCTATCCCTCTTCCTTCCTCTCTGTAAAAAAATCAATAAAATATATTTTAAAAAATAAAAACAATCGGCCCTACTTGGTGTGGCTCAGTGGTTGGCACGTCTGGTGCACCGAAGGGTCACAGGTTTGAATCCTGGTCAAAGGCATGTACCAGGGTTGCAGGTGGATCCCCAGCCCCAGTCAAGGTGCTTTCAGGAGGCAACCAATCCATGTCTCTCTCTCTCTTCCTGCTCTCTTCCATTCTCTCTAAATATCAATGGAAAAAATATCTTCAGGTGAGGATTAACAAAAACCCAAAATGTATACATTATACCAAGAACCAGGAAAATAACTTAAATGTGAAAAAATAACCAGCTGACACCAACCCAAGATATGGAAGTATTTGAAAAAGACTTTAAAGCAGCCATCACAAAAATGGATCAGAAAGCAATTCAAATTCTCCTGAAACAAATGAAAATGTAGAAAAATCTCAGGAAAGAAAAAAGTTATAAGAAAAAAATCAAGTGGAAATTATAAAACTGAAAAATATAATAACAGAAAACAACCTTACTGGACGAGCTCAATAGCACAATGGATATGACCAAAGATAGAATCAATGAAATTAAGGAAAGAACAATAGAAATCACGGATTCTGAATAACAGAGAAAAAATAGACTGAAAAAATTCTCTACTGTGAATGAGGACTTTGAATAACAAATTAGTGGCATTAACCACACTGGAGAAGGGTTGTTAATCAACTTAAGAGAACTAATAATAGTTTTAAATAGTGACAAATAATTGAAAAAAAATTAAATGACACCATGAATAACAGCATAAAAAATGCAGGAAATAAAAGGAGCAGAGAAGATTGTCAGCATAGTGAAAACACTCTATGATACTATATTGGTGGATACATGTTGTTATACATTGTCCAAACCCATAGAATGGACACACCAAGAGTGAACCCTAATGTAACCATGGACTTTGGGTGATAGTTGGGACACCTGTGTCAGTGTAGGTTCATAAGTTGTAACCAATGCATCTCTTTGGTGGTGGATGATGATCACGGAGAAGGCTGTGCATGTGGGGGCAGGGAGGATAAGGGAAATCTCTGTTCCTTCCTCTCAACTTCGCTGTAAACCTATATCTGCTCTAAAAAAGTCTATAAAAAATACAGAGAAATAAATCCAATGAAATTTAATTGAAAACTGTGATAGCGTTGAGAGAAAATCTCTCCAAATTGATCTATAGAACCAGTGCAATTTTAATACAAATTCCAGTAGAATTTTACTTTATTTTTAAAATAAAATGTATTTTATAATTTATTTGGAAAATTTAAGGACCAAATCAATCTTGAGTAGGAACATTTGTCAAGACTAATTCTGAAGCTTTAGCGAACGAGGCAGTGTGAGATTTGTATAAGCCAGACAAAGTGACCAATGGAACGAAAAGAGAGGCTAGGTCTGTGGTGAGGACACTGCCATGCAGTGAGGACAAGATGCACGTGTTTGTTTGTTTTTTGTTTTGTTTTGTTTGCTGAGTCGATTGGACATTCACATTTAAAAACAAATCCCAGCGCTACCTCACACCAGACACAAAAAACAAATCGGGTAGATAGGGGATGTACATGTGGAAGCTAAATTATCAGAACTTCCCAATGATAGCATAAGAGAATGACTGCATGATCTTGGACATGAAAAAAAATGTTCTCAACTCCAGTACAAAAAGCACTAAGCCTACAGGAAAAGATCGATAAATAGGACTTCATTAAAACTAAAAACTTCTGTTCATCAAAAGACACCATTAAGAGAGTGGAAAGGTAAGCCACAGTTGGAGAAGATACTTGTAAATCATAAGTCTGATAAAAGACTCATCTCTAGAATGTTTAAACTTTTTGACATGTAAAGACACCATTAAGAGAGTGGAAAGGTAAGCCACGGTTGGAGAAGATACTTGTAAATCGTAAGTCTGATAAAGACTCATCTCTAGAATGTTTAAACTTTTTTACATGAGTCATGAATAACCCAACAGAAGAAAATGAGCAAAAGTCTTGACCAAGCACTTCACAAGGGAGGTGAGACAGTTTACCGGTAAATGTGAGCAGGGGTGCAAAGTAAAGTCACAAGGAGACAGGACTCCACACCCACCCAGCGGCCAACAGTGAACGGACTAATCATCCCAAGTGCTGGAGAGGAGGTGGGCCATTGCCACGGCCATCCACCCACCGGCAGCGTGTAAATTGGTACAAGCACTTTGGAGAATTGTTTGGCAGGACTTCCTACAGCTGAGCATTGCATGTCAGGACTCAATAATTCCACACCCAACTGAAACACACCCATACGTGCACTGGAGACCTGTATACAACTGCTTGTAGCTGCCTACAGTAGCCAAAGACCGGAACAAGCCACATTTCCAGCAACAGTGGGGTGGATAAATATGTTGTGGTGTACTTACCAGTGATATTGAACAGTCACACAACACACAGCAACACAGAACTGAAATCTTCATGGTCAGTGAAGGAAACCAGACAACCAAGAAGTATACTGGACAGTTGTATCTTCATGAAGTTCAAGAAGAGATCAAGCTCATCAATGAGGACAGAAGTCAAGGTGTAGTTATTTGGGGAAAGTGACTGGAAGGAGGCACAGGGGGCTGCAGGGAGTCGATAATGTCCTATTTGTGACCTGGCTAGTGATTTCATGGGTTTGGATCTTCTGCAAAAATCTATCAAGCTCTCCTGCTTCTCATTTGCACGCTTTTCTTGTTTTACTTCAATCATTTACTTAAAAGAATATACTTGGGTTTGCAAAGTGGAAAACAACCACAAAATCCTCATTACATCCCAAAGAGTATTTTATAGGATATTCAAAACCATTAGAAACCAAGATGTCCTCTTACTCTGAGCCAAAAAATAAACAAATTCATCCAAAAGGAAGTGGGCTCACAAATGACTTACTCATAGACGGTCCACCCTGAGTGTCCCGATCTCTTCCAACCTTCCTTGCAGCAGCTGGCCTGCTCACCTGTCAGCCATTGAGCCCTAGGAGTTTGGTCACTGAGCCCTGACTCTGGTCCTCCCAGCTGTTCACCCAGCGCCTTAACCAGGGACAAGGCAGGCTGGGCACTGTCAGCCTTCCCTTGTTGGGACACAGCTCACCGGTGACCTGTGTGGTCATCCCTTGCTATTCCCCATGGCATATAGAACTGGCTGCAGAATTCTATGGGACCTTCCTCTCCCTCTCTCTGCAATATCTAGAGAAATTTTGCTGAGACACCAAAGATGCTAGGAGCCTATACTGAACAACTTGGCTAATATCATTTTGGCCTTTTTAAATGAGAAAGGGGCTCTCATTTGGAAGGTGTCTCTGGTGAGAGGAAGGGCCCTTAAACCCAGAAACTCAGATACATTCCACTGTGAGAGGCTTAGGGCTTTCCAGTCCCAACTCCCACCGACCAGCCAGTGAGAAGTGTTGGTATAGCCAGCGGGGCGTTTTCAGAAACCATCTCTATGCAGGCATCCCGATGTAGCTGCTCCCTCCCGAGTAGTTGCTGAAGTGATGTGAGGGTGGGTGGGGCCTTGGAGAACACCCAGCACAGGCCCCGGTTGCCAAGGAGGACACCCAGGCCTGGGAGGGAGAGGATTTGCAACTTGAGCAGGAGGAGCACAGAGAAACCTCCTGGGGTGTGAGGCCAGAGCAAGGCCTGTTGATCCAGAGTTAGCTGTCACCCGCTCCTGTTGGTGCCTTCACTTTGCTTCCTACTATCAAAGTCAGGTCCCACTGCCTCTTGAGGCGGGGGAGAGGCTGCCTGCACCACCTGATGGAGCCTATGGCTCCCAGCCCCACCTGGGGTGGGCAGAGGAGAGAGACAGCTGTGCGGAAGGGCCAGTCCAGAAACACGCTCATCCTTGTGCCTGCTCTCAGAGCAGGAAAGGGAGGAGTAAGGACCTTGGCCTCTGGAAGTGCATGGTTCAAGGCCACCTGCACCTCTTAACTTCTCTGGACCCCAGTTTCCATTCCCCTGAAGCAGGGATGGTGGCTATGACCACTGTGTGGGGCTGCTGGGAGCAGCAAATAGCAAGTGAAGGGCTCAGAACAATACCCAGGTCACAAGCACTGTGAGTGGTGAGGGTAGGTGAGCACTCAAAGAGGCAGGGCCATTCTCCCAATTCCTCAGGTGAGGAAAGGAGGCAGGGGCAGTTCTTGGTACTTGCCCATGAGGCAGAGCCTGGCAATTGCCCAAGCTAAGCACTACCTGGCCGCTGGGAAGGACCACCTGGGTGGGCAGAGAAAGGAAAGGAGAATCTTACACGTGCAGCCCTGATTGGGCGTGGGAGAGACGCTAAAGGAAGACCAATGTCACCCCCTTGACTGGTCGGCCTCTAGTTGGACGGCAGCCTCTCTGTGGAATGGGTAGGGGCAGCCTGAGGTGCTCTAACCGCTGGGTAGCCTTTCCCTGGAAACCATTCCCGCTGGTGAAAGGTCCACTGTTAGCCATTTCTTTGGCTTAAACGTGGATCTCTGTTACAAGGCAGAGTCTTGCTCACAGAGAAAAAGAGTAATTCTCCTCAATTCCTAACTCTGAGTTGCACGTAAGCGGGTTTTAAAGAAGCTGGGGGAGAGAGCTTTATGGTTACCTCACGTCTGAGAGAAAACGGCAATGAGAACACAGTTACAGAGACCACTTGGTTTTCTGGGCCGGCCCCACTTCAGACGTGCTGTGCTAAGTGGCCCCTCATTTTCCGCACTGCCTCCTCTCAGTCACCTATGAAGCCCTGAGCATTCCTGTGAAGCACTTTACAGACAGGGAAACAGAGGCCACTCCTATTCCAATGCTAGCAGATGGGGGCTCCTGGGCCCAGAGGGGACCAGAAGGGAGAGGGGACCAGGAGGGAAGGGAAGAGCCCCTGGAAGCCAGGCTGATGGATGTGAGAACGGTCTGCCCACCTGGAGAGCTGGGATGGGGTGAGCTGCATTCCGCGGGCAGCATGAAATCCGGTTAGTAACTCTGAGCCCCATGTAGTGAACGGGGGCTCCTGCCTCAGAGCCTCGCCTTTGCCTCTCCCTCCGCCGGAGTGCTTGGCCAGACGCCATGGACATCTCCGCTCTCAACAGTCACTCCTCAGAGAGACCTCCAGCACCACAAAGTCACCCTCTGCCTTGCACCCTAATTTTCATCAGCGCTTCTGATGGGTTCTATCTGCAGTCTGTCCCCATCACTAGCTGGTCAGTTCTTCTTTGTCTCAATGTCACAATATCCTAGCACCTGAAGCAGTACCCGGTGTGGGGCAGGTGTTCAGTAGATGACTGAGGAATGGATGAATGGATGGATGGATGGATGGGTAGGTGATGAGTAAAGTGAGCCATTTCTCCTGTCACACCGCACACGGACACTGTGGGAGGTGTCGGAGGGGCAAACACTGCCAAATTCCAACCAGTCTGTCCTTAGTAACCGGTTACGTGGGCCCTTCTACAACGGCTTCAGTGGGACCTAAAGTACTTAAAGGACAAGATGCGGCAAAGAAACTCATTTGTGTGGCCGAGAAGCTATTTGGGATGGTTATGCTTCATTCTAGTGGAGTGGCATTTCACGTTTGTGATTAGTGTTCATCTGCAACATTTCTGCTTTTGCTTCCAAGGCTTGGTGTGATTTTTTTAAGAGACTAAATGAATGAGAGCAGCTCCTAGCCTCTCGCAATAAAGATGGCACCAATGGCAACCGTTTCCGGAGCTCTTGCAATGTGCTGAGTGCCATCCCAGGAACCTGACAGGCGTTATCACACACGATCCTCACAACAGCCCCACACAGATAAGAGGAAACCAAGGCCTCACCAGCTGCTGTTCCGCCCTCACAGCCTCCTTTCCTTCCAGTCCTGGGGGTGGAGGGGCTCAGGGCGGTCAGACTGGCCCAGGATGCCCCAGGCAACCCTTTGGCAATGTGACAGGTCACCTCCATTGGCCCTTTACAAGATGGAGGGTCATCCTGCAAAATGTGGTCAGGGGCCTCCCACTGCTGGAAACCTGCCTTGTTCCCTGGCAGCCTGGGGGTCCGCCCAGCCCGTGTAGGTCCAGCTCTGCTTGGTGCGCTCAGCAAACCAGGTGCCAAGAGGCCACTCCACCACGCTCCCCCCTCCCTCCCCATCGCATTCCCTCCCCCGGTGATGCCTGCACAGGCCCCTTTCCACATCTGCCAGGGGGTTTGGTGAGATGTTCTCAGACCAGAAAAACAATGGCCAGCCCGGTCCGACCTCCAATGCATGCAAGACGTGTTTGAGAACAGTCCTCAGATCGGAGTTCTCGGCCTCCCGCTTTCAGTTTATGTGGCCTTATGGAAGTCATATGCAGTAAACCCAGGGCTTTCTCATGTTTTACGTATTTTTGAGAGTCCGCTAATGCCAGACTCTATAAGAGGCGTGAATTACATACCAGTGACTCAGGCGGGGAGGGAATGCAGTTGTGGGGCTGTGGGGAGGATGGAGAAGGTTCCAACCCAGCCCTAGGGGCAGGAGAAGACCCCCAGGCTGGGGTAGGAAGGGTGAAGGAGCGGACAGCCTGTGGTGGTTCATTTTATGCCTCCACTCGCCTGGGCTGAGAAACCCCCAGAAGGCTGGCCAGACATCCTCTCTCGTGTGTGTCAGGTGTTTCCAGAGAGATGAGATGTGAATCAGGGACGGAGGGAAGCCCGTGGCCTCCCCAGTGTGTGTGGGCATCACCTAGCCAACCCCAACGAGAGCAAAGGCGGCCAAAGGATGAGTCTGCTCGGTACTGCAGCCATGACAGCCATCCTCTGCCGCCCCGACGTGGCCCCTGGTTCTGGGCCTTTCAAACTCAGATGGACATGACGCCATCAGGCCTCTGACTCTGAGTTCTGTGGACGAGGCAGGACTTCAGCACCACTTCCTAAGCCTCCAGCCAACAGACACCAGGTCAGGGGGCTTCTGAGCCTCTGTGACCATGTGGGCCAATCCCTAGACTAAAGCACTGCACGTGCTCCGATATGTGCCTGTCGGGTGGAGCGAAATGAGTCCCAGCATCAGCAAAGGGGCCAGAGCGAGCGAGGTCCTGGCCTCGGCAGGGATCTGAAGGGCATTCAGGGGCAGGGACCAAAGGGATGAGGGCAGCAGCTGTCCCGGAAGAGGCCGGCCTCATCCCACGCGCTGTTCCTGATCTGGGGCGCAAGTGTCCCTGGAAAGGCAGGCAAGCTAGGATGGATGGTGGGCCAGTCCTCCGCCCATCCTGCGTGTAAACGTCTCTCTTGGGGGTGACAGTAGGCAGGGGACTCATGCTGGGTGGCCTCTTTCCCCTTTCAGATCTCGCCAGCCATCCCTGGGGGCCTGGGCGGGGAGAACCCAGCTCAGCAACTGTGTGTGCACAAACCTCTGCCCCGTGTTTATTTTTAAGGCCCTTTCAGACGCTGGCCCGTTCGTTGGCCAGACACCGAGCCTGCCCTCGGGTGTAGCTGCCAGTGGCCAACGGACCGGTGCTGCGCAGAGGCCTGGGCTGCAGACAATGGAGGCTTTGATGCCAAGCCTGGGAGTACAGGAAGTCTCTTTACCCAACTCATGCTCTTACCCAACAAGCCAGTGAGGCACGTGATGTCTGGAGGTCAAACGCCTTGATGTCTGTTCCCTCTTGAATTTGATTGAACCCGTGGAGGCCACAGCCTCAGGCTGTCAACTTTGCACTTGATCTGAAGCGCTTTTCTGGCGGCTATGTGAGTGGCTCTAACGGCTCGCCTACACTGACTGTAAAATCACCCCTATCTTCCTTGGGGTCTGCAATGCGTGAGGAAAGACAGGGTGGCTTCAATGTCCGGACACAAGGTAACATGTAAGGGGAAGCTCCAACCATCTCTGCTGCATATGATCGGCTCAGAGGAGCAGCCGTCCCCGGGGGAGCCCCGGGTCTGCAGTGGGTATGGGGAAAGGCAGAGCTGCTCCTGCCCCTGCACGTTTCCCTCTCGTTTGTTGTTCCGCTTAGAAGTCTGGGGAGACAGAGATGGCTCCAAACCCTCTGTTCTCGGGCCTGGTGACAAACTGTCCTCACCCATTGCCCACTGCACCCTGACCTGCTGGGTGCAGACCCACTCGATGGAATAGGAACCTCCAGGGGGCTGTGCCCACTGATCCTGATTCAACAACCTCTGAGTCCTCTCTTGCTCACTTCTCCCCATGACAGCGGGGGAATGGGAGCTGCCAGGGGAGGAGAAACTTAGTCCACTGGCCAGGAGCGCTGCAGGCATCCTCTCCCAGCAAATGGCTTCACTCTCTTTGGAAAGCTCCCATTTCAGGGGGAGGGGGGGACCAAGGGCTGCTCTGGATGGTCCCATGATCCCAAAGCCAGAGCGGGTGGTGGGGGTGCAGGACCCCAAACCCATTCTGGAGAGGGGCCTGTAGGGGGATGTGAATGCGAGGAGGGGAAGGGCGGGAGGTCAGGGCACAGTCGGCCTGGGTGGCCTCCCATGGTCACCCAGCTTGCACTCTTGCCCTTGGCTCACTGGCCACACGGGGATGTGCTGAGCATCACTGGACAGATGGCAGTGGGAAGGGAGCAGCAAGGGGGCTGGTGAGAGCACCAGTAAAGGGCACTAGTGCGGTTTGAACTTCCTGGTAAGAAAGGAAAACACAGAGGCAGCAGCTCCTATGGCCACTATGAGAAAATATCCCAATTCTTCAGGCAACTTCTTTTTTTCTGGCAACAATTCTTGGAGAATTTATGTGACAGACACCCCAGGGGGACAGCCTGTGTTGGGAAGGAGCTACCTGGCCTGCGGGGCCTTGGAAACTCCAGTCATGCCCTCAGAAAAGGGCCAGGCCAGGCCGCCATGTGGTCCAGGGCCCGGGAGGAAGGTGCTGTGTGTGATCAGAGGATGCCCTGTGTAGGAGGAAGGGGGCTGGGGAGGTGCCCCCAGACTCGAAGTAGAGATCAGGGCTACGACAGACCACGTACCTGTCACTCCACCATTTACACTGTTTGCCTCATCCAAAGGGCCGATGCCGGTCCTTAGGGACAACCGCCAACGGGAGCCAGGAAGACAGGGCTCGCTCCTTAGCCTGGGCCAGCTGAAAGGGGAAGTTGTCACGGTCAGAATAAGTGGTCAGCATTGCACCAAACCCAGGAAAGCAGCCCTGGGCCTCTGGGAGAAATGGAGCCTGGGGAGTCGGTGAGGTTTGAGGACTGAGCTCGGGCTTCTGGAGGCTCTGGGTCCTAGAGCAGGTCAAGGCTGTGTTGCTGCCAATTCAAATGCCAATAGGAATCCCCAGTTTGGGGTGCGGTGAGATGGAAAGTTTATTCAGTGCCGGCAGCTCCACAGTAACAGCATGGCTGTGAAAATCACTGCTGTGGAGCACCTCCAAGGCCATGAGGCTGCAGCTCCTTCCGGCAACGTCGCCTCCCGGATGGTGTTTCAGCGTCAGTCACAGAAAGGCAGTCTACAGTCCTCACAGAAAGTGCACATCCCTGAGCCGAGGGAACCTGGCTCATATAGACTAAAGTGCCCACTCCTGGTCCCTGATTGGTCAGAATGCAGCCACAGGGATTGGTCAGAATAGAGTCACTCCAGTTGGTCAGAGCTATGCAGCTTGTTGGGGAGAGCTTCAGTCCTATTGGTTGAAATAGGATTCCAGGAACTCCTTTATAAGGGCTGGCTGGCTCGGAGGCAGAAACACAGTGCAGGCAGGCAGCTCAGTGCAAGCTGGTTATGGCAGAGGCCACTGAGCAGTGTGTGTGGGAGGCCCCTCTGCAGAAATGGCTGCTAGGTTCTGCTTTTCTTTTTTGAGCCCAGTTATCCACCAGGAGCCCTTCTTACCTTCTTAGTCTTTAGGGCTCACAGCTGAAAAAGTGATGCCTGAGAGAAAAAAGAAAAGAGGGAGGGGAAGAAGAAAAAAGGGAAGGAGAGGGGTGGGGAGAGTGGAGGGAAAGGGAGACAAAGGAGGGTGGAGGGGAAGAGAGGGGGAGGGGAGGGGAAGGAGGGGAGAGGAGAAAGAGGGGAGGAAGAGGAGGTAAGAGAAGCAGAGAGAGGAGGGAAGGGGAAGGCAGTGAGGGGGAGGGGGAGGGGAGGCAGAAAGAAATGGAAAGCTGAGAGGAGAGAGAACAGGACTGGAGGCAGATGAGACAGCGGTCAGGAAAAGAGGCAAGGCCAAGACTGTGACTGGGAGTTCTCTGTTCTGCTGTCTGGCTAGAGCCATGCATGTCGTAGGCCCCATAAACTAAAAACGTATCCATCAGGAGGGGTTGGGGAATGCTATCCCCATGGGATGCCTCAGGAGCTGGCTTCCCTGACCCTGTGGTCTCAGAACGGTCCAAGCCAAGTTGGCAGTGAGGGAAGGTGGGAGCTGCTGGAGGAGCAGCCTGGGAAGGGGTCTGGGAAGGGACACAGGCTGGGCCAGAGACTCTGAAAGCTGTGGGCAAGTCTGGCTCTTCCACCCCCTCAACTCCTAAACAGAGCCACCAGCATGGGGCAAAGGAGGGAAGAGAAATAGCAGCGGACCGAAGGGTTAAGTAGGGACTGGGAGGTGGAGGGCTGGGACTTATCACCAGGAAGGGGGCATGCCCCTAGTGAAGCTCCCGCCCCGCCCAGGGCACTGCCCTGGGACTCCCCCGGAGTCCGCTCCCTGCCCCCACAGAGCTGTTATGAACCCCAACCCACCACCCAGGACGGGAGACTCTGGGTCAAAGGAAAAGCAAAGATGCTTCAGGGGACAGAAAGCATCTTAAAAGATGCTTCATTTGACTCTGAGATTTCAGGAAGATGCTCTACCCCAAAACCGTGCAAACCGTGTGGAGACCATTGGAGACACTGCAAGAATCAGAACCTTGATCACCCGTCTTCCCTGTTCTCCACTCTCTACTGAACTTAGAGCGAACCGTAAAGTTGGAAGCTGATTTAAGTTTTTAAATATATGAACCACTGTTTATTATGTTAGTCTGAGTAAGAAACTAATTTTTTTTTTACATTTTGATTCTCAAGGTTCTATAGAAAATTATAAATTTTCATCAGAAAAATGATCTAGGCCTACTGGGCATAGCATTTTATACAAACTTCCAAATTCCCCCCAAGGCCCCAGGTGTCGGGTTTGCCATTTGTGTCTCCAGCTGAGCACTGTCCTGCCACAGCCATGACTCAGCGGCTTCAGGATAAACTTGGCTGTGAGTTCTCTTCAGCAATTCAGATCTTGCCCTTGACACATGCCTCTAACGGCTGCGTCACCTCCTTCACATCTGCTCAGTGATGTCCCAATTCTACTGAGTCATGGGGGAACCACAGGCTGCAAATGGCCTAAGAGCTCTCGGGTGGGTGGGCCGAGCGTCACCTGCCGTGTGACTCAGCAGCCAACAGATGCCACCATGGAAGAGCAGAGAAAACAGAAGGGCAGCTCGTCCACAGGAAACATGATGACATGTTTATTTTATAGTTTCAGTGGTGTGTCGCCGGTCAGGTGTCGACTGCCATACTCTCCAAACAAGCTGGTCAAAATGGACCCACACAAGTTGGTCAAAATGGGAACTGCCGTTTCCTTGGGCCGCCCAGGTCAAGGCTGGTCTGGAAGAGGTGGAGCCAGTGGGTGCGATGGGCCCTCGGTCAGGGCCAGGGCTCTGTCTGGGCCTCTTTTGCCCACAAAAGACGCTCCTCTGTGTGGGCGCTGAGTGACAGCCGGCTCAGGTCGGGCCTGCTTCCGCCACCGCAGATTCCTCTGCCACAAGTGCCGGCTTGCTGGCAGTTGTGCAAAAGGGGAAGTCTCAGCAGGGACCTAACCCTCCCCGGTCTTCCCACACCCCTCTGGGCAGCCCTGCACGTGGGGTGAGTGATGGGGAGCCCGCCACCCAGGCCCATTGAACTGCAGAGCTGAGGCAGCATGAGTCGGAGCATCTGGAAGGTCAGGGAGATCCCAGCTCCAGGGAGCTCTGTCCGTGTGTCATCGTGGCCAGTTAGTGGAGGAAGACGCTTGGCACAGCTTGTCTTTCACAAACACTCAGAGGAGAGTGCCAGCTAATCACCGTGCTCGTGTCACCCGCTAAGAAGGAGGGGTCTTCAGCCTTTGGCAAGGGCTAGAGAGCAAGGTCAACCCCTCTAGACAGATGCTGTGGGTCTCTGTGGGCCTGAAACTGGCCTAGGGAGTGGCTGGTCTGCAGGGAGCCCAGAACGGGTGGTCAATGCGCTCTGTCAGCCCCCAGAAGGGCTGGCCTGGCTGGTTGTCACCAGGCTGGGGTTCCGGCGAGGCTCTCCAGGAGGCTGAGCTTTGAAAGCTATGTCTGAAGCTCCCCCGTCGAATTACTTTTCTTCTGTCCTTGTCTCAAAGTCTGGGTTCTCCACCTGGTCCTCCGGCAGCCCAAGGACTCAGCACGGTCCTCGGGGATCAAGCCTCCTGCCTCTTGCCGGCTTGGTCTCCTTCCCTTGTGCAGTCTCGTCCTCTCTCTCCATGGTTCCACCTTGGGTCTCCTCACCAGGGGAGCTTGTTTCCAGTTCTTTCTTTCTTTCTTTCTTTCTTTCTTTCTTTCTTTCTTTCTTTCTTTCTTTCTTTCTTTCTTTCTTTCTTTTGTAGTGTAAATAGCTTATTTGCCCTTATATAAGGAAAAGATCAGAAAAGTAACATGAACTGCTTACGTAACATTTCTAATATTTCATAAAATTTCTGATATTGCCAAGAAGCAGGCCCATTAAGAGACAAACAGAAAGAAAGATGCCAACATTGCTGACTATTTGTGGATTCCCAAACAGGCGATTATTTCAACATATGCTCATCAGCATGAGTTTTGGGAAACAGCTGCTGTGGTAAAGGCCCAACTATGTGCGCCGTATAGAAGGCAAGTCCTCAGTTATTGGGGTCGTGACCTCTGAGAATCCAATGGACGTGACTCACCATTACCTTAAAAAATGCACAAAAATAAAACCATAAAACACACAGTTTTTGGATGCTGGTGGCAGCTTGAGTCCAAGTTAAGAGCCTGTGGCCCATGTACACGTAAGAATTCCCCACGTCCACATGGAGCTTTCCAGCAACAAGTGAGAAGTGAGCCCTCAGATCAGCTCCTACTTTTTAAGGATCTAATGAAAGTCATGGATTTTCCCCCCTAAAGTGAACATATCCTACTGCCTCTAAAGCTTAGTGTTCATTTTCAGAAGTTTCAGATTCCTCTTAAAGCCCCTTCATGAAAATTCAACTGTTTTCTGATGACATTAACTATGAACTGTGAGCGTAAGCACCCCACCCTGAGGCCATAGTTTGGGGTATCCTCCCCTATTACCCCCTCGGTTCCTGACCCCCCGCCCCACTCTCCTCCTCCTCCTTAGGTGTCCTGGCTTACTCTGTGGCTCCTCACTGCCATTCCCAGAGGTCAAGGCCACAGATACCCAGTACCTCTTGCCATGGTATCTGGAGGTGTGGTCAACATCCCAGTTTTGACCACAGTTTTTTTTTAAATATATTTTATTGACTTTTTTACAGAGAGGAAGGGAGAGGGATAGAGAGCTAGAAACATCGATGAGAGAGAAAAATTGATCAGCTGCCTCCTGCACAGCCCCCACTGAGGATGTGCCTGAAACCAAGGTGCATGCCCTTGACTTGAATCGAACCTGGGACCCCTCTGTCCGCAGGCTGACGCTCTATCCACTGAGCCAAACTGTCAGGGCTTGACCACAGTTTTGAATGGGATTCATGGAATAAGGGATTCTGGGTCTCTTTTTCAATACACATTTGGGTGCCCCTCCCCCCCACACAGGTTAAAATAGGTTAAGCAGTACAAAACTTGGTTGATCAACGTTTGCTTATTGGGTCAGAAACATACCAGAACTGGGAGAAGGGCAACTGATAAAACCCTGGAAACACCAAAAAGATTGAGAAATTTTCGTCTGTGAAGATGGTGACTGAGAGAGCATACGATATCAAGGAAACCATGAAGGCTATCAGTAGCTCACACTGGGGTTTGCTTACCGAAACTGAAAATACTGAAATTAAGGGGCCTTCAAAAAAAGAGAGAGAGACAGCATCTTCTATTGGCTTTCACACTAATTTGTGTAGTGGGCAAAGGAAACATAGGGGCCTCATTATCCTGAGACATTGTGTAAGTCATAGGCGCAAATAGGTTCAAGAAAGTTTAGAAATCACTGAAGGAAATAAAAGAAGACATGAATGAAAGAAAAAAAAAATCTCGTGTTCACAGGGAGGAATACTTCATTATCAAGATGTCACTTCTACCCAAAGCAATCTACAGATTCAACACAATACAGAAATGAGAAAGTCTATTCTCAAATTTAGATGAAGCTTGAGTGCCCCAAATACCCAAACAATCTTGAAAAAGAAAAAGGCACAGAACTTACACTTCTTTATTTCAAAACTTACTACCAACCTACAGTAATCCAAGCAGTGTGAGACTGGCATAAGAAGAGACAGAGGGATCAGTGAAATAGAAATGAGAGTCTGGAAGTAATCTCATACATCGATGGTGAATTAATTTAGACAAGGTGCCAAGTCCCAGTGGGGAAAGAACAGTCTCTTCAACAAATGGTGCTGGGACAACTGGAAAACCACATGCAAAAGGTGACATTGAACCTCTACCTCAAACCATACACAAAATTAACTCAAAATGGATTAATGACCTTAATACAAAGGCTAAAACCATACAACCAGTAGAATAAACCGTAGGGGTACATTTTCACGACTTCAGTAGGCTCTTAGATTTGGCATCAAAGGCACAAGGCAACAAAAGAAAAAATAGATAAATTAAACATCAAAATTAAAAACTTGTGCACCAAGGGTTATTATCAAGAAAGTTAAACAAATCTATGGAATGGGAGAAAATATTTGCAAATCATATATCTAATAAGGATTTAATATTTAGAATACATAAACTACTCCTACAACTCAAAAACAGAAAGGCAAACAACTCAATTTAAAAATGTGCAAAGGATTTAAACAGGTATTTCTCTAAAGAGGATATGTAACTGACCAACAGACACATAAAAAGATGTTCAAAATCATTAGTTATTAGAGACGTGCAAATCAAAACCACAATGACATGCCACTTTGCACCCCCTGGGACGGCAATAATAATGGTTAACGAATGGGCAATAAGTGTTGGAGAAGATGTGGTGCAATGAGAGTGCTGATCAGTGCGGGAGGGGATGTAAGATGGTGCAGCTGCTGTGGAAAACTGTTCAGTGGTTCCTCAAAAAGCAAAACATAGAATTACCATATGACTCAGCAATTTCACTCCTAGACATATACCCCAAAGAGTTGAAATCATGGACTCAAATAGGTACTTGGATATCGGTGTTCATCGCAGCGTTATTCACAATAGTAAAAGATGGAAACAATTCAAGTGTCCATCAGCAGATGACTAAATAAACACAATGTGGTGAAAATATACAATGGGAAATTATACAGCCTTATAAAGGAGTGACGCATGCTACAACATAGATGAACCTAGAAAACACTGTGTTTGTTGAAATGAGCCACACATGCCCTGGCCAGGAAG
>NW_006294760.1:544714-545209 GCF_000327345.1 Myotis davidii | reverse complement strand
CTCTCTCTCTCTCTCTCTCTCTTTCCCCACTTCCTCTCTCTCTCCTTTCCACTTCCTTTCTCTCTCCCTGTAAAAATAAATAAATAAATAAAAATTTTAAAATTAAATAAAAATAAATGAGCCAGACACAAAAGGACAAAGATTGGTGACACCACTTAGATGAGGTCCCCAGAAAAGGAGATTTCACAGGGACAGAAAGCAGAATGGTGGTTACCAGAGGTTGGGGGAAGGGGAGTCGGGGTGAGTGTTTAATGGGCACAGAGTTTCTGTTTGAGGTGATGAAAAAGTTCTGGAAATAGAGGCAGTGATTGCACAACACAATGTACCGTATTTGCCGGCGTATAAGACGACTGGGAGTATAAGACGACCCCCTAACATTTCCACTCAAAATACAGAGTTTGTTATATACTCGCCGTGTAAGACTACCCCCTCTTCCGCACACCTGCCACACACCAAATAAAAGGTAAAACAATATCAGATTTGATATTAACATTT
>NW_006294760.1:518799-544326 GCF_000327345.1 Myotis davidii | reverse complement strand
AAAATCGCATAACAGCCGAGCATACACCCAGCAGCGCTGCTGATGCCTGAACGGTATGTGGAATGAAGTGGGCGGGCATCGGGAGGCCACTATGGCACGGGGCAAGCACTATGGGCAGTCTATCTGAAGTGTACCTGGCGTATAAGACGACCCCCCACTTGGAGGCATATTTTTCAGGGCCAAAAAATCGTCTTATACGCCGGCAAATACGGTATTTGATGCCGCTGAGCAGTGAGCTTTTTTAAAAACAAGATTTAGAGAACTGTGTAGGTTATACTATCATTCGGAGTCATAGAAAACATGGTGGGATCAACCCCGGCCTTCGTACAGCTTCATCCCACACCAGTGTGAGTGACAGTCCCAGCCACGGAGGTGCCATTGGAATGCGTGTGGCTGGGTGAGGGTGAGCATTGCTCTTCAGGAACCTGTCCTCGGTGCCACCAGATGTGGTGACTGCAGACATCCCGCAGGCAAAGTGGAGTGCCAGTGCATTTCTGACAAATCCAGAGCTGCTGGCCACGGGTGTCGCTCCAGGAGGGACAGTCCTCCAGGCACAAAATAGTCACCTTTTTGAGGAATAGCCACAAAGGAAACTGTATTCTATTAGTTTGCTGGTAAAAAAGAAAATCTCTCTTACACACACACACACACACACACACACACACACACACACACCAGTTACAGGTATTGGCCATGGCTCTCCTCTCCATTTGGCATACTTTTAGGCCAGGACTTCCCACCTGGTTCCCCAATGGCATGACAGCCACGCCCCTGGACCCCGTGGAGTGCTAAGGCAGCTCCCTGCAGGCTAGGCAGCGTCCCCAGCGCCAACTGCAAGAGAGACTCAGCCAGCTCAGAAAGAACCCGGGGTGAGGGGGTGGGAGGAGGTGATGAGTGGCCTTGGGAGGGGACCTGGGCTGCTCCAGGGCTGGGAGAGTAGAAAGCACAACCCTCCCTAATGGCCGAGACAGCCCGTCCCAGGTCCCACTGGGACCCGTGACCTTCTGTCCCTGCCTCACTCACTGTGGATGCCACA
Source organism: Myotis davidii (assembly GCF_000327345.1). Taxonomy (NCBI): domain Eukaryota; kingdom Metazoa; phylum Chordata; class Mammalia; order Chiroptera; family Vespertilionidae; genus Myotis; species Myotis davidii. The sequence continues at coordinate 543,290 of NW_006294760.1, read as the reverse complement.
CCCAGGGTGAGGGCCTCCAGGCCAGGGTAGGTCACATACTCCTCTGAGTGGCCCAGGCCAAGGTGAGAAAGGATTTTGCTTCCTAGACTCCCGGATTGGGGGTGGCTCTGGAGACCAGTCCCCCACCTGCCCAGAACACAGGAGGAGAAGCATCCCAAAAGGACACTGGGGCCAAAGGGAAGCAGAATGGATGAGGGCAGACAACACCTAGTAACAAGTTGTATTATATAACGCCCTCCTGGAGACTATCAGATCCCACTGGACGGAGGGCAAGGGTCAGGGCCCTACAGGTTCTTCAATACCGCCTCTCCAGGCTTGCGGGGTGTGTGTACATCTGGAGTAGCTGGTGCCTAAAGGAAAACGCATGGGTCTCTAACTTTAGCGGAGCAGCCCAAGCTCCCTCTGCTTTCCCACACAGGTGACACCCTGCCTTGCTCTCAGAGCCTCGGGCACAGTGGTCTAGATCCTCCGGGCGGAGGCTGGGGTGTGGAGGGTCCCCCTGAGCAGAGACTGTGGAAGCCTGGTGATGTCACCCCCTTTCTCCTCAGGCAGCTGATCGGGACATAAAATGACTCTATGGCAAGTGCACCCTGCTCCTTTTCCCAGCCTCCCGCATGTGGTGCTGGTGCCAGGCGGTCAGGGCCAGCTGGTGGGAGAAGCATTCGGACTGGGTGGTAGGTGTGGGGAGCAGGCCAGGGTCGGGCATGCTTACCCACAGCAGGGCTATAGGAATAGGGGCCGCGGTCAGTCACACAGGGAGAGTCCCAGAGGAGGGGTCAGGCCAGACGATGATCAAGAGAGAGAAAGGAAACAGTGAACCCCGTGGCCAGGCCTGTCACCCTCAGATATGTGCCAACCCTCAGACAGTTTCTGGGAAAGTGGGCACAGCACTGCCCTCCTGGAGGCAGGCGGTGAGTGGCAGAGCCAGGGCTTGAACCCGGGCCCCTCAGTCAGAGAACCCAGCAGAGAGGACATGAATGGGGGCCCGTGGGGATGTGGGACAGGGGACAGGCCTTCCTGAGAATTAGGAATCAAGGGCTGGGCATGGCTGCCCTCAGAGACACCCGAGTCAGCTGCCTGAGTCTTTCTCTGTCCCTTCCCATCCACTCTTGCAGTGACTGATAGTAACTTTGAATTTTGACTCCATGTCCCAGCCAGGCCTTGTCTCTGTGTGTGCATCCAGCAGGAGGGTGGCTCCCACAGAGCCATCACAGTGCCTGATGCCGGAGGCCACCCACCGGGGCAGAGGGTCTGAGGAGGTGCCCTGTGGTTGGTCCCACTGCCCCTGCTACGTGCTGGGTCAGGCTTGCTGTCTTGAGTGGCACACAATACCATTTGCAGAGAACATTCACACGGTCCCCAGCCTGCCCTGGACTCATGTTTTCCTTCTTGTACTGATGTTCCCTTTCCCTCGGTATTTGAAATCAAGCAAAGATGAGGCTGGAACAGAAGTCACTAACTGCTATCAGAGTTCAGTCCATATTCCCCCTCTTGCCTTCTCAACCCACTATCTGAAAACAAGAGCCTGCATTAGAACACAGATGTTGATACAGAAGCTGCTAAGAGTTCTGCACAGCCCGGCTGGCATGGCTCAGCAGTTGAGCATCAACCTATGAACCAGAAGGTCACACAGTTCGATTCCTGATCAGGGTACATGCCCAGATGTGGGCTCAATCCCCAGTGTGGGGTGTGCAGGAGGCAGCTGATCAATGATTCTCACTCATCATTGATGTTTCTCTCTCCCTCGCCCTCTCCCTTCTTCTCTGAAATCAATTTAAAAAATAAAAATAAAAAAGAGTTCTGCACAGACCATACCAGCTTACAAAAAAGGTTCAGTTATTGTTCCCATTTAACAGATAAGGAAACTGAGGCTCATGAAGGGGAGGAGCCCAGCCCTGACCACGACAGCATCTCAGACATGAACCTGCAGCCCACGCTCTAGTCCCTTGGTCTTAAAGCTACCACCTCCCTCCACCCTCACCCATGACACCCATGGTCTCACCTTTTCAAGTAAAAAGAATCAATATTTCTGGGGATGCACTTCACTATCACACTCCACCCTGCCCATAACATATTAATTTTACCCTTTTATTCCCAAAGCAGCTAGATTTGTGACCCAGTGCTCTGTTGGCCTCAGATAAATGCATGTGGCAGCTCCAGCCTTCAGACAATCCTAAAAAGGGGGTTAGGATGAGCTCACATGGCTCTCAGTTGGGTAACTGGTTAACAAGGGTTTACACCAAATATTGATTTGCTGGGTGTTTGCTGAACAGTCCCATTTGGAGTGGGATGGGGAGAGGGAGAAACATTAAAACGTAGAAAGTTCCATAACCTCCAGGGCTACGTTGTTGATTTGGAGATGAGAGAATAAAGAAAGGTCATGTGGGAAGTCGCTTCTCTTGGCTGATGCTGGACCAGACCATCACCATGTGCAACCCCCTGGTTAACAGGAGGAAAGCTCGTGTCTGTCCTCAGGTGAGGGCACTGCCTACAATCTGGAGCTGCCTGGCTGTGGCTAGCTTTTGGGTTAAGCACTAATTAAGCTAGCTCAGCTTTTCAGAAGGGACCGTCTTCTTCTTTTTAATCCTCACCCGAGAATATTTTTTCCATTGATTTCTAGAGAGAGTGGAAGGAAGGAGTGGCACCTGCAGCGGGGGCAGCGGCTGGAGCCTCAGCCGCACAGCCCACAAGTCGTGGCAGCTTTGGATTCAGCCAGCCTTTGTGTGGGGGGCGCAGAGCAGGAGATGAGTAGCAGCTCCTCCCTCCGCCTCCCTGCTGTCTGAACAGCGTCCGGAGGAGGATGGCGAGGCGCGCACTGAGCCAGGTGACGGAGGCTGCACGCGTCCCTGAATAACGTGTTTGTGCTGGTGACCTGTGGGTCTCTGTGCCACTCATGTGTGGTCTGGTGCCTGAGCTGTGCACAAACCAAGAGTGAGGGTTTAAAAACTTTCCTAGCAAAGTCGCAGTGCTGCTATATCCAAGCTCCTTGCTCTAGTAATTCATCTTTCTTATAATTATTTTCTAAAATATCCTAAGACAAATGTAATGTTTCATTTCCTGCACAGTGTTCCTGCCATTGTTTTGTGAAACATTGACTGTCATTTCAAAATTGCATTTCGTATATTGGCATCTGTCTCAGTGTGAGTTATAAAACTTTGTTTTATTGTGGTGGGAAAAAAAATGACATAAAATTTACCATCGAAGGGACCGTCTTCTTCTTTTTAATCCTCACCCGAGAATATTTTTTCCATTGATTTCTAGAGAGAGTGGAAGGAAGGAGTGGGGTGGGGGGTGGGGGGAGAGAGAAACATCCATTGAAAGAGACACATCCATCTGTTGCCTCCCACATGCACCCCTCCCAGGCTGAGCAACCTGCCACCAAGGTTCGTGCCCTTGACCAGGGATAGAAGCCGCAACCCTTCAGTCTGCAGCCCGGCCAGGGTGGGACTGCCTTCCTGACCCAGGGGAGCTGGCTGTGCACCTGCGGTAGGAGAGGCCGTCCTGGCACGTCCGGGACCCCCCTCTGCAGGCCTGGAGCTGGAGCATGCTCTGTTGGTGCTCAGCTCTTCTGAACAAGACCAGCCTCTAACCGACGGAGCCCAAACCAGTCAGAGGGAGGCATTGAAGTTTCCAAATGTTCGCACCATTAGCAAGATTGTACACTAATGGTAATAATGAACCTTAAAACAACCAACAACAGCAAAAGACTTAGGTGTGAACTCCGTTATTCCTAACGGCTGAAAGGAAACATCTTTCTCTGAGAACCGGATGGGGGCAGTGGGTGGGAATCGGGCACTGAGCTCTGGGTCTCAGGCGACAGACCCTGGTTCTTGTCACATCTACTGTCATTTGGAATCGGGCAGTGATTCAGGGGCTCTTCACAGGAGGCTCAGAGGACCCGGGTTCACATCTCCCGCACGTGCCTCGATGGTCCCCATGCTTCCCTGAGTGGGCGGGGCATGCCCAGGCTGCTCTGGGTGGGGAGAGCCCAGCCTAACGCCCCTGGGCAGACAGCGGCAGGGCCTAGATTGGCAGAAGCAGGAGGGGCAGCCAGCAGATTCCGAAGAACCAACCACACACAGGCTCAGAGGGAGGACAGAAGGCACTGTGCAGAGTTCCTAGTGCAGTGGTTCTCAACCTTCTGGCCATTTAAATACAGTTGCTCATGTTGTGACCCAACCATAACATTATTTTCGTTGCTACTTCCTAACTGTAATGTTGCTACTGTTATGAATTGTAATGTAAATATCTGATATGCAGGATGGTCTTAGGCGACCCCTGTGAAAGGGTCGTTCGACTGCCAAAGGGGTCGCGACCCACAGGTTGAGAACTGCTGTCCTAGTGTGTCCCATGTTGCATCACTTCTGTTAAAACCCAAACCTGGTCCTAGCCAGTTTGGCTCAGTGGATAGAGCCTTGGCCCACAGATTAAAGGATCCCAGGTTCAATTATAGTCAAGGGCATGTACTGGTTGCAGGCTCAATCCCTGGCCCTGGTTGGAATGTGTTCAGGAGGCAACCAATCCATGTGTCTCTCTCACATCGATGTTTCTCTCTGTCTCTCCCCCACTTCCTTCTACTCTAAAAATCACTGGAAAAATATTCTCAGGTGAGGATTAATAAAAAACAATAAAAAACCCAAACCTGGCTGCCACCCTTCTTAGGCTGGAAGTAAAACTCTCTACAGTCCCAAGGGACCCTGGTGAAACGTCTGCACGTATCCCTGGGTCTGGGAAGGTGGCCGTCCCCCCCTCCCCGGCCTCCTGCAGTGACTGCCTATCCCTCAGGTCCCCTGCCTGCTGGGGCCTTTGTCACACACTGCCCCAGGAAGCTGGAGTGGAAAGCTCACTTTTTCCCCTGTTTGAGTGCAGTTGGGATCATTTTTAATACATTTCTTTTTGCTCTTCATCAACTTCAAATGTATTAAGATGTCCTGAGGGCAAAAGAACCGATTTAGCTCTCTGATTACAAGCCGGCTCTGCGCCTAATGCCTCACTCGTTTTGAAATACTGACATTAACAGGAAAATCACTCAAGCTCTCTCCTTACTTCCTGTGCTTAATTAAGTGGCTCCGCAGGTGACTCAACCCTTTTATTTTTCAGAATGACATCAGACTTATTTTCCATTTTAATAGCCTGGTTACTTCATTGATTTTTAAAAATCCAATTTCAGTGCCTAGTGCAACTTTTGACTGTGTTTTTTTTTTCCCTCCACCCCAGGAAATGCTAACTCCCATCCCGACTAAACTCCAACTGTTGCGAAGGCCTCTGTTTATGTTGTGTCCAGGGTCCAAAGCCACAATTTGAAGAAGGACTTTGAGGTGTGAGCCGTATTTGCTAATCACCTAAGCAATGGCACCAAGTGCTGGAGTTTCAATGTAATGAGTGATCTTGTGCCAACCCTGCGTCCCGGGGGTGGCGTCGGGGTCCCTGAGAGGAGCCATGTCGGCTCTCCGGCCCCTCCGGCCTCCGGGACTGGCCACACCGGTCACCTTCCCCTGTTGATCGAGGAGGATGCGTCCAACCTCACCAGCTGGTTTCGCGTGTGTTGGACATTCATCGGGCTTCCGTATGACATTACTCATCTGGAGGCTCACCCTTGCTGGGAGGTAAGATGCGACGTTTGAGGGGAGACCTGGGAACCGCTCATGCTACTGTGACTGTTTGGACTCAGCCTCATGGGAAAGCAGATGCCAGTGACTCACGCGCCCTGCCTTGTGCTGGGGTTTGGCCGGCGCTTGGGTGAGCTGGGTGACTTTCCTGTCTGCCTCCGAGGGCTTTTCCTCCATTGATTCACGCTCGCTCCTGGTGAGGACGGGGCGCCCATCCGGGGTCCTGCGGGTCTGCTCGGTCCTCAGGTGGCCCTGGGAGGAAGCACACAGGCCGCACAGACCCTGGGGCAGGGGCCCTGGTGGCCCAGCCTTCTCTCCGGAGGGAAGGGCCTGGACGTGAGCAGGTGACGTCCGTGCTGTGCTGCCCGCGCTGTCCTCCTGGCTCAGCCACAACCGGAGAACTCCCCAGGGCAGGGCCCTGGCGGCTCCCATGTTGCTTTTCTTCTTAATCCAGCAGGAGTCGAAGATATAATGCAAACCCTAGGCACTCATCTAACATTAATCTCTTCCTTCTGTCATGTTTGCATAACGATAATCTGAGGAAATTATCCTGGAAGAATACACTCTCTAATGGTAACATTCCCCCTGAGAAAGATGTCAACGATCTGCTGTCGGCGTTCTTGTTCTTAGAATGTCCTGCTTTGTCTGAAGAACGAGAAGGTTTGCTCTAAACTAGCGTCCCATTTGAAGAAACGCTGCCGTGTGATGAAATATGCCTTGGCCGTCCCTGCAAAGAGTTCCCTCTGACCCCTCACCCGGAACACACACACCAGCCAGGTCCCTGCGCTGAGCTGCTGTCACCCAGACGACACGTGGGCGGGCGGGAGGTGAGGGGGAGCCCCTTCCCCTCCAGATAAGGTGACGGGCTCACGCGGGCTCTCAGCCGCTGCCCCCCGCTCCCAGGCTTGTGTCCTCTGCGCTGCTCCCTGTCAGGGCCTCCCATGCTGCCTGGTCTCAGGAACAAGCCCAGCCCCGTACCGAGGACCCACGAAGCTGTCTCAGAAGGCGTGTGTGTGACAGGCGTTACCGAATGGCGGGGTGCCTGGCTCACAGGAGGTGGACAGTAAAGATCCGCCCAGGCACCGATCGCACATTAGGGCGTCTTGCTCTGAGCTGTCTTCAGCCCCCACCCCTGCGGACTGCTCTGGCCCCTTCACGCCGCATCTCAGCCTCCCTGCCCGAAGGTACCAGGGACCTGGCTGACTGCTCCTCCCATGGCCCGAAAGGTTCTGGGTGTGTCTGTGTGGGGTCCCCTCAGCCCCACGCCCCAGTCCCCGTCACCAGGAGACAAGGTGGAGAAGCGTCTGGAGGGGACTGAGTGGGGTTCTCAGGGCACCAGCTGCTTCCCACTGTCCCGCTGGTCCCTTCGCACGGCTTCTCTGCTGGCGCTGGTGCTCTGGCAGAACGGGCAGAACACGGGTAACTTAGTGGGGAAGCCGCAGCCGCTCCCGCCTCCGCCCCACCTGGCCAGGGGGGCTCTGTCCACGGCCGCTGTCCACGGCTGTCCCTTCGCTGCACTCTGGGTCTGTGCTCGCTGCTCACTTTCTTGAAACTTTCTCAAAACGGAGTGGCCTATTACTTAGAGATCATACATACGGAGTAAAACTTACAAGGAAAAGCAAGGAGTGGCTGACGTGAGAGTCAGGAGGCACTTCTCTGGTGGAGGGAGGCGGAGGCGTTGGGCGGGGGGGCTGTATGGGGGGCGAGGGGAGGGAACTCAAGACTCCATCGGCTGCTTTCCTGCTTCACCCTTGGGTGCGATGCTCACAGGCACTGCAGGCTCTTCCCCGTGAGGCACGTTTCACAGCACGTGCGCTGCTTCACAACAAAGAACATTTTGAGGAAGCCTGGACCACCCCTGCCCGGCACCTCCCTGGAGCCAGTCAGACCCAGCGTGCGTGGGGGCGGACCCACACCGGCCCTGCCACCGCCTGCCCACCATCCACAACACCATCCACAACACCAGCCACATCCCGTCCTGGTCCCCATCGCCTGTGGCCACTGTCACCTGGCAGCATTCCGGACACCCCGTCGTCTACCCTCCCCACCTTCCGGCACGATGTGGAACTAACGGATTGTGTGGGTGAGAGCTCTGCTTCCAAGTCTGGAACCCGCCTCCACCCCGAGTTCCATCCTGGCTGGCGGGTCTGGTCAGAAAGGCAGGGACACGCCGGTACAGGACACATGACTCAGCCCAGGGTACCTGCTCAGCGCCATCCTCGATGGGCAGCATAGGGGACTCGTGCCCCCTCGTCCCTGGCTTGGGTTAACACCCCCATGACCCGGACCCTTGTGGTCCTTGCCCCGGTGCTCAGGCCTTCCCTCCACCCGGCAGCTCGGACCACCCACGCCGGCTCCCGCTCAGCCCCAGGCCGGCCTTGCCCTGGCGCTGACGTGGTGGCTTCTCCTTGACAGGCTGCAAGGTCTTTGCAAACAGGTCATCAGGCCCTGATGCTGCTATTGACCCCGCTGATCAGACACCACTTTCCCTTTGAAGCGCTTGTCTGTGAGGTGGACACGCTGATACCAAACCGCTGTGCGAAGGGGCGGGGGCAGGGGGTGAGAGGACACACAAATATTTGCTGGATCAACTCCCAGGTGTCTGCAGATCCATGATAGGGTCCCACTCAGGAGGACAGGCGGAGCCGTTGCTCATAGCTACTCTCCCACCGTCCTCACCCCTCCCTGCATGCGAGGCCATGCGGTGGCCGGTGCACAGTAGGGCTCTTTTTCTTTGCGTAGCTGGTGAGTGTATGTCAGAGCCGGGGGCACGTGGCTCTCTGGGACGTTAGAGCAAAGAGAGCAGCACTGAGCTGACTGAGGCCACACAGCTCGTTAGGGGCGCGAGCTTCAGGATGGACCCCCCATATTCAATCAACGCGTCTTGCCTGAAAGGGTGCCACGGACCAGGCTCTGCTGGCGCTAAGGCACATCAAGAACAACGGATTAATATTCGCCCGTTTAGAGAATTCAGTCCGTCCCAGCAGACAGACTGTAACGAATAAGCACAGATGGAATGACGGCCTTGGTGAGGGAATACGTGCCCGGCCTGAGGGGTTCTCTGGGAGGCAGGGCTAGGTGTGAGCAGCGCTGCCTGCGGGGGAGGGAGAGCGCCCCTGGTGAGGAGGCCACGTGCCAGAACGTGAGAGTAGGGCCCGCAGCTAGGAGGCGATGAGAAGTTCCCGGCCCAGGGCCTCACAGGCACTACCTGAGGTGTGTGGGGGTGACACGGCCAGGCGCTGCTCTGGCTGGAGGGAGAGGGAGCTGGCAGGTCAATGGGAGGGGTTTGCAGAGAAGGTGATGGGCAGTGTCCTGTCGTTCAACAGAGGGGCCACGGTGACAGGCCGCTGGCATCTCGGCCTCGTTTCCCTGTGTGACAGGGACACGCACACCTCACAGCCCTGTTGTGGGGGTTGTGGGTTTGCAAGGGGCCTACGCTGCGCAGCGCCGAGAGAGCCCTGCCTGCTTTCCCGTGAGACCCTCCCTGGGCTTCGTAGGAATTGCTAAGATCCGCTTTTCCTTTTATTTAAGATGGAGAGAAGTTCTTCATTGGAATGTGGTCGCGTCTACCAGTCTTTTGTCCCTGGGTTTGGGCTTTCTGTGTCTTGCGTGAGGAGTCCTTCCTTCCCCACCATGAGGCCATAACTATATTCCTTTTACGTCACGTTTCCATAGTGAGGCCTTTAATCCGTCCGGAATGTGTGTCTGTCTGTGTGTGAGCCAGCTCCCTCTGCTTGGCGGAGTAACGTTGAGAAAACCGGGTCCCTGGTCCCCGTGTGCCCACCTGACAAATGAGCAGCTAGATGAGGTCCTGCCAGACGCTTCCCCCAGCCCACAGCGGACAGCAGGGGGTCCCCCAGCCCACAGTGGACAGCAGGGGTCCCCCAGCCCACAGCGGACAGCAGGGGGTCCCCCAGCCCACAGCGGACAGCAGGGGGTCCCCCAGCCCACAGCAGACAGCAGGGGGTCCCCCAACCCACAGTGGACAGCAGGGGGTCCCCCAGCCCACAGTGGACAGCAGGGGTCCCCCAGCCCACAGCGGACAGCAGGGGGTCCCCCAGCCCACAGCGGACAGCAGGGGGTCCCCCAGCCCACAGCAGACAGCAGGGGGTCCCCCAACCCACAGTGGACAGCAGGGGGTCCCCCAGCCCACAGTGGACAGCAGGGGGTCCCCCAGCCCACAGTGGACAGAATGGGGTCCCCCAGCCCACAGTGGACAGCAGGGGGTCCCCCAGCCCACAGTAGACAGCAGGGGGTCCCCCAGCCCACAGCGGACAGCAGGGGTCCCCCAACCCACAGCGGACAGCAGGGGGTCCCCCAGCCCACAGTAGACAGCAGGGGGTCCCCCAGCCCACAGCGGACAGCAGGGGTCCCCCAACCCACAGCAGTGGACAGAATGGGGTCTCCCAGCCCACAGTGCACAGAATGGGGTCCCCCCAGCCCACAGTGGACAGAATGGGGTCCCCCAGCCCACAGTGGACAGCAGGGGTCCCCCAACCCACAGCGGACAGCAGGCGGTCCCCCAGCCCACAGCGGACAGCAGGCGGTCCCCCCAGCCCACAATGGACAGCAGTGGGTCCTCCCTGCTGCAGCCTGAGACCAGGGTCATACTCCTGTTGGCGCGAAGGCAGAGCAATGGCCACATCTCCCACAGGTTTCCCCGAGGCAGGCTTCCCAAGGCCTGCTGCCACCAGAGCCTTGCTTTACATCATCACTCACTGACCTTAGAGTTTAGCTCTGTTGCGTGCATCAGACTAAGGAAGGGAGAAGCTCAGCAGCTAGGATTTGTATTTAAACCCCATGTCCAACCACCCTTGTCTTTCTGGAAATGCCAGCCTGCAGGGAGTTCAAGTGCGTCCTTTAAATTCTTGCAAACTTGCACTGAAGGGCCCCAGAGGTGCCCAGCTGTACAGGTCAGGATCTGCCTTCATGGCCAGGGGTCTCTGGAATGAGTGGCTGGTGACTGAACAGCGGCGCACAGGTGAAAACCAGCCTCCGGTTGTTACGAGACTGAGTGGGTTGTGGTCACCCCACGGTGGGGAGACGGCCTGGTGAGGAGGAGCCAGTGTTCACGGCAGGTGGCACAGGTAAAAACAGCTCAGCCCGGCTCACTGAAGCCTCACGGTTGCACATGGTTGCGATTCAGGGGGAGGGGGCGGTGCCGCATGGGATCAAGGGTGGAGAGGGACCTGGGAGGAGCTCTGGGAAGGAGAGCCTTCTACCCGCCAGGGCCTAGGTCCTGCAGGCAGACACCAGCTGGCCTCTCTGTCGCTGTGGGAAATGCCTCTGGATGGGGAATTGACCGCCTCGAGGACTGTGCTGGTTCATTTTCTGCCAGCTGGACGGGGCCACCGGGTGCCCAGGTGTTTCTGCACCGATGCTTTTTGGACGAGTTTCACATGGAAAACATTGCTCTTCCTAATGTGGATGGGCCTTGTCCAATCAGATGAAGGCCTGAGAGAATAAGAAGCCCACCTTCTCTGCAGTCAGGGAGGCTGCTCCCGCCCTGCCTGCCTCCGCCCGGGGTCTCGGGCTCCTCTGGCCTCCAGACTCAAGCGGAAGCCCGGTGCTTCCTGAACCTGGGCCTGCGGCTTTTGCACTGGGACTCACACTGTCACCTCTCCTGGCTCTCAGGCTTGGACTTGGACTGGAACCTGCAGCTCTCCTGAGCCCCCAGCGTGCCAACTATGGTCCTTGGGACTCTTGGTTTCCACCATCCGTGTGTGTGTGTGTGTGTGTGTGTGTCCTGTTGGCCTGTTTTTTTCTGGAGAATCTGACAAAAGTCAAGGCCCCAGGGAACACATGTGCCTATCCGAGATTCCCCCGACCCTCCCATCTTGATGGGAGGCGGTCCCCGACAATATGACATCCTGAGACTCGGAGGGTTGACAGCGGCCTTTTCACACCTAGAGCAGCAGGGGGTCCCCTCCCCTGTGTTCCAGAAGCATGCTGGCCGCACATCCATGTAACAATGTGTGTGTGTGTGTGTCCAGTCTCTGCACTCCATAGGGCCAGTGGCTCAGCTCTCGGACAATCGTTCTAGTCTTTGTATGTCGAGACCTAGTCCAAGGCTGGCATGTGGATGATGCTCAAGTGTGGCTTTTGAACTGATTGGCACTGAGGCGGTCGTCAGCAGGCAGGGCCGGGGGATCCCCAGCTACCTTGGCAAGTGGGACAGAAAGGGCCCGCACTCCAGCAGGTATCCCCTCCCCCCGGACACACCATCAGCCCTTGCTTTCAGGTAAAGCACCGTGGGGGCTCCAGGGCCTCCAGGCAGGCTTGGAGGGACCACCCATCCGGGTGGGCCAGGCTCCGGGGCAGGCCTCCTCCACGCCGGCAGCTGGGCGTGCTGGTGGGATTTCCAAATGGTTTTACAACTTGGAGAAACCAAAGGGCCATCCAGGACTGTGATGTTCTCCTTCATGCAGGACTGGCCTGCAGGGTGAGCGACAGCCAGGCCAAGGCAGTGCTCATCAGCCGTGGGTGGACCAGCGAGCTGCTCGCCTTGCCTGTCCCTGGACCGCACCTTCACTCTGCTCCCTGTGTCAGAGCTCCGTAGTCAGAGCCCAGAACCTTCCTACCTGCAAAGGGAGGAGGTGCCCACAGGAAGCAGGACAGGGCCTCAGTGCTCTCCTGCCTGCCTGCCTCTGCGGGCAGCAAAAAGGCCCTGCCTCGGCCCCAGCAGTTATCCGTGGAAGTAGAGTTCTTCGGGGGCCTCGGGGAAAAGAATTTCCTGAGGTCCCCGCAGAAGGATGGAGTTTTGTGGAAAGCTTTATTGATGATGTAAAATTAAGGGGTTTCCCTCCGAGGTCCCATCTCTGTCCATCTCACCAAGGAAGAAGGTCCACTGTGTCATCAGCAGGGCCCGGTAAGGCCACTGCCCCAAGTTTCTGCTCCATATTAAAGTCCAGGCCAGCATCTGGCTGGCTCAGCTTGTACTCCCAGCTGCAATCCATTGCGTGTGGAGTCACGTGGCCATGGCCATGGCCATGCAGCTGCTTAGGGCCACATGGCTACGGAGAGAGGACACAAAAGCGCAGGGGCAAGTGCAGGTCAAGGAGCAAGAGGGAAAAAGGCAGAACAGGGAGATGAGAGAGGGGAACTCTTTGCTTGGGATTTTACCCTTCCAACATTTCAGGCACTTGCAGTGGCTCCACCCTCCTAGCCAATGACTCTTTCTCAGGCTAGACAGACAGGCAAGCAGCTACCCTAAGTCACCCCGACTTCACTGCGCATGTGCCCAGTTCCCCCTTTGTTAATCCCTTCCCCCAGTGAATGGACCGGTGGTTCCCTGGGGAGAGTGAAGTTATAGTTTCCTGGTAAAGCTGCCCAGACGGCCCACTTGCAGTGGCTCCACCCTCCTAGCCAATGACTCTTTCTCAGGCTAGACAGACAGGCAAGCAGCTACCCTAAGTCACCCCGACTTCACTGCGCATGTGCCCAGTTCCCCCTTTGTTAATCCCTTCCCCCAGTGAATGGACCGGTGGTTCCCTGGGGAGAGTGAAGTTATAGTTTCCTGGTAAAGCTGCCCAGACCAGCTTTACCTATAATGGCTGGCTTCCCTTTGCTCTCTTCCTCTTAGTAATATTAATAATGCCTATAATGGCTGGCTTCCCTTTGCTCTCTTCCTCTTAGTAATATTAATAAACTAGCTAATTATGACAACACAGTGACCCCATCCACATCAGGGCCTCCCTGCCTTCTATTTCCTCTTAATGAAAGTCTGTCTTTTTCTCCACCCATGTTTGTCTACCTTCAGTGAATGGCTGACCTGTGCGCGCTGTGTGGACCCTGGGGTACCAGTCATGCATTTGCCATCTCTAGTCTGATGGTTTCTGACAGCCTGGGACTCCAGCCTCCAGAGTCTTGTAGCCATAGAACTTTAAAGCCTGAACTTTGAAGTCATCTGCTGATGCCTTGGCACAGGCATAAGGAGGGATGCACACAGGGCCAGCAGCGAGGGCACAGAGACCCATACCTCTCCGCCATGGTGCTTCTCCTAGTTCTGTCCTGGGTTCTTCTGTGGGTTGGGAAGGCTTCTAAGAGGCATCTGTTTTCAGTCAATGAATGAATGTTTTGTGGATCTGACAGCTGCACACACACCGACTTGCAGAGCTCAACCTTGCTCCTTCGACTGAGTCATCCATCACAGGTGAGAGGCTAGCTAAGGGCTCCTGCAATCGTAAGCCTGGTCAGAGCCGAACCAAAGGAGAAATGAGAAAGAAGATGTTTAGGACCAGGAGAGGGGGCAGGCTCCTCTGATGCAGGGGAGTCTCTCTTCCCACCCTCCAGGCAAAGCCTCGCAGATGGCCTGCGCAGGGCCACCGGGCAGCCTGCCCGCTCTTCTTTTCATGGCTCCACCCCAGCTCCCCTAGTCAGTTGCCTCGAGAGGGCGGCCTTCATCAAATGGCTTTTCACCTTTAACCTGTAATGCCAGTCCATGACAGTCATTACCTGCCAAGGAACAAAGACCAACAGGCAGATATGTACACACATGCACACACACAAGGGATAGTATGTGCTGAGGGGGCAGTTTATGCCGATGAAGACAGTTCCGCCCACGGGTGGAGAGCAGACCCAGTCGCTGGCATGCCATTCCTGTCACAGAGAGACAACACTGGTTGGTGCCCTATTATTGGGTCTGCAGTCGAACCACGGGATGCCATCCTGAGAGGGTCACAGAAGGCCAGGGCTGCATAGATGCCTGTGACCACCATGAAACACGGAGAGCAACGGCCTTTGTCAGCCCAGGGTGCAACATGGGAAAGCCTGCCCAGCGGAAAGGGGACCAGGGCGTCGCCAGGAGCGCAGAAGTCTCTTCAAGAAAAAAATAGTAACCCGCTCCACTTCCCCAAACAGACAAATTCAAGTTGTCAGATGCAAGTTCAACTTGTGGACAACCCTCTCACAACTGGTCATCTCCATGGGAACGGCTGAGTCACCTGATGACACAGAAGGTGCGGGGAGAGCTTCCAGACACTTTCCTTCTGGTAGATTCCAGGAAGTCAGCCCGGTTAACAGGAGCGGAAACTGGGGCATCAGTTTAAGTCGTCAGCGGATATCCTTCAAAAAGAATGGAGACATTTTAGCTGGTTCCCATTCCTGGGCCGGGGCCTGGCCAGGATGGGTGCTCAACATGGCGCCTCCTGGCCTCCCTCCTGCTTAGCCGAACTCCAAGCAGCATCCTCCGTGCGGCTCCCACTGGGGCTGCGTACAAAGAACAACCGTTATCCTGAGCCCTTTAAGATATCGAAGACCTGTGAGAAGGGGAGCCAGGAACTCGCTTCAGCAGCACCCCCGTCCTTTTTCATTAGTATTATACATTTCTACTTTAATTTCCTACAGCTTCTCCCTGCGAAATACGGGTGTAACGTACACAAAGCTCGCCCACCATGACGTTTTGTTCCCATACAAGAAAACACTGTCCCCTTCCCAAGGTGACCTCTCTTTTTAAAAATGTATTTTTATTGATTTCAGAGAGGAAGGGAGGAAGAGATAGAAACATCAATGATGAGAGAATCATTGATCAGCTGCCTCCCGCACGCCCTCCCCCGCTTCCTGGGGATGGAGCCTGCAACCCGGGAATGTGCCCTGATCAGGAATCAAACCGTTACCTTCTGGCTCATAGGTTGGTGCTCAACCACTGCGCCATGCCAGCTGGGCAAGGTGTCGTCTCTTTTAGTCAGGCTTCGTGTAGGTCTAGTGACTTGAGGGTGGAAAGTTTGTTCATTTTCAGATTCAAAGGAATGAGATGCCTCTTGCCTTCAAAAATATCTGTGACTTGTGACTCGCTCGGTGAGAAGGTGACAAGGTTGCTCCCCTGTGGGTCCCACCTGGTCACTTGCAGCTGCTGAGGGCTCCTTTCGCGGGTGCTCGGAGCCGCCCCTTCACTGCGACATTGGCTGCGGGTGTCGGTGCCCAGGACGTGAGCTTGTCCAACTCGGCAGCGTTTTGCTTTGTCTTCCACAGAACAGTTGCCTCACTGTCTCCAGGTTAATGATGTTTGGTCACAATGATTGCAAACATCTGGGGCCTCTTTGCCCTTCACCGGCGACAGACCAGCCAGTCAGTCCCTTGGGAACCCTCCTCCGAGTCTATTCCGCATGGTCAATGTGCTCGGGTGTGTGTTTACCCATGACTCTAGTTGTTGCTGCCTGACTGGGTAACCCCAATTCTTAAACACACTGTAGGTGAACATGTGTGAACTGTGGGAACGAACAAAATCCCTCACATGAGAACCAGCAAAGACATTTGTTAGGAGTTTGCTGTAGCACAGGTGTCAGCCAGCATCGCTTTTGGGGGCAGGCAGGGTGTGGCAAAGGGACAGCTCCAGGTGGCCCTACGGGAGGCCACGGCCTGGGAAGCTGTGACGGCCTCGCTAGAAGCTGGCCATCCTATGTGATTAGTCACGGCACGTGTTTAGCTTTCTCTGCTGGTCCCATTTGGAAGTGGGGGCAAAAAACAGGCAGCTGTCAGTTAATGACCAGGTGCTGGGAGTTGGGCTGAGTGCCGTAGGTGCAGTGGGGGGCCTCCTGAGCTGGCTGCTGGGGACGGTGGTCCAGCTTCTACCTGAGCACACACTGTCTACTCCAGAACTTGCTTGAAATTAATGTCAAAACAGGTAGGGGTGGGGAGGGCAAGCATCGTTTTGTGGCCATAGCCACATGGAGATGGGAAAACAGGGTCCTTGGTCTCCATGGCACTTGCCCCCTGGCCCATCCAGTGTCCCTGCAGCCCGATGACCTTTCTCAGGCCCTGCTGGGAACTTGGGAGCGTGTATTGAGTCCAACTTTGAGGACCAGCTGGGCCAGAATGGGAACCATGGAATAGGCCAAATTAGCCTCCAGGTGTGTGCACCCCCACTTCTCTGACCTCCCGATCCATCCCACCCACTGGGTCTCCTCCAGTGTCTCATCCTCAGACGCAGAGAGTTTTGCTCTGAGCAGAGTGTCAAGCGGCAGACAAGGTGAATCCGTTTAAGCAGGAGACAGAGCTCAAAGACCAGGCTCAGCCCTGGTGATGACATGTCAGACTGTCAGACGCTGGCTGCAGGCAGTGGCTCTGAAACGCCCTGGGCAGGTGGCAGCCAACTCCACCACCTGCCAGGCAGTGGCACTGTCTCCAGGCATGCTGCTAGTTTGGACATGAGGTTTCTGCCCACATAACATGCCTTCAAGCAGGAAAAAGATCTTTCCAGAGGGCACAGATGAAGGCCTGGGGACCACATTCAGTCTGGATGTGTGTTTTGCTTGGCACCCGTGAATTTTAAGTCTTTTAATGCCTGATCAAGATTTAAAAATGAGGAGCTAGCGGCCTTTCACATTTAAAAAAAAAGTCTTTTCCAACTTCTCCTGGACAATGTGATGACAGGTGACACGGGGTTGTCTTCCCACTGAGGCTGCTCAGCAGAAGAGCGCTGCCCTGGGGGGAGGGGCACGCGGTCTCTTCTTCAGCATTGATACCACTGCCCGCTGTTTTCTTCGCTTGTCATTGTCAGGCTAAATGTTTGGGTCCCCAAAATTCACATGTTGAAATCCTAACCCCCCCTGTGATGGTACCCAGAGGGGGCCCTTTGGGAGGTGAGTAGGTGATGAGGGTGGAGCCCCCATCAATGAGATGAGTGCCCTTGTAGGAGAGACCCTAGAGAGTCCTCTTGTCCCTTCTCCCACGTGAGGACACAGCAAGAAGATGGCAGCTGGCAACCCAGAAGGCGGCTCTCACCAGAACCACGTGGGCGCCCTGATCGCCAGCCTGGTTCTCGGTTACTGTGAGAAGTAAGTGATTGTGTGTAAGCCATGCTGCCTGCGGTGCTTTGATACAGCAGCCTGCACGGACTGCTGGCTCAGCAGCATGCCCCAGGGCATCGGCCCTGCTCAGCTCCTGGCGTCTGGGAAGAGTCCATTATCCCTTCCCCAGAGGTTGTTTCTGGTGCCAGAAGGTTGCTTTGGGAGGATTCTGGGCACTGAAGAGCCTGTGGTGGGCAGAGGGTGACCTCACACCTCTGACCTGGCCCCCTTTGCACTGAGGTGATGGGTATATGTCCTCTCCCCTGGTCCCTTTCCCTCTTCCCATGAGAAATGCCTCTTCTCACCTCAGAAACAAAGAGGACTGCTGGGGGCAGAAGGGGGCAGAGTCAGCACAGCCTGCAGTGCGAGTCTGAGAGGTGGGATGTGAGGGTGCATGCTGGGCTGAGCAGGGGGTGGGATCTGAATCAGCTGTGACTCTACTACCTGCACAGTCTCAGTTTCCTCATCTGTCAAATGGGTAGGACTCGGAGCCCCAAGTTCACGAGGCGTCGCTGGGTCTGTGTGAAATGCGGCCGTCAGGGAATATGGTTGGCTGTCAATCGTATCTGTCTGGTTATGTGGGGCCAATAAATAAACAACACGCGGTGTCTGCACCAGCCCAGGCCCCTCCCGCACCTGCTGCACGTCCGCGCTAAAGCAGCGAGGCGAGGCTCAGCGTCACTCCCGAGGGGCGCAGGGCAGGGGGGTGGAATCGCCCCCGGAGTGCCATCAGCGTCTGCGACAGGGAGGGATACGCCGTGTCAAGCCCTAGGCTCGAAGGCCTCTTCCCAGAAGAGACGCCCATTCCCTTGGGTTTCCATTCAGATGAGGGTTTGGGCGTATTTAGTTTGCTGGCACCACACCCACATGTAAGCGTTTGATGCCAGTGGCACAGCCATGTTAAGTGGATGAGGCCGGGCTCTATCCAACTCAGGGTTCTCCTTAAATTAAAAATAATTCTCATGTTGACTTGAGATGGTTAAACGCATACAGAGTGCTGTTGGATATTTCTTTCAAGGTCTCACAGAGGTCTGCCTCTTGCCCTGTGGTGTAAGGACCTCTTTGGGGGGTGATTGTAGGTTTTTGGGGTAATATAGGGAGCCATGGGAAAGCCCCAGCCTGCTCCCCAACAGGAGAGCAAGCGCTGGCTGCACCGCTGGGAGACCCACAATGTGCTGATGAGCAGGGAAGGCCTCGCTGATATCCATCTCTCTGACGCAGCGCAGCACCCAGCATCGCCCTGCGCCCCTCGAGACAGTGGTCGCCAACCGGTGGTCCGTGGACCATTGGTGGTCCGTGGACCACTGGTGGTCTCTGAGGTCTGTAAGGTTGGCGACCACTGCTCTAGAGAGTCCATCTAAGAAGCCTGCACCACAAAAACGGAGCAAAAACACCCTGGTGCCCACTGTGCCTGAGCTATTGGGACATTTTTCGATAAAAAGAAAGGGAAAACAATTTTGGAAATGCTTTCCCAGGTGGCACAGTTGGCACCAATCAAAGTGTGTGTGCCCAACATTTCCAAAGGCCAAAACTCAAAACATCGGAGTTTGGAGTATGGGCAGGTTTATTGATCTAGACCAGTGATGGCGAACCTATGACACGCGTGTCAGAGGTGACACGCACACTCATTTTTTTGGTTGTTTTTTCTGTGTTAAATGGCATTTAAATATAAAAAATAAATATCAAAAATATAAATCTTTGTTTTACTATGGTTGCAAATATCAAAAAATTTCTATATGTGACACAGCACCAGAGTTAAGTTAGGGTTTTTCAAAATGCTGACACACCAAGCTCAAAAGGTTCGCCATCACTGCTCTAGAAGGTGCCAACCGAAAAGATGGGAGATCTAGTGGTGCCTCAAATCCGTCTTAAAATACAGGCTTCTTTTATGTCAAGGAACAGAGAAATGGGAGGGGCAAGAGGTAATTGACCACCACAGACATCTGGCACCAGCATGGGTCTGAGGAAGAGCCAGAATCTCTAAATCCCTTTGTTCCCTGCTTTGGGCTTTCGATTCGGAGAGACAGAGGCCCCACCGCTCCCCAAGTCCTGCTTTCTAGGGACAATCACCATCTTCCCCTTTCTCCAGAGAGGAGCTGGAGGCCTCCCTGCCCCCTCAGCTGTGGCAGGCCCTGATGTGAGGGCTGGACAGGGGCTCAGCAGAGATGCACGCCTCTGCTTCTCCTCCTCTTCTCCCATAAACTCGTTTAAAGCAGCTAAGACTGCTCTGGCCACTGTGGCTTAGTTGGTTGGAGCGTCGTCCCGTCCCACACACTGAAAGGTCACAACTTCAATCCCTGGTTGGGGTGCACAACCTATCAATGCTTCTCTCTCACATCAATGTTTCTCTCTCTCTTCTTTTCTCTAAATAATAAAATAAAATAAAATAAAATAAAATAAAAAGGCCAAAAGTGCACAGACCTAGTCATGGCAACACTGAGATTCAAACCAAGCCGGCCAAGCTCTGAGCCACTAAACCAAGCCGCCTCCTATTATAATATGACTATATTATAACCCAAATCTAAAAGACCACCCACTGCTTTTTTTATTGGATCCTTCCAATAAACTGGTCGTGCTGGCAACACAATTCCCTAAGGAAACAGAAAATGACTATTCTGAAATAAACCTGAAGGACACACCCGCCACAAAGCCGTGGGGTTTTATGCAAATACAACCAGGGCCTTCTCTGCAGCCTGTCCTCACTCAGGGCAAGAACCCAGGACTCAGCCACCAAGGGGAGGGTGGCTCAGGCCCCAGAGGCAGGCGGTGCCAGCTGCAGCAGGAGGCCAACAGGAGAAGAGAGAAAAGGTTTAAAGGCTGATCTGAGAACTCAGGGGCACTGCAGGAAGCCAGGCCTTTGGCCCCAGGGAGGCCAAAACCCTGTGGGTGGGGCTCATTTGCATAACACTTAACACCAGGTAGAGGTGCATCCGTGGCCTGCCTCCTCCCTAAGCCTGGGGTCCTGAAAAAACACTTACTTCTGATCCCGGAGGACGGAGATGTGTTGTTTTAGAAATACAGTCACAGAAAATGCTGCAGCCACATGCTCCATGGAAGTACTTCAGGGCCCCGCTGACGCTGGCGTTGCCCAGAAGCTGACCTGCGCGGAGCACCTGTTGACTTTCCCAGAAAAATGAGGGATAACAGCGGGACAGGGAGAGAGGCTGTTACCCTGACATCTTAGCACAACCCCACGTTCACTGGAGAGCAGCGTGGGAACGGTTTACCCCAGGCTCCTCCCGTAGAACGCCCAGCACGGCTGCCGGGCCGCCTCGGCGACCCCACTGTGCAGGCGAGGGGCCCGCCTGATGGAGAGGGGCTCACCTGGGCCACAGGCCCGTGCCCCTCCGGCTGGCGGCAGCCCCCATGGCCGGCTTCCCCCGCTTCCTGGATGGAATTCCTTTCATTACCTCTGCTGGCGGTTTGCGGGGAGGAGGCCAACCGCACAGGGCCCTGAAGGGGGCACAGAGGCAAGAGCGAGAGGAAGGGTGGTGGGAGGTGAAGTCCTGCCTGGTGCTGAGATGGGGAGACTTGCTGGGGCCCCATCAGGACTGAAGCCCTGTGACCACTGGTTTAGCCAGACATTTGCAGGGCCCCAGAGGACTTCCAGAAGCTTCCTCCCCACAGTGCCCCATCTCTCTCTCCGGAGGCAGGACCCTCCTGTCACGGATCCTCTGTACCTCGGGTCCCTCTCCGCACTCGACCCTGTAAGTGATTCCGGGTAGTCTAAGAATGACCCCTTTCTGTTTCAAAATCACCGCGGAAGCGCCTTTAAGATCGTGCTCCCCAGTCAGGTCTGCGCCACACAAGCTCATGACCAGTGGCCCCAGCAGGAACCGTTTGGGCAAGTTTTGGCGACTTCAATGAGCTAAACATCAGACTGGGCTTCCGGTGGGCATCGAGCCTGAGGAGACGGGTCCACACGGAGGGCGGGCCTGCCCGGCGGCTCCCTCTGTGGGCTTGTGTGGGCACTGACCCTGCAGACCCTGCCCGCACCGCCCACTGGACTCTGGGCCCAGGTGCCAACTCAGAGGTAAAGTGTCCCCCAGACCCAGTTTTAGGAAACCATTCACCCCAAGAGACATTCCTCCCAGACATCGGAATGTTAGGCTGACCTTCTAACATTTACAAAAGTTTTCAAAACTTATAAAAGCTGTATCGTGTTAATGCCTCAAACTTTTATTTTAAAAGTAAAGTTGGTGAACCTGGTCCATATTATAGCATAGGAGGCAGATCACTGGGAGCCGAGGGGGCAGCCAAGGCAGGGGTGGGTGGGGTCTGACCCTCAAACCAGGAGGCAGCCAGCAATCCCGCATGTTTCCGTTGTCATAAGTCTTCATGCTACCGGGTGTCGTTTTCCAAACACAGGGTTGTAGACAGGATCCTCTCCATTTTGCAAGAAATGAGAACACAGTGGCCCAGAGAGGCAAAGGGACCCGCTCCAGGCGCCCAGAGGAAGGAGCAGAGCGAGGAGTCTCACCCATCTTCTGACCCCAACGACTGTTACTCATTTTTTTAAAAATATCTTTTTATTGATCTCAGGGAGGAAAGGAGAGGGCGAGAGAGAAACATCAATGATGAGAGAGAATCATTGATCACCTGCCTCCTGCACGCCCCACAGTGGGAATTGAGACTGAAACCCGGGTCCTGACCTCCCAGTTCATAGGTGGATGCTCAACCACTGAGCCACACTGGCCGGGCCTGTTATTCACTTTGCCATATGGAGCCCTCAGGGGACAGCAGTCCTCGTTCAGAATGTTTTCCTGGGGAAATGTCATGCCAGGAGTCATTTCAGTGGGCCTGGCCTGGCCCTCGAGGTGAAATGACCTGCTCTGTTTGCCCCAAAAGGAGAGGTGTCTCTTCCACTCCCAGGGCAGGATCTGAGTGGCATCTTAACGTTTTCACTTTGTGTTTCTAGACCTGTAGCTGCCTCTTCCTGATCAGAGGGTGGGTTTTCCTTTTTATGTGTTTTTCTGAAGCAACTGCGGCTCTTTGCTTTTCATGACGATGCAGGCTTTAAAAATCCTCAGGGAGAGGGAGGAGGGTGCAGCACTGACTTGTCCCCATCACGGAGCGCGGGATGCAGCATCCGATACTGAGTGTCCACACAAAAGCCTTGGGCTCGGCTGTGAACGCTGCGTGGGACTTGACGTTATAATCTCAGAGGGCGGCAGAGAGCAGTGACGAAGGCCATGGTTTTAAAGTTATGGTTGAGATCAGGTGTGTTTTCTGCCATGTTTTTCCACCACAGAAAGGGGTGTGACTTTATCCATGGGTGGATGTGCCTCCCTTCCGGGAGCCTGGCCTATGAAAGTGGTACCGTCATCATTAACTAGTTAATGTTACTAAAGGGGCGGCCAGCCACTGTAGGCATGGTCTTTGGGCAGCTTCACCAGGAAGCTACACTTCACACTCCCCGGGACCACTGGGGGAAGGGATTGAACAAAGTGAGAGAGGGGTGCATGCGCAGTGAAGTCGGGGTAACACAGGGGAGATACTTGCCTGTCAGTCTAACTTGGGGAAATGGTAATTGGCTAAGGGGGTAGAGACACTGCAAGCAGGCGAAATCCTGGAGGGTTCATTGGTTATAATCATCAAAGAGTTCTCTCTCTTGCTTCTCTCTTGCCCACTTGCTCCTCTGTGACCCGCACTCACCGGTCCTCTCCTCATAGCCATGTGGCCTTAAGCAGCCGATGGCCAGGGACCATGGGGACTCTACATACAGGATGCTGGACTGGACCGAATATTAATATGGAGCAAGACTAGGCAGTGGCGTTAATTCTCGCCCTGCTGGAGACAAGGTTGGACTTTTTCCACGGTGGGATGGAGGGAAATGCAGCATTGAAAACCCAGAGGTTTAACTTCATGGAACTAAAGATCACTCATCCCCCATGCGAGTCTCAGGAAATTCCTTTCCTTGCAACATCACAAGAACTCCACTTCCACCGGTAACAGGTGGGGAGGCAGAGGGCACCCGCCAATGACAAAAGGTCATGCAGAAAGAGGTCTCTCTTAGAAACGTCAGAAAAGCAAGGCAAGGACCTCCTCTCTGAGGAGCGGGCTCCGTGAACCAGAGGAGGAGCTGCTGGCATTCTCTTTGGCAAAATGCTCACATGCGTTAGCAAAGAGCAACTGGAGATAAAGTAGAGCTTCGTTCCAAGCTCAGCCCCTGGACTGACTCTGTTACCCTCCACCTCAACCTTGGTGGGGAGGGGAGGCCCAAAGCCAGCCGCCAAGGAGAGCCTGGGGTCTGGGTCAAGGTGGCCTTGAACTTGGCAGGTCGCTTTGTGTCATTTTCAGTACACAGGACGCAGATGGGACCCTCCAGTCAGCTTCCACTGAGGGAGGGTCATTAGCGACTGTGCTGGGCAATTGGCTATTCACTGAAGTAAGACTAAGGTTTTTTTTTGTTTTTGTTTTTGTTTTAAATATATTTTATTGGTTTTTTTACAGAGCGGAAGGGAGAGGAGTAGACAGCCAGAAACATCGATGAGAGAGAAACATCGATCAGCTGCCTCCTGCAAACCCCCCACTGGGGATGTGCCCGCAACCAAGGTACATGCCCTTGACCGGAATCGAACCCGAGACCCTTGAGTCTGCAGGCCGACGCTCTATCCACTGAGCCAAACCGGTTCTGGCAAGACTAAGGTTTTAAAGGAAACAGGACAATATGTTCATGACCTTGGAGTCTGTGGGCAAGGCCTCAAGCAAGACACAAGTCACAAAGGCAAACAGAGAAAGAGTGATGTTATCATCAAACAGTGATGTCATCATCGAACAGTGATGTCATCATCGAACAGCGACACTTCTGATTCAAAATCAGAAATCACCGGAAGCTGAGATAAAAGACAAGCAGCAGAGGGGAATGTGTTTACATTACATTGTAACATACTCATATGTACAGAGACGTTCACATGCTCACATAAACTGTGGATTGTTAGCCAGGCTCTAGCAAGAACTTTAATCAACTGATGAAAGGGAAGGGAAGGGAAGGGAAGGGAAGGAAAGGAAAGGAAAGGAAAGG
This sequence comes from Myotis davidii, assembly GCF_000327345.1. Lineage (NCBI taxonomy): Eukaryota > Metazoa > Chordata > Mammalia > Chiroptera > Vespertilionidae > Myotis > Myotis davidii. Next base: position 518,871 of record NW_006294760.1, on the reverse strand, counting down.
AAAGGAAAGGAAAGGAAAGGAAAGGAAAGGAAAGGAAAGGAAAGGAAAGGAAAGGAAAGGAAAGGAAAGGAA
>NW_006294760.1:517880-518563 GCF_000327345.1 Myotis davidii | reverse complement strand
TCCTCTTCCTGGATACTGTTGTCTTATCACAGTCTCCTATACTTACCCACACAAGAAAGGAAGAAAGGATGAAAGGAGGAGGAAGGGAAGGGAAGGGAAGGGAAGGGAAGGGAAGGGAAGGGAAGGGAAGGAAAGGAAAGGAAAGGAAAGGAGAGCTTCTTCTTTTAGACGCTTTATGAAGAAAAAATCACCTGCAGATTAAACCCGAGCAATGTGATTTATTATTTTGCCAACAAATAGGAAGGAAGCTCTTGGTCTATTGAAGAGACCAAAGTTCTACCTCCCTGAGGCCGCCTCCTGGGTATTGATTTCAGGGGGTTGGTAAGAAACAGGCTCAGGAAGGACCGTGGCCCTCCCCTCCTACCCCAGAGATTCAGACAGACACCTGATCCAGGAAGGAAATGGTGTCTCTGTCTGAAGGGTGGACCCCAATTTAAGAGGCTTCTGGCCACCCTGCTGCCGTAGGTACACCATTGTATCCGTGCAAGCCTTAAGAGGGCCGGGATTTTCCTCCCCTCCAGTGTCCAACTTTGGAACCACATGTATGTGAATGATCAATGCTGACCTTCCACCTGGAGAGGCTAGAAAGCTGGGAGACCAAGTCCCAGTCATAATCCTTGTCCTGCCCTTTCTCTCTCTCTCTCTCTCTCTCTCTCTCTCTCTCTCTCTCTCTCTGTCTCCTC
>NW_006294760.1:515904-517853 GCF_000327345.1 Myotis davidii | reverse complement strand
TCTATTTACTTATTTATTGTTCTTTATCTAAGAGTTGTGCGCATCTTTCCAGTGCCACGTGCTGTGTTGGCTTCCAGGGGACAACGGCCATCCTGTTCCTGATCTCGGGGCTCAGCAGAGTAGGGGTCCCAGCCTGGGGGTGGCCCTGGGTCTTCCTGGAGCAAGTGCTGAGCTGCCCTGAGGCCCCAGAGCAGCTGCCGGGCCACACTGGTGGGCTTGGGGGGGTCCCAGCAAAGGCAAACGGATCCCTGACCACGCCAGGCGACTTCGAAGACATGGGGCTTCCCTGGCAGGAAACGAACATTCTCTGAGCTCCTGCCGTGCGCTGAGACCACACTGGGACTCTCCAAGGATGGTATTTCATTCCCATTGGCCGTGTCCTCAGGACAGCGTTTTTCTCCCACGGGACACGGAGTCCTGTCCCGGCCCAGTCGCACCGAGTTAGAGAGCCACGCGCCAGCCTCCGTGACGGAGCGGGAGTGCCCTTTCCTCCCTTGACAAGCACAGATGCGGAATGTGCTCCTCTTCTCAGGGGTGTGTGCCCATCCCACATCTGCGGTGAGTGTTGTTCTTCCATTGTCAGCCTTCCGTGGACAGTGGGGTAAAGCCTGGACCAGCAGGTCAGCAGATGTTGGCAGGGGCATTCCAGCCCAGGCCCTGCACACCCACCGCCCTGCCCCTCCAGTCCAGGGCCCCACCAGAGAGACACCTTGTGTTTTATCATTGAGCACATGCTATTGGACACCTTTCCTGAAGAAGCTGCCATGGGAAAGCAGTCGTGTCCATCCCCACAGCGTGGCGCCAGGCTGCCAGCACCGCACAGCATGGAGGGCACCTGGGCACTGGCCTCCACAGGTACCGGGCGCAAGCTCATCTACCCCTGCAAAAAAAAAAAAAAAAAAAAAAAAAGAAGAAGAAGAAGAAGAAACTGTTTTAAGAATCACATTCAAATCCACCTCGGGCCTCCCCATGTCACTGAGGTGGAGAGATGGTGCTCTTGGCCTCTCCTTGCTCACAGGAAGCTGGGCTACTGCACAAGTCCTGGCAGGGATGCCCTGAACCTGGGCACAGGCATCTCACCGGAGCAGGGGCCTCACTTGTTCCCAGGAACACGGCGCCTCGGGATGGATCCAAAACTGAGCAGAATTTTGATTGATCCTGTTGCCTGCGTTTCTTCCCCTCAGCTCCCCACCACAGAGAGCACCACTTTGGTCGCCCGACTCTCTTTGCTCTCCCTTCAGCCCTTGGGCTTCAGTCCCCTCCCCTGCCCTCTGCCCGCTGCCCTCACGCGGGGTCTCTCTCCCCTTGACCCTGGGAGCTCCATGTCTGTAGCTCTCAGTGATCCTAGACAGTCGATGTGAGGGCGGCATTGGTGCCATCAGATCCTAGTATTGTCCTGTTCACCTGCCTCCCCTGCCCCCGCTTCCACCCCTGCCCCTCTCCAATCCACGATCCTCCTGCGGGCACCCTCAGAAACAAGGCACACTACGTACACTGTTTCATGCCAAAGGAGGGGTCCAAGCATGAGTGTGCTGCCAGGAGGTGCTGGGGGAGGGGGTCCAAACTTTCAAGGAGAAAAGGCTCAAGATGGGAGCCCAGGAAGGTTTACAGGATAGTGGGGTTCCCTTGGGGCCTGGCAGAAGAGAAATTTAGACAAGCAGAGAGGCTGAGAAGGCGTGTTCTGAGAGGGGCAGAGGGCCAGCCCAGCAGAGGAGGGACGGGCAGTGAAGCTGGGAGTGGGCGGGGGGTGCAGGCTCTGGGAGGGTCAAGGGTGAGAAAAGTCTCAGCAAAAACCAGGAGAGGCTGCAGGCTATGGGGGATGTAAAAGCTGAGCTGAGGGGCTCAAACCTTCCTCTGGGGGCAATGGTGCCTCTGAAGGCTTTGAGAGGGAATCCCTTTCACTGTCATTTGTGACTATCCCATTATTGGGAGTAAAATTTGCACAGTCA
>NW_006294760.1:510611-515721 GCF_000327345.1 Myotis davidii | reverse complement strand
AAATTAGCCCAACAAAGATGGTGAGTTAATTTGTATACATAGGCACAGAGCAGCCGGGGATGGGTGCGTTCCACACTGCCCCAACTGCTCTGGGCCTCTGGGCAGTGTGGGAAGGCGGAAAGGTGGCTCTGGCTGGAGCAAAGGCAGTGCTGGCAGCCAGGGGAAGGAAAGCCCATTCTTGCATGAATCTTCATGCATCAGGCCTCTAATATATATATATTGATTTCAGAGAGGAAGGGAGAGGGAGAGAAAGATAGAAACATCAATGATGAAAGAGAATCATTGATTGGCTGCCTCCTGCATGTCTCCTACTGGGGACCGAGCCTGCAACCCAGGCATGTGCCCTGACCGGGAATCAAACTGTGACCTCCTGGTTCATAGGTCAACACTCAACCACTGAGCCATGCCAGCCGGGCCTCTCCTCTATATTCTTTAAGGATATGGACCACCCTCCATCTCCTGGCTTTAAGGATCCCCTGGCTTTAGTTTCTCAACCCTCCTGCTGCGGGGCAGCACCTGCACTGTCACAGGGAGGCCTTAACCTGGTCCAGGTCCTTGTCACAGAACAAGGGTGTGAGCCTGAGGCTCTTGGTCACATAGGAGGGAGGACTAAAGAGAGAGTCAGAGAGAGAGAGAGAGAGAGAGAGAGAGAGAGAGAGAGACCTAGTCAGGAGTGGAGGAGAGAAATAAGTGTGGATTCATGAAGACAGGATCAGGGAGAGAGCCTCAAAGAGCAGCCACTCCTTGCTCCCTGCTCCCTGTTCCCTGCAGGCGAGCATCTCCAGTGCAGCTGGGAAAGGAAGACCCCCCTTGCTTGGCTAGCACACCCTCCAATGTTAGTCTATTGTCAAGCACTGCATTCGCCAGAGAAGGGTGTGTGGCCCCCAGAGAGTCCGGGATATCTGAGGTGACTTGCCTTGCTAGTTCCCACAGTTGCTAGTTCCCACAACCGCATAGGTAGCCTCCTGGTAGGCAAGTCCTATGATGGAACCGGGGGTATTTGCTCAGAGGCTCCTGCCTGCAGCCTTTTGTTTACCATGATTAATTCAGATCAGACTAAGGCAAACATCCTAAAATCTCTTCCCTGAAGCAGATTTTTCTGTTTGAATCTTTTGAGCAGGAAAGAAGGGAGGGTCAAAGGTGTGTTGTTGTTTTCGTTTAGTGTTTTGTTTCCTAATAAACAGCTTAAAATTAATGTATAAAAAAGTAGTTTCGAGGTTGCAAAACTAGGGTCCCTTTAGTCCCATCTTTTAAATAATAAGGTTTTACTTCCCAGAACAGAAGCTGGTAGACCAGTGATGGCAAACCTTTTGAGCTTGGCGTGTCAGCATTTTGAAAAACCCTAACTTAACTCTGGTGCCGTGTCACATATAGAAATTTTTTGATATTTGCAACCATAGTAAAACAAAGACATATTTTTGATATTTATTTTCTATATTTAAATGCCATTTAACAAAGAAAAATCAACCAGAAAAATGTGTTCGTGTGTCACCTCTGACACGTGTGTCATAGGTTCGCCATCACTGTGGTAGACTGTCCTATATTTCGATGACTCAGTTATGTAATCCTGAAAATAAGTCAGTTTCATTAAATTGTTGAGTCTCATTTTAGGAGGTAGTGATGCAGATGGACTCCCAAAATGAAGCCCATATTGTGTAAATTGGGTATTTAATAGGAGGTGTGCCTATGAAAACAGAAGAAAAAAAAAGGTTAATGACCAGAGCAAACCATAAGCCAGTGTCTGAGTCTGTAAGGCTGTCAGTGGCGAAGGTTTCTGGATCTAAGGCTCAAGGCTCATTTTGCTGGGATGAAGGCAGTGACTGGCTGGTAGATCCTCCCTGTCTGCAGTCTGAATGCCTCTGGTGATGTCCTCAGGTGCTCAGGTAAATCCTGCACGGTTTACACAGCATCGGTCATTGAGATTGTTTAAGCTGTTGTGGCAATTTCTCAAATTTATTTCAAGTCGTTTGGCTGCCATTGCAAAACTCAGAGAAAAATCTTTAGTTTTCAATAATTCTAAATCAAAGGTGGGAGAAAAGGAAAACAGTAGTTTGGAGGGTTATAGCCAAATATTTAAGGAAATAAGAAAAATTCAGGACTCAGTTCAGTTTATAGGTGAAAAAAGAACAAGCCTTTAAAGACAATTAACTGAACTAGAGTCTAATACCCACAACTGTGTACTATAGATTCTATCGAAACACAGTTTCCCCCATAAAATCATTTTTATCAAAGACAGATAAGTTAAAGTTATATACTATATTAAGTCCAGTTTCAATTTGGCCTGAGCATTTGCATAAGCACAACAAGAATAGCAAGTGATCATATAGACTCTCTTAAATCTGCTTTGCTAGAATCTCATAAGGGATCTACAGATTGAACCTTAATTAGCCTCTCCAGGTGAATCCAAGCCACATAGTTGCCATCAGGCTTGGTCTGCAACACCTATAGGTTTGGGTAAGTTCCTCAAATTCTCAAGGACACCAAAAATGTCTTGAAGGTCTTTCTTCACCATCTCCCAGGAAAGCAACCTTCGTTCCTTACCTGGAAAGATTGCCATAAGTGGATTATGTCAATAAGGAAGATACCAGGCTGTTTTTCCAAGTGGCGTCTGTAGGCTTCCAAAGTCAATCCTAATTTCTTAAGGCATTCTGGTGACACCCAGAGTCTATGCAAGTCTCTCTCAAGCATGACATTTTAGTCAAAGTCTTGGTTTATAAACCAATTTCCAATTGTGTCTTGTTATAAAAAGAACAGGCTCTTACTGAATTCATGTAAATAAATATACTGCCATGAAAATGTTAATACTCATTAAGGGTTTCCAAATTCTGGAGAGATAAGGTAGGGAGAAAATATGAACGCTTTAATATTGCTTATAAGGTATAACTTGCCAAATTGCTCTTAAAAAACAAGTTTTCTTGTATCTGGAAAACAGAAAGATGAACAATTAGCAATATTTTCAACAAAAAGTAACAAAAATTATAATTATCTTCAGTTTATTCAGTCCCATAATCAATTTTTGTTTGTCCTGCTTATTTGCCAGCATTTCCATGAATCCAGTTATTCTTTAGAGTTTTATTAATCTTCATCCAGTTTAAAGGTATGATCTAAAAATTTAATCTCAGAAATATGTAATTTAGAATAAGACAGATTCCTTTCCGTGGATCTTTCTGAAGATGTGCTATATTTCAAATGCATCAGAGTAAAACAATGACTGTCTCTAAATGACAAAATAATAACTTAAAATGACATGGTTAGAGATCTAGTTGTAAAGCAATTGACAAAGAATTTATTTTTTGTGTGACGACACTTTAATATAAAAATTAGAATTACAAATGAAAGCATATCAGAACTTTGTGGACTCTTGGAGATTTTCATATACTCTCTAAAACATTCACTTTAATAATAAAAATATATGTATACAAATAGAACATAGTTATTATTTATTTGTTTGACAAAGCTTTACGTATATCAAATAGACCTAATTAGCTTAAAATTTCTCTTTTATAAGGAGAGAGAAAACAAATCCATATGGTATTCCAGGGACCACTGGAATAACTCAAAGCTATTTCTAGGTTAAGAAGTCTCTTAAGCCAGGCCCGAGTGGCTCAGTGGTTGAGAGTCGACCTATGAACCAGGAAGTCAAGGTTTGATTCCCGGTCAGGGCTATTAAGGTTCTGGGCTCAATCCCCAGTAGAAAGTGAGCAGGAGGCAGCCAATTTAATTTTAAATTATTTATTTACCCAGTGACAGTCAAAGATATCAAACATAAACAAACACAAGCTAGCAAAACGTTAGTTTGTAGGATTAAAACTTTTATGTAATCAAGTACCTGATTAACACAATATGAGACATCACTATATTAATAAAGCATCGAATCTTTGCTTTTTAGGCAAATACAGGAGAGCCTTTCCCCCCTGTAACAGACTGAAAAAGAAACAAACCAGTTCTATATTAGCTTACATTTGATACTTAGGTTTATTTACTTAATTATATTTACTTTAATATTATTTAATTTAAATCATATAAAATTTCCTTTTAAGATTTTTTTTGCAAACCATCTACGACATTTCTAGTCCCTAGTTTACCTTTATTGAACTCATTTAGAAAAACAACCAACTTTAGAGCAACCCAATTTTTTTTTTATTTTCTAAAAAATATATCTCCATACCTTATACCTCTGATTACCAATCCATACAATTTCTTTCCAACCTAACTGAAAGTCTTAACTCTTGGAAACCTTTATTTCTAGTGACAGCTAAAAGTAATTATCATTCTTTAGATTGGCAAATTTATGAATATATTTCATAACTTCTAGAAACAGGTTTTTTCATTGGCAAACACATTCACACTTTCAAGAAACATACTTCAGCCGAGACCGGTTTGGGTCAGTGGATAGAGCATCGGCCTGCGGACTGAAGGGTTCCGGGTTCGATTCCGGTCAAGGGCATGTACCTGGGTTGCGGGCACTTCCCCAGTGGGGGATGTGCGGGAGGCAGCTGAATGTTTCTCTAAACTTTATGCAGTTTGTTATCACAACCTTATAATTTCTCCTCACTTAATTTGAACTTTAAACTCTTAGAAGCCTTACATTTTAGATGGAAGGTTAAATACTTAGCATTTCTCAGATTAGTAATATCTTCACATTTTTAAGGCTATATTTCAAATAAAATATGACATATTTAATTAATAGATTCAATTCTGTCCTCTAAATTTTTTATATGAGGCAAACTCAGATTAATATTTCAGTATTTTGTTATTTTAAAATGCCTAGATAATATTTTTTATTATGTAATTCAGCAAACTCCAAAGTTTTAAGTTACCAAAGACTTTGGAAAACTAAGTTTGGCATATATGTTGTCATTACCAAAAGCTTTATCAAAAACCTTTATTTTAGTTACATCCAGTTATTAGTTCTTAGCAACTCTATGAGATTTTAAAGTCAATTATTACCCAAGCCATTTTCTTGATAAATTTGGTAACAGAGATAAATAACATGGACTTATTTTTGTAAACCCAGGCAAAACAAACATATTTTATGTTAATAACTCTAAAAGACATCAACTGAACTGAAACCAGCTTTAATAACAAACATTTTCCCAGACCACATGAT
>NW_006294760.1:509955-510320 GCF_000327345.1 Myotis davidii | reverse complement strand
TGATCAATGTTTCTCTCTCATCGATGTTTCTAACTCTCTATCTCTCTCCCGTCCTCTCTGTAAAAAAAAAAAATCAATAAAATATATTAAAAAAAAGATTAAAAAAAAAAAGAAACATACTTCAAATAAAGTACAAGATACTTTCATTAACAGATCCAGAGTTATTTTCTAGCTTCTCTGTTATAAGAAGCCAAAAGTAGATAAACTTAGGTCAATTAATGTTTTAGTATTTTGTTCTTTCAAAATATCTAGATATTTAATACTTTTTATTATTTAATGTAGTAAAACTCTGAAGTTTTAAGTTACCAAAGACTTTGGAAAACTAAGTTTGGCATATGTGTTGTCATTACCAAAAGCTTTATCAA
>NW_006294760.1:492321-509929 GCF_000327345.1 Myotis davidii | reverse complement strand
GAAGACAAGATCTTTCATTTGCTCTTAACAACTCATAAGGAGCCTGGAGGAGAAGAGGGAAGGTATTAGGTTGAGTGATTTCAGCTGCTTAAGTTTTATCTTTTGAAGACAAGATCTTTCATTTGCTCTTAACAACTTGTAAGGAGCCTGGAGGAGAAGAGGGAAGGTACCAGGTTGAGTGACTTCAGCTGCTTAAATTTTATCTTATTATTATTATTTTTTGAATATATTTTTATTGATTTCAGAGAGGAAGAGAGAAACATCAGTGATGAGAAAGAATCGCTGATTGGCCGCCTCCTGCACGCCCCACACTGGGGATCGAGCCCGCAACCCGGGCATGTGCCCTGACTGAGACTCCAGCAGTCACCTTCTGGTTCATAGGCTGATGCTCAACCACTGAGCCACGCTGGACTGGTCTGCTGCTTATGTTTTAAAAGTGCCAGTTTTTCCCTTCAATTAACCTAGCCTCATTTACATTTCTAATTACCCAGCAGGAAGACTAGTTGAGCTTCTCAATGAACTTTGCAAAGGCTGTGAATGAGCGGTGGAAACAAAGCAAGTCCTGGCTCCAGTTCAAGGAATTCTATATATGCAACACCCCAAGAGCTGTTTAAACGGGAGGCTAATTGCTGAACAAGGTTAAGCATATCCAGTCCCCAAAAGAAGAGAGAAAAATAGGAAAAGAAGGTGTGCTGTTTGACGCAGAAGCAGAACAGGGTGGGTCCATTAGGTCGCTGGGGTAATCAGCCCGGGCTCCTGGCTGCACCCTGCTGAGGGCAGACTCACCGGAGTGCAGCCATGACTCCACGTTCTCACGCTGAGTTCACTCCCTCAGACAGGGGACTTAGCTCCACACCTCGACAGTAACGGGAAATAGAGGGAGCGCAGGCCTCCTGGCTGGCTCACCGAAAGCTGGTGCCGGGCGGTGCCCAGGGAGGCCAAGGGAGGCTTCAGCCAGATCCAGATCCTTGTCACAGAACAAGAAGGAATTCAGGAGCTGGCAGAAGGTTTAGCAAAGCACAGAAATTTTACTGAAGCAATAGCAGGCACTCGAGAGGTGAGGGCGGGCAAACTTGGAGAACGGGACACCGTGATGGGGTCTGGGTGGGAGGTTTTTCTTAAACGTGGGCAAGTGGGGAGGGACAGGGCGGTCCTCTGCTTCTGACGCTGGTGGGTGACTGCCCACGGCCTCTCTTCTCCAGACGGCCATTTCTTTCTGGTCCTCCCAGTTACAGGAAGTTGGGCAGGAGGAAGCCAGGGACAGGTGGTCAGTGAACGTCACGTCTGTGATGTCCCAGCCAAGACGGAGAAGGGGAGGGGTAGAGCTGAGTGAGGCCTTTGTTCCCTGGTCTGACTTTCCTGCTCTCCACCAAGTTCTGGGGTGGCCTCTCTGGGCATCCGGACACCCAGTCCTGTTTCAGCCAGGGGTGGGGTGGGCTGGGGCGTGTGTGCAGGCGTCAGGATGTCCCTGTCTGTGCCTGTCACCCGGCAGACTCGGGACTGCAATACCATCAGGATCCAGGTCTGGGGGCAGGACTGGTGCCAGGCCGAGGTCTGAGGGGACCAGAGCCCAGAGAACTTTCTGCTCCCCCGCCCCGGCCCCCGTTGGTTCTGGATGAGCCACTGCAGTATTTACTTAATACTTCGGATCAGACAAGAGTAACTTGTGAATTTCTAACACAGCTTGAATTTTATCCCATTTTCATGGGATGCCAGGAGATAAAGTCCCCCAATCCTATACCTGGAATTGTCAGAACAGGACCGAGGCACGCCTGCCTCTGAACGCAGAAACTTTTATTTTGTAGCTACTGTCTCTGCTCCTTAAGGTCTGGTTTTGTGTGTGGGAGTCTCCGGGGTGATGGTGCTGCCAGATAAAAGTTGTAATGAGAGAGAGGGAGGCAGGGAGGGGTCAGGTGGAAAGCAGGGCGGAGAGTAAACACAGTTCCAATCCCAGGTCCAGACTGCAGGGCACACAGTAGGTCTGCAGAGGGACTCCAGAGGCCTATGAATGCTCTCTATTCAGGAGTCCAGGCTTTTGTTTGAGTCTGGGCTACCTTCTGGGGAGGGGAAAACGGGCTGAACCGGTCTGGCGACTCTGGCTGGCTAACACTTCCCCTGGGGCCTGACTCAGTGAATGAAGTCATCAGGGTTTGGAGGCTGGTCTGCCTTGTGATTAGCTTTTATCTCCTCAGTGAAGGGGCAGCCTCCTTTCAGCCTGGGAACAAAGAGGAAGGTGGCTGCCTGTAGGGCCGTTTTGTGCTGGGCCCCAACCCTCCGGCAGCAGTAAAGGAGGCAGCCCTGAGATAGTGGGGGCGCCCCTGAGGGGCGCAGAGTGAAAGGGGTGGCCCTTGCTATTCTTCAAACATGCTGTGCTGGCTTCCACCACAGCTGACCCTCTCTCTCCTGTCTCTCTCCTGGGCTAAGGCCTGATCAGAGGGCCCAAAAGCCTTGATAGAACCACCCAGGGATTTTTGAGTCCTACTTCAACTCACCTGCCCTCCCCCAGTGAGGACCTTCCATTACCCTACCATCCATACCCTTCAAGTGCAAGACACTAGGTTTCTAAGACCACAGATGCCATTATTTTTCTAAAAGACACATTTGTTCCCATTCTGCCTTTCCCTAAAGTTCCTACTTCAGGGACGATTGAGCCTAGAATTGAAGAACTTTCGCAATTCTCAAACTTAAGGTCATGGGGAATGTCATAGGTGAACCTGGCAGGTGAAAGCTTACTAAAACCATATCCTAACCCTAACCCTAACACTAACCCTAAACCTAACCCTAACCCTAATCCTAACCCTAACCCTAACCCTAACACTAACCTTAACCCTAACCATAACACTAACCCTAACCATAACACTAACACTAACCCTAACCCTAACCTGTGCTCATTTGGTCTGCAGTTTTGTTTACTTAGTCTGGATGGAGACAAATATGCAAGAGACACTAACAACAGCAAGGGTGCTGTTACCATTTGCACATGGCCTCACTGTTGGGGAGGCAGTAAGGAGGGGTGGGGAGTAAAGCTAGAATATGGCAAAGCCAGCAAGGGGCCCAGGCACTTCCCCTGGGGCCCTGCCAGTGCAGAGTGGAGCCTGAAGTGAGTGCCTTTTTAAAGTTTGCCCCTGGAGCCTCACTTGCCTCATCCTAGTTAGCCCTGGCGAGGGCAGTGCTGGCGTGGAGTAGGGAGAAGGGATGGCTGCCTGTCTGCTTCAGCTAGTCGTTGCCAAAAGGCAATACTAGTCCCATGGCTGCTGCCAGGCACAGAGCAGGTATCCAGGAAAGTCAAGGGCAAAATGAACTTAGGAACAGAATGACGGAGCCAGGATGAGTCTTAAGTTAGCATCATGCTTCGTGCAAGAGCTGAGGACTCAGAGCCAGCAGCTCAGCTGCCCTGGGCCTAGGAAGCAGGCAGTGGCCTGCGCCCATGTCCCGGGTGGGATTCCCTCATGGTCTCAGGACCCGGACAAACCCCTTCACATCTTCACTCCAGTTCTCACTGGGTAACAGAGTAAGAGAAAACAGGAAAGAAGAAAAGAGAATTTTTTTTAAAGGCACACAAAACACATAATCGCAAAATAATAATACATTGAAAAATACCAGTAATTCTAGCAGCTATAAATAGACTTAAACTTACCTACTCCAAGAGAGAAATTATCAGATTGGATTTCTAGAGAATCTAGCTATATCCTGCTTCCAAGACACCATCTGAGACAAAACCACATAGAAAGGCTAAAAATAAAGGGATGGAAAAACATACACTACGCAATTCCTAGCAATAACAAACAAACTATAATATAAGGAGCGAAACCACATAATCACCAAGACACCAAGCCACTCAGAAGCCATTATAGTTCTAAATGTACGCACCTAACACAGGCACACCTCAAAGCACAGTGGGCAAAGAGGCAGCACTGCAAGTTGTGGGGCCGGGAGCAACTGCTCTCTCCCCTCAAGCTCCTTCCGCCTGGTCTAATGACCACAGGCGGGAGACCGAGTCACAGGAGAAAACGACTCAGTTTCATGCGTACATATGTATGGGAACCCGCAGGCATGAGAGCGTTGGACCCCACATGCACGAGGCTCCGAGGCAGAAAGGGAGCATGGGCACAGAAGGCATCCTGAGAGGGACAAGGTGAGGTGCCTGGGGGCTTAAAGGGCCACTGCAGGGAGAGCCATGTTCAGTAATTAGCAGTTTGCCCTGCCTTAGAGCTAGGTCAAAAGTCATTTCTGGTTTTAACTCTTATCTCAGGCCAGGCTCCTAATTTAAATTCTTCTTGGTAGTTAAGGAGGGAGCAGAAGTTTCTTTTGAGCCCCCAGGGTCTCAGTTGCCTTTAGCTCAAAACAATCTGCATTCCACAGAGGCACATCCTGTGGTGCCTAGCTCCAAACCGGACAAAGGCAAAGGTTTTGACTCATCGAACTTTATCAGAAATTGGTAAGGCAAGCAACTGGGAAGAAATTAGGATAGAAAAGATTTGGGAAATAAAAGTAACAGGCATTATATAATGGCTGTGTGTGTGTGTGTGTGTGTGTGTGTGTGTGTGTGTACGTACGTAGTACCCAAAACTCTGCAACCAAAGCACATAGGTCATTTAAAAAGTTGGCGGCACACTAAGTCATAAAAGAAAGACTCAACAAGTTCTAGAATTCACCCAAAATCACACAAATCCTATTCTCTAAGCAAATCCCAATTAAATTAGAAATCAGCTTGTATGTTTGTGACTCAAAAACTTGGATGTTAAAGAGAAAATTACAATGGAAATTAGGGGGATGGACTGATAACACAAGTATTCTGTACCAATATGTGGATGACTACTCGAAGAATATTTAGAGGTAAACAAGTAAGTGAACAAATTTGTTTTTAAAATATAAGCTTTAAGGTGAATGAGCTGAGGGTTCAAAATAGGAATTATAGGGAACTTAGTGAACGTGATCAGAGATGTACCAGAAATGTACAGCAAACGTTGTAACTAAGGGTGCAACTTGGGAAGCTGCCCATCAACTCAGGAACAAAACAGGAGGTGCCTTATCAATGTGTCAACACCCAGGAAACCACACTGAAGGCAATAAAACAAGCTAGAGAAATAAACGTAAGCAGAAATGTTTTTATTTGCAGGAAATATGATAACTTATATAGAAGACTCCAGAGGATTGTCACATAAACTGTTCCAGTGGAAAGAGTCCAGCAAATATGCTAGATGTAATATCCACACAAAAATGTCAGTCCCATTTTATTGGTTAGTTATACCATTAGAAAAACAACAGGAAAAAATATCTCATTTATACTGGCAACAAAACTAGAAGATCTCTCTGCATACATTTAACAAAAAATGTGCAAGTTGTTTTGGTTTTGACTTAGGTTTGAGGGAGCTTTTTTTTTGGAGAAAACTTGGGCCATGAAAGAAACTGTGTCCGCTGAGTGATTTTCCTTGTCTTGAATGAGAAACTAGACTTTATCAGCAAAGATGTCAATCTTCCCTTAATTACTCTCTAAATTCAAGACAACTTTATCCAAATACCAAAGGGTATTTTTAAAAAATTCAAACAAGCTGATAACCACGGAGACTGATTGTGAAGTGATAGTACTGAAGATGGTGAAATGTTGGTACAGAGATCGCAAACAGATCAGGAGAAAGGCAGAGGACTCAGACACTTCCCTATGCAGGTAGAAATTTGACAGATGACAGAAAGATCATTACAGATTAGTAAAAAGGGGGTGGATTCATTCAATAAATAACTTGGGAATAATATGTTATTCATACACGAATGAGTTAGATACTATCACAACACATGCAAAAATAAAATCTATGTTTATCAAATACCTAAGTGTAAAAAGCAAGTACTTTAACAATTTAGGAGAAAATATAGAAGACTATCTCTATAATCTCAGAGTAAGAAATTGTTTTCTCAAACTAGATACAAAAAGACAAACTTTAATGCAAAAATTAATGGGCTACTTATTATAACAAATAGGATTGCATTAAACTTTTTAAAACATTGTTCATAAAAAAGGTTAAATGTCAAGCCAGATACAGATACAGATATTTGCAATGCTGACAAAGGGCCAGGATCTGGAATATGTGAACAGCTACAAATCAATGAAAAAAATAACACAAATAGCTCAACTTAAAAATCTGGACAAGTCATGGATGAGGCCACCCAAATGTCAAAGTAACATCTGATTAGATGGTCAACCAGAGAAATGCAAACTTACACAACAAAGAGATACCATCTCTGTATTAGGCAGGGTTATCCAGCAAAATAGAACCAATAAGATGTGTAAATATTTGGAAAGAGATTTATTTTACAGAATTGGCTCACATGAGTATGGTGGTTGGCAAGTCCAAAATGTGTGGGGTGGACCAGTAGGTTGGAGACCCAGGTGAGACATGATGTTGCAGATGAAGTCTGAAAACTATATTGCTGGAGAATTCTCTCCTGCTTGGGGAAGTCAGTCTTTTGCTCTTTTCAGGTGTCAGCTGATGAGATAAGGCCCACCCACATTATTGAGGGCCTCCATCTTTAATGTAAATCTCATCCAGAAACACTTCCCCAGAAACACCAAGAATAGGCCTGGCCAAACTGACACATAAGGTTAACCATCACAATCTCTAATGCAGCAGATTGGCCAAAGTGTTCCTCAGCCAGTACCAAGTGTTGACACGCATGGGGAGCACTGGGAACTCACACTGTGCTGATGCTATGGCGTGGGGCCATCCTTTTGGAGGGCGGGGATACACACTGGAGAAACTCACACATATGTGCATACATATTGACAGTAGCCTTGTGTGTAGCAGTGAAACGTCAAAAGGAACTGGGAAAACCATCAGTAGAAAAAAGATGAATTAACTATGATACCTGCACACATAGATTATTAGACAGCAGTTAGAATAAATGAATTAGAGCAACATGTACTTGCATGGATAAATCTAAAAACACTGGTGAGTGACAAAACCGAGTTTCAGAAGGATATATACAGTCGCGTAAATTTCCATAAGATTTAAAAGCATAAAACAATACTATGTATTACTTATGGATGAGCACCGTAGGAAAATCTAAAACCTATGCTTGAAATTAATACACACTGAATTCAAGATTGGGGTATCTCAGAGAAGTAGGGATGAGGAATGAGGTGAGGGAAGCCATCAGCCGTGTCTGTAACATCTTATGTACTATTTTTAAAGACCCGAAACAATATGTGGGTGTTTACTTCTGTATGCCTGTTCACAGGTTTCAAATATCACCCCAAGCCCTGGCTGGTGTGGCTCAGCCAGGGGTGGGCAAACTTTTTGACTGGAGGGCCACAATGGGCTCTTAAACTGGACCGGAGGGCTGGAACAAAAGCATGGATGGAGTGTTTGTGTGAACTAATATAAATTCAAAGTAAACATCATTACATAAAAGGGTACGGTCTTTTTTTTTTTAGTTTTATTCATTTCAAACAGGCCGGATCCTGCCTGAGGGCCGCAGTTTGCCCATGGCTGAAGACTGTTTGCCAGAGATCCCAAAGGTCTTGGTTTCGATCCCCAGTCAAGGGCAGGTACCTGGGTTGTAGGTTCGTTTCCCGGCCCTAGTGGGGGTGCGTGCAGGAAGCAAGTACTTGATGTGTCTCTCTCACACAGATGTCTCTCTCTGTCCTCCCCCCGCATCCCTGTCTCCTTCCCTTCCGCTCTCTAAAAATCAACAGAAAAAACATCCTCCCGGTGAGGATTAAAAACAACAACAAAAAAATCCCCAAAAGAAGTGTATCGGGAGGTGTGTGTGTGTCAGAGGAGCTACTGGAAAAATAAGCCCCCCAAGGAGCAGGCAGCAGTCCTGGGGTGCTCCTCCCCGCTGGTGATAATCCCCACAGAGCAGGAGCCCCAGGGACAAACAAAACACAGGGTGACAGGTGCAGTGAACCCCCTGTGGTACGATGAGTCAGGCACAAAGTGGGAACCCAGAGGCCGGGGCCCCACATACACCAGAGTGCAGAGGAGGGCTGTCTGCTCAACACGGCGGTGCGGGGGGCCATTCATGAGGCTTT
Source organism: Myotis davidii (assembly GCF_000327345.1). Classification (NCBI taxonomy): domain Eukaryota; kingdom Metazoa; phylum Chordata; class Mammalia; order Chiroptera; family Vespertilionidae; genus Myotis; species Myotis davidii. The sequence continues at coordinate 501,900 of NW_006294760.1, read as the reverse complement.
GGGGCTGTGGTCATTGATGACTCTACAGAAGCCGTTCTCAACCTGTGGGTCGCGACTCCTTTGGCAGTCGAATGGACCCTTTCACAGGGGTCGCCTAAGACCATCCTGCATATCAGATATTTACATTATGATTCATCACAGTAGCAACATTACAGTTATGAAGTAGCAACGAAAATAATTTTATGGTTGGGTCACAACATGAGAAACTATTTAAAGGGCCAGAAGGTTGAGGACCACTGCTCTACAGCGTGGTGGTACTTTTCTCCAGAGAGGGGTTGGCCCATGTCCCTCATGTGAGTTATGCTTTCCTCCCAAGAGACCTCTGGACAGGAAAAGATTTGACTCATGCATGTGGGTTGACCCATATGACCCCAGCACTGGAAATCCTAAAGGGCAGGCATCACAGTGTCTCCTTCCAAGAACTGGTTGGCATTTAACTTCCCTTGTCTGGCCTTCTGCGTGGCTCTCGGGTTCAGGGGGATGAGGCACAGGGGCATGTGCTGAAAACAAGGCTCATCAAGGTATGGGTTCGGCCACCTCTTGCCTGAGTTTAGTTTGCTTTGTTTTTGCAAAGGGTGTTTTTGTTTTTTTCAAAAAGCATTTGTTCATACCAAATATTTTCATCATGTTCCTTAAATGGGGTTGAGAAATGAGAAAAGGCCGTGGCGGTAGCAGGAAATAGGGCTGAGAATTTCCACTGGGCACCGGTCCCCGACCAGGGCTATTCATAGGACCTGAGGCCTTGGCAGGTGGCCCTGCAGGGTGTCCTGCAGGTGAGTCATGTGGGAGGAGCTCATCTCCAGCCTTTGCACATTTTATTTTTTTAAAAAAAATATTTTTATTGATTTCAGAGAGAAAGGGAGAGGAAGAGAGATAGAAATATCAATGGTGAGAAAGAATCATTGATCAGTTGCCTCCTGCATGCCCCACACTGGGGATTGAGCCCGCAACCCAGGTATGTGCCCTGACAGGGACTCGAACCGTGACCTCCTCCTGGTTCATAGGTCGATGCTCAACCCCTAAGCCATGCCGGCCGGACTAGCCTCTGCACAAGTTAAAGTGCTCAGATGCCTTTTCTCTGTGTGTTTTTCTCTCGGTTCTGCTAGGAAGCCAGCCAGAGCCAGCTGTCTCTTTCCCCAGGTTCCCACAAGAGCTGGGATGGGTTAGGCCAGTGGTCGGCAAACTACAGCTCACGAGCCACATGCGGCTCTTTGGCCCCTTGAGTGTGGCTCTTCCACAAAATACCACGTGCGCGCACGTACAGTGTGATTAAAACTTCGTGGCTCATGCGCAGAAGTCGGTTTTTGGCCTGGGTGAGTCTATTTTGAAGAAGTGGCATTAGAAGAAGTGGGGGGCGTCGGTCGGTCGGGCGACGGGAGACGTGGCGCAGGCGGGCCGTGGGATACGCAGCGCAGGGGAGGCGCGCGGAATTCATGCACGAGTTGAGTGAGTCAGTCAGCAGTCTGTGCACTGGTTAGTGCTAGTCACGTCCGCAAATCGTGCGCGGATGACAAAAGTACCTACTCGAAGCATAAAGTTACCTGTATTTTTCCAACCAGCTGCAAATCCTACAGGTATTTTTGTCATCAATTTAAGAATTATAATTCTTTTGTGTTGGTGGCTTTATTATTATTATAGCAAAGGCCAGCTTAGGAGTACCCAAATTAAGTTAATAACAATGTACCTACCTATATAGTTTAAGTTTAAAAAATTTGGCTCTAAAAGAAATTTCAATCGTTGTACTGTTGATATTTGGCTCTGTTGACTAATGAGTTTGCCGACCACTGGACTAGGCGAATAGCTACTGAACCAAAGTGAGTGTAAGGAGACAAGGCAGCAGCTTAGTCCTCGCTTTAATTGTCAGGCAGGAGAGCAGCGAGCCTCCTGGATGAGGCCTCTGTCCCACGGCTCTCAGTCCGCCTGGGAAGGAGGGACAGCACATGGACCGGAGCCTGCAGAGGAGCCCAGACACGGGACCTGCAGGGGCCCCCATCAAGGCCTCGTCATGACTGGTGAAAGGTGGACACCAAATGCAGATGAGAAGGACAGCCACCCTGTCGGGACCCGAGGCCTGCCCCCCGCAGCCCCCCCCACCCCTCTCCCCCCTGCCCTTCCGCTGGCACAGCCCATGCTGGTTCTGGGACATTCCCCACAACAGGAGCGCAGGGGTGCGCCTGGGCGGGGACCACAGGAAGAGCTGGAGGATGGACCAACGCTGTGAGGAAACTGCGTTGAGTCTGGAAACAAAGACGCTGGCTGGTGCGAAGGCAAACGGGGGCCTCTTGGTCCTTCCCAACAAACGGGCAGATGTAGGGAAGTGAAAGCCAGATATCGAGGCGCGTGATGTGAGGCCAGAGGAGCGCTGGGCTTAGTAAGTGGAAGTGTGCGTCCCGGCCCAGCGCGGGGCCCGGCGCAGATCCCGGGAGGCACTGCAAACCCCGATGGGAATTCCGGGGAGCTTCCCAGAGCCTGGGGCTCCGGGCCCTTCAGCTAAAGCGGGAGTGGACGGAGGCAGCTCTCCTCTGCCCACCATGCCCCTGCGGCTCAGCCCTGGCCTCAGAGGCTGCCCATCCCTGGTGGAGGCTGGCACTTTCAGTATTAGTCCATCTTCACCTTCCTGTGTCATTTAGTTCGACCTGTGGGTTGAACTTGGCCTTACAGATAAGACGGCAAGCGTATTTGGGTCACAAGACCATGGAACACCCACTCCTGCTCCGTATCGAATGGCTCCATGGACCGGCACAGGGCTGGGCTCCGGCCTATGTTAGCTCAGGGGAGGGCCTCTGGCCTGGGTGTTAGGATCACCACTGTACAGAAAGGAAACCTGGACTCCGAGAGGTGTTGGTTATTAATTCAAATCGCACAGCCAAGTAAGTGCAAAGCGAAATGTCAGTCCAAAGCCACTTTCCATGCCTCTGCACAGCAGCAGAAGTGAATACCCACTTTAAGATGAGAACGCCACCATGAATATTAGATACTAGAGGCCCAGTGCATGAAATTTGTGCAGGGGCAGGTGTCCCTCAGCCCAGCCTGCACCCTCTCCAATCTGGGACCCCTCGAGGGATGTCCCACCGGGTTCAGGCCTAAATGGGCAGTCAGACATCCCTCGCACAATCCAGGACTGCTGGCTCCCAACCTCTCGCCTGCCTGATTGCCCCTAACTGCTTCTGCCTGCCAGCCTGATCGACGCCTAACGGCTCCCTTGCCAGCCTGATCGATGCCTACCTGCCCCCCTGCCAGCCCAATTGCCCCCAGCTGCCCTCCCCTGCCAGCCTATTCACCCCTTACTGCCCTCCCCTGTAGGCCTGGCCACCCCTAACTGCCCTCCCCTGCTGGCCTGGTCCCCCCTAACTCCCCTCCCCTGCTGGCCTGGTCATCCCTAACTGCCCTCCCCTGCAGGCTGGTTCCCTCCCACTCCCCTTCCCTGCAGGCCTGGTCGCCCCCAACTGCCCTCCTCTGCCGGCCATCTTTGACCACATGGGGGTGGCCACCTTGTGTTGGAGTGATAGTCAATTTGCATATTACCTCTTTATTATATAGGATTCTCATAGCGTCATGCATGGGCATGAACACAGAAATTCTGTGGGACAGATGCCCCCTGCTATGTGTGGAAAGTGCCTAGTTGGAAAATGAGCAAAAACGGACATCAGCAGAAAGGAGGGGCTGGGTGTGCTGCCGTGGCTCTGATAAGAATTTTAGGGGTGAGGGGACCAGGCTGCCGCCCTCTCTCTGGCTCCCTCACTGCTTAGATGAGGCTGAGCCAGGCAGCCTTTGTCTCCCCGTGTGGCACTTCCTGACACCAAATACATTGTTTCGATACCAGCTTTCCAACACCAGCTGCAAACTCAAGTCTGTTCAGACACTAACTAGCAGAGTTAGAGAAGCCCCCACGGTGAAGGCTTGGACCCTCAAGATTGCCAGCTGCAAACAAGGTGCCCAGGCTGTCCTCACTTCTGCCCGGCTGACCACAGAGTCGGCGCTCCCCCTGCCCCTTCCTCGGGTCCAAACATTTGCTAGAACAGCTCACAGAGCTAAGGAAAATGCACTCCTTATAACACCAGCTTATTATAAAGAATACAACTCAGGAGCAGCCGCATGGAGGAGACGGCCAGGGCTCGGCCTGGGGAAGGGGAAGGGGCTGCCCCACACACCCGCCCTGGTGGGCACCTTCCCATCAGCTCCACAGAGCACCACCCGCAAGCCCAGACTCACTGACTTGGGTTTCTTAGTGGTCCCGGGGCACAGGTGTGATTGGTTAACCACTGGTGACAGAACTCAATCGCCACCCCTCTCCCTCCCAGGAATTGGGGTGGGAGTGAAAGTCCTCATTCCCTCATCCGGGGTTGGTTTTTCGGGCTGACTAGCCCCATCCTACAGCTATCTGGGTCCTTCCCATGGTCATCCATGTGCAAAAAGAGACAGTAAATTCTGAGGATTTTAGGAGGTCTGTGCCAGGAATCTAGATCCTGCTCACCAAGGCCCGGGACTCCCAACTCCTAGATTCTCAGGGAAACCTGCTTAACTGTTACATGGGAACCCGGCAGCCCTGCAGGTCTTTTCCGTGTAGCCAGGCCACACCACACTTCGATTGGCTTGTTGACGTGGCTGTGTTTTCTGTAGTTGACCCAAGCTTTACTCCACGGTGGCCAGAGAACCCACAGCCCGCTTTCTATTTGGGGAGCTTAGTTATGATTCCCTTTGTATTGTAGTATGACCATGTGTGCTCTGATCTTTAAGTACACACACATTTACCCATCCGTCATCCATCAGCCATCATCCATCAGCCATCAGCCATCCACCCATTTACAGTGCTCTTCAAAACCTCTGCAGAGCCTGGGCACACGGGTTCTCACGTCAGCTAGGTCACTCAACTTGAGGTTCCTCAGCATCTTGGAGTGTGCAATGCTCACCGCCAGCCAGGCTCTTGGCTTCTGTGCTCACTTGCTCTGTCACTCGAGATGGCTGAAGGCAGGGACATTGCCCAGTCCTTGCCTGACACTCAGGAGGACAGAACAGAGGCTGCGGTGTCTCCCGCCCTTCTGGTTTGGTCAGTAGGACTGAGACCGCCAAAAGGTGTAAGAGATGCACAGAATCAGAGCTGTAGATTATCCTATATAATAAAAAGCTAATATGCAAATTGTCCTCTCCACCAGGAGATGGGAGTTCAATTGCTCGATATGACGTGCACTGATCACCAGGGGGCGGTGCGGAACATGGTGGGGGACCAGTGGTGGTGGTGAGGTGCTGAGGGAACGAGGGAAGGAGGAGGCGGGGAGGCGGGGAGGCGGGAACCTGATCAGCCCTGATCACCGGCCAGGCCTGGGGACCCTATCCGTGCATGAATTTCATGCACCGGGCCTCTAGTCTTTAAATAACACTGATGAGAAAAGCTGCTCCTTTCAGAGGCAGACAGAGTCATCTGAGTCATGGCTGGCACCCCTGTGCTTAGAAGCTCTGAGGTTGTCACTTAGCCTCTCGGAACCTGTTTCCCCATCTGTAACCATGCCTGCATCTGGGCTCCTGGGACCCTGTAACAACACCACACGCAGGCTGCCCCCCCCACCCCCGCACAGGCAGCTGACTGCGGTGGCCCCGGCTGGAGGCGGAAGTAGTGCCCAGCCGAAGGCAGCATCACCGCCGACCTCATTCCCTTACTCGCTGGGTCCCCTCAAGCTCTCCTGTTGCCACAAAACTGGCAGAAACAGAGCCAACTACAGCGCCCTGAGGCTGCTGTGGGCAGACAGACGTCAGCCGTATGGAGCAGGAACAACGTAAAGCTCATTAAGAGTAACAGCTAGCGCGACTGTCGCTTACCACGTGCACACAGGATGCTGACCGCTCCGCCTGTGTTCGCGCCCCTAGTGCTCCCAGTGGCCCCATGAGGTGGATGCTCTGAGGACCCCCTTCTGTAGGCCCTGAAAGTCACCGCTCACCCAAGTCACCCAAAGAGCAAACCAATCCACCTCTGCAGGTCCATGGAGATCAGCTTTAAGAACAGGCAACTGTCCTCTGCGGCGACATTGAGGCTGCTCCTGAGAGTGGGAGAGGCTGCGGAAGCCGCACCAGGAAACAGGCTCGGGCTGGGGTTGCCTCCTCTCTGCCCTGCCCTCCCATCCCCCGTGGTCGGTGCAACTGCGGGCTCCACATGGCGTCTTGTGCCTCTTCTCGAACACTGAACTCCCCTGCTCATCCTTTCCTGAAGTCCTCAGATGCTCGATGCTCACTGTGGCACCTGGGCCTGTCTCATTTTTACCAGAATCTCACTCTCTCGCCCTTGTCCACTTCTTGCCAGGCCAAGGGGCTAGAGAAGTTGTCTTTTGCTGTGTAACACTAGTGACCCAAACTTGGCCCCTTAAAACAACACCCATTTCACCCTGGCCAGTGTGGCTCAGGGGTTGGAGCGTTGTCCCGTCCACAGGGAGGTGGTGGGATCGAGTCCTGGTCAGGGCACATACCCAGGTTGTGGGTTCGACGCCCAGCCTCGGAGTGTACAGGAGGCCAATGACCCGTGTTCCTCTCTCACTTCCATGTTTCTCTCGCCAGGACGTGAACACGGCTGGACGCCTAAAACTCAAGGTTTCTCATGAGGTGGCAGCCAAGCCACTGGCTGGGGCTCTAGAGGCTTCCGAAGGCCTGCATTGGGGCCCAGGGGTCTGTTCCCAAGCTCCCCCGGTGGGTGTCCCTGTGTGCCCCTCACCCTGGGCCGCTCCACAGGCAGCCTCTTGACGCTCAGACACTGTGACCAGGCCGCTAGGCCCTGTCATCCCAGAGCAGGTAAGAGAGCACCCAGGATGGAAGCCAGTCTTCTCATAGCCCAACATCAGCAGTAATCCCACCCCCTCTGCCCTGTTCCCTCGTCAGAAGCAAGTCACGTGGTCCACCCTACCCCCCAGGTCTCCCCAGAAGCACTGGGGGGCTCCCTGCAAGGCGACCGTGGCTTCCTCAGGACCCCAGCACTTCCACACCCAGACCAGCGGAGCCTGGCATAGCGGTCAGTGCTTTCACGGAGCCCCGCTGTCTGCTGGGGCTGTGGGGTCACCAGGGGCCATGGGGTCACCGCGGGCCATGGGGTCACTGCGGGCCATGGAGTCACAGGGCCGTCTCTGAGACTGCCTACCACAGAACCCTCCTTCCCCGCCCCCCACCCCTGTTGTTTCTCCTAAAGCGAAGGAGAGAAAGAGACAGACCCGCACTGCATATTTCTGCTCCCCTCTGAGCCCTGGGGCTGGGCCAGTGCTGTTCTCATGGCTTAAAAGCACCCTCCCCTGCACTGGGACCATTTCAAATGGTCACATGAAGAGAGCGATTTCTCTCCAGGACCTTCTGTGCCCCGCGTGGTGGGGCCTCTCCACAGAGCTGCTGGGCAGGGGGAGCGTGGAGGGCTCCTCGGGGGCTGTCAGAGCCGCGGGCTTAGCCACGGACAGCGGGGCTTCGGGAAAGCACTGACCAGGCTCCCGCTCGTCTGGGTATGGAAGTGCCAGGGAGCCCTCACTGCTTCCGGGGAGTGATCTGAGGAGGTCCGGCCTCCAGGACCCCGATTTCCAAAGGTTCTTAACAGAGTGTGTGTGACATCCTCAGAGTCACAAGGTGCCTGCGTGTCGTAAGGGTGTCCCGCCAGCAGGAGGGTGACAGGGACTACCCTCTGACACTCGTCTCTGCCTGGGCCACCCCATCTGGCTTGGTGTGCGTGGTGGTGGCTTCAGCACACGCCGTTCCAGCAGAACCACATCAGGGGAGATGGCCACGGGCACATGCTCAGGTCCAGGTGGGTGCTGGGCCCCCTGGCCACACTGGGGCCAGGGCCTGGCCGCTCTGCTGCCAGCTCTCCTGCCACCTAGGAGGGGACAGAAGTCCAGATAGAGGGCCCGTTTTCAGTCCTGGCCACCGCCTGCTGCCTTATTCTGCCTCCTGTACCCCTGCTCAGGGTGTGTCCCCTGGCCAACTCCTCCTGGCTGGGGAAACCCCTGGAGGGGGTGAGGGTTCCGGGGGAGCCAGAGTTGGCCTCTGCAGTTTCACACGCCCACCACCCCAAATCCCGCCCCAGATCTCACATGTGGGGCCTGCTCACCAGGGAATGGATCCCACCTCGGCTACCATGGCCACATCCAGGGGCAGGCGGCTGGCCTGTCTGGAGAGGAGGCTGCCGCGTCCTGGGCGGCAGGCTCCTGCATGAGGCCAGAGGCCAGACCTCGTCCTGCAGGTCACCGCCAAGGTGGGGGAGGCACGGGTTCTGCGCCCTCCCCCCCTTTTCCTAACCCAAATGCTGACTTGTAGCCTCTTCTAGATGCTTTCCCCATTGGGAAATCAGAAAAAATAAGGAAAATCTGTCAAAATGATCAATGTGGAAGAACTCATAAAATGGTGTCATTCGACAACAGCCATCGCTCTGCCCATCTGCAGAGCGCCAGGATGCCTTCTGAGCAGCAAGCCAGACAGAGACACAAACAAACCTGTGAAGACTGGTCAGCAGGTGACAGGATGAGGGCGTGTGTACAGTAAGAGGTTGGGACCTGGCAGGGATGGGTGGGGAGCCCCGCGCTGCCCTGGGGGAAGGACTGCAGCAGAGGAGACCCCCGGGAGGGTGTCTATGTGGGAGCTCTGTCCCCCGGAGGGGTTGGGGTTGCACGCCATCCGTGAGAAGAGCACTGGCACCGTGAGCCCGGGCCACAGCCCCAGAAGACGCGGCGTGGGAAGTGCCTTTGCTGGTTCGTTGAAAACAAGGTACAAAAATCACTCAGCAAGAAAGTGATGCTGATTGAGAGGAGAAAGTCCAAACTCCCTTCACAGCCCACTCAGCTCCGATCGCCCTGCTCTGCCCACACCCCGAGCCTGCAGCACCAGCAGCGCCCGCAGCGAAGTCCTCCCTGCAGTCCAGCCTGGGTCACTGCGTCTGACACCTCCAGCCCCACCCCACACCTGCTCTGTAAGACTCACCTCGAACACCTCCTCCTCCATGAAGGCTCCCCCCATCCGTTCTGGGCCCGCCCCGCAGCGGGTCAACCTGCCCAGGCCTTCTCTCAGCCTGCGCATCCCTCCTTGGCCGTCCTATTGCCGGGGGCCCCTGGGAGCTGCTCAACCTGCCTCCATCTGTGGTGTGACAGTGCTCGTGGGAACCGGGGGAAGGGGCCTGGGACATGGGACAGGCTCTCCTGGACGAAGTGGAGGTCAGTCAGTCACCTGTGAGGTGGGACCGGAAGGGTCCTCGTCTGTTCAGAATTACTCTGAATACCCCAAGTAAATTTTCATTAAAAACAAAGAAATTATCTTTATTGTTGAAAGTATTCCAGATGTCCCCTTTTCTCCCCTACTGACCCCTTTTAGCCCACACCCACCCCCCCACCCAGGCCTTCACCACACTATTGTCTGTGTCAAATTCCCATTTTTATTTGATCTCTGATGAGAGGTGACTTTATGTCGGTTCAGAAAAGGAGCGATGCTTTGGGTCCTGTCTACAGAGCTGGCTTCATAGGCACTGGGACAGTCCTGCCATGTTCCTGAGTTAACACACGGGACTCAGCACCGCTTTTCTTCTGGAAAGTTGCAGGAGACACATGGCCTCCCGACAGGATCCACGGTCCC
>NW_006294760.1:483788-492263 GCF_000327345.1 Myotis davidii | reverse complement strand
CCGTCCCCAGCACCAGCCTCCTGACTCCCCTTAGAGCCTGCACCTCAGCTTCCTCAGCCATGAAACGGAAGCCAGCCCTGACCTGGAGAAAGACTCTGTTTCCTCAATTCCAAGGCACACAATTGTTCAGATTTTAATTATTCTGGAATCAGGATATGTCTTACAATTAGTGGGTACACTCCATGTGCCATTTCTTTTTTCTTTCTCCCTCCCACCAAAAAAAAAAATCTGTTTTTAAAACAATGGTGTCTCTTACAATTGATGACATCTTAGAATCAAAGAAAATAGCACTTAAATCGCAGGGTGCAGTGGGAGGTCCGCCGAGCCTGACCCTGGCAGCCATTGTGAAAACCACGCTTTGTTCTGCTTTAAATGCCTGTTGGTGTGAACTCTGAGCAGCCGGGTTCCTAGAACCCCGAGGTCCCGGCCACGCGAGGAGCACGGCAGACAAAGGGAGCGGAGCGTGGAACCACCGCATGCGGCCAGCGGTGCCCGTCTGGCCACTGGCCTTTGTACTTCTCATTCCGGATGCACAGAGATGGCTGCCAGAGAGCAGAGGCAATCTCGGGACACACAGCCTCCGAGAGGCCTTAGGATTCCGGAAGTCAGCGGCCAGAGCTGTGCCGAGCCAGACAGGACACATATGGGAAGACAATTACGGGGAAGCCAGAGTGGCTGGAGGGGCAGAGGGCCGGGGGCAGGAGGAACCGGCATTGTGAGCTGGCCCGGGTCTGGGCGCTGGCGGCAGGTCCTGCACAACCTCACTGCCCAGGGTGCGCGCCCTCAACATGCCCACCCTCGCGGTCTTCCTGAACAAACTCCACCCACAGTCTCAGAAAGCCGAGAAGCGCTGCTGGGAGTGCCACCGCACAGTAAGGCACTGAGAAGTCCTGCAGGAAAGAAATTAAAGCATTTTTGTTTCCTGGTCTTCAAATTTACTGGATCACAAAACCCTTTTATTTGAGTACTGTCTTGTAAAATCTGAAGATTTTCTGCAGAACCGTCACTGGGCATGCGAACTGACAGCCACGGGCATCACTCTCCAGTGGACCCTGGAAAGGAGAAGACGGGAGAAGTGAGGGGCAGTACTAGAGAGCAGGTTCTTTTGGGGGGTCCAACCCATGGCCAGGGAAGGAAGCACCTGGGGCATTTAGGCATCAGGACTGGCCTCCCCTGGGAGGTTGGTGCTGGCTGTCACAGGTGTGCCCAGGGCAGCAGCTCCAGCACTGATCTGACAGTGGTGCTGGCCGGTGATGTGCCCGCCACCGTCTCGACACACGGGCTGAGTTGCTTTTGGGTGTGTCTTTTCTGGGACAGGAACTCGCACACACGCAAACCACAGCAAGGAGAAGTCCAGGTGCCAGACCGTGGGCTTTGACCAGAATCCGCCCCCATGGAGAGGTGGTGGAGGCGGGGGGCGTGTCCCCACCCGCTGGGGTCAGGGATTGGTTATGACCGGGCTTTGCTTGGCCCCGGGGCTGCCTGCTGCCCACACAGCCCAGATGTGTTTTTCCGACCTGCATGGTGACTGTTGAAAACCAGGGAAACTTCATAGGGGATCTAGATCTTTGGCTTCTCTTGACGAATTAAAAGCCTGGCCTTCTGGGGCCTGCGCCCAGCAACACTAGCCGGACCTGGTCACAGCGCTCGGGGCACGACTCCGGCACTGAGACTCCCCAGCGTGGCAGTCCCCACTCTTCTGACTGCTCGTGCCTGGTCCACTTCCCTCCTGTGAGCAGGCGGCTTCCCTCCTGTGCCCGGGCGGCTTCTCTCCTATGCCCAGGTGGTTGCAGTCCTGCCTGGCCCCACGGGCACCTGGGCTTGCAGCCTGGATGCACACCATGTGCACACAGGAGGAAACGTGTGTGTGTGTGCTTGTGCATGCATGTATGTATGTGCGTGTGTGCATGAGTGCACATGTGTGTGTGTAATCCCCGGGCATGTGGGGCCCAGAAAAGGCACTACTTTTCCTACTCCCACCACGATGCCACGGGGATCAGAGGGCTCTGCCTGCAGCTTCTCTCAGGCGCTGTGTTTCTCCGAATTCTGCACGATGGACCATGTCACCCTTGAGAAGGGGAATGACTCAGGAGCTGGGAATAAGAGGGCATGGCATCCCTGACACATTGCCGGGACCCCTGGAATGACATCTGGACATCAGGATGCTGAACAGTCACGCCTGTCTTTGGTGAGGTTGGCGAGCGTGCCACCATGCCACTTAATGCCCAGAGAAGGTTAGACTCGCCTCTGCTGTGGGAATAACCACTCACAGCGTCCAGCATTTCCTTCTGCCCCTCACGGCAATCCTGTGGATCAGCTGTTTGTTGTTTTAATCCTCCCTCAAGGACATTTTCATTGATCTTTAGAGAGAGGGAGAGAGAGAAATATCGATCTGTTGCCTCCGGTACAAGCCTCGAGGGGAGATGGAACCCGCAACCTAGGTTTGTGCCCCGACTGGGGATCGAACCCAGGTCCTTTCTGTGTATGCTCCAACCAACTAAGCCAGTGGTTCTCAACCTTCTGGCCCTTTAAATACAGTTCCTCATGTTGTGACCCAACCATAAAATTATTTTTGTTGCGACTTCATAACTGTAATGTTGCTACTGTTATGAATCGTAATGTAAATATCTGATATGCAGGGTGGTCTTAGGCGACCCTGTGAAAGGGTCGTTCGACCGCCAAAGGGGTGGCGACCCACAGGTTGGGAACCGCTGAACTAAGCCATACCAGCCAACACTGGATCGGCTATTTTTATTTCCCTACTTTGCAGATGAGGAAATAGAAGCTCACAGAGGTTAAGTGATTGGCCCCATGCCACTGCCCTTAATACAAGTACTGATGTTAACAGCCAGGGTCCCCTCCCTGGCTGGGCTGAGCACTTTACACATCTTTTCTTATTTAATCCTGCCCCCCTCCCTGGATCTCCAAGGGGGAGGCAGGCCTGGGAGGGTCTGCCTGAGTTCTAAGCCCATGTTCACGCCTAAGGGCTGATGAGTGAGCGCAAACATGGGATCAAACCCAGGTCTTTAGTCTAGATCCGTACCCCCCCTCCCCCGCTCCCCCACACCGGTCACTGGGACTCCTATTCATTTCAGTGTTAGCCTCCTGGTTCCCTGGCAGAGACAATGCAGGATACTGGTCAGGAAACTCCACCGTCTGAGCCTCCACGGGCTCCTAACAGTCCGAGGCTGTGCCGCTCCTAGACACAGACCCCTGTGCTCGTGACGCTGGCCAGTGCAGGCTCAGTCCTGCCTGGGTCTCTGTCCGGCCCAGACTTACTGGTGCCTCGCCTGGGACAGGGGCACAGCCTCGGCCATGTGTCCCTGTGTCGGGGGTTTTGGGGCCTGGCAAGGCTGCCCCTGGGTGGGGCTCAGGTCTGAAGCTGGAGAAGGGATCTCTGCTTCTTAGCACTGCCCGGGGGGCCTCAGGCCACGAGCAGCAGGGAGGGAGCCTGAACCAACTCAGAGCAGGGCTGGAGGTGACCTGCGGCACAATCAGGTTCCAGGGACAGGCCGGAGGGCCGCTCCTTCATCTCAAACCAGCACAGCCACACCTCCTGAAGCCACACCTCCTGACTGCGGGGCAGGGGAGCCCCTGGCTGCTCCCTGCAGACCAGCATTGCCCAGGATGAGGTGCAGCCGCCCTGGAAAGGGCCGGCCCAGGACCTAAGCCCTCCCACCCACCCTGCGAACTTATAAATCGGGCTGGCCCTGGACCACTCAGCCCCCAGGTCCCCAAGTCTCAGGAAGGTCTCAGGCAGCAGGTGGCAGTTGACCGGGGCCTCCCCAGGCTCTCTGCAGTGCCATGGAGAGGCGTCTGCTCTTCCAGAAGCTTCTGTGACCTGGGCCAGGTGGTTGCTGAGTTATTTTTGCTGTTTCTGAGATGACCGCTGGGCTTATTACAAAACCCCAGGAGCCCTCACACTCAGGGGTCAGGATGTGGGGGGCAGGGGCAGGAGCCCAGCTCCCATTTTCACACTCTGCCCGTAGGTGTGGGAGCTTCGCCATCCCCCAAGGGGAGCCCACATGGAGGGGACCATGAGCCCCCAGCTGCTGGGTCATGCTCCAACATCCTTGACAACATGAAAACCTGTTTAAAAGAAAAGACACAGAGAACACCGCTTCATGGAGTCGACGCAGCCCTGATGGGCTGGTCAGTTGAGCTGGGGGGTTGGGAGAGGGTGGTGAGAGCCAAGCACCAGCAGCCAGGAGGCCTTGGGTCCTGGATTGTTTGTCCAAGTACATCCTGTGAATGTGCGACGCTCCCTGGCCCCTGCCAGGGCCAGCTCCCATCCATCAGGCATTCTAACATTTGAAAGCAATTACAGTGGTTGGAGCTGTTGGCCGGGCCTGTTTTTCCCAACAGACAGCATCCAGGCGCCCATCCCCCCAGCAGAAGGGGAAATGCCACTGTGAGCGGCCTGGTCAGAGTCCCCTGCGGGGGGCACCGGGTCAGAGCACCTTGGAGGGGGGAGCCTGGGGAGGTGGAGCAGGAGCGGAGGACAAGGGCCCTGCTCTCACAGGTAGGTGGATAGGAGCATTCCCGCCCAGGAGCTGAAGCGGGAGGCCCTCGGGGTGGGGGTGTGGAAGGAGAGGGAGAGAGAAAGGGAGGGAGGGAGGGCAGGGTTGGCAAAATTCTCCTTCCAAGGAAAAGTGTGCAAGTGTTCGGGGATGCGGGAGGAAAGGGAGGATGTGAGGATCTTCAGTTTCAACCCAGTTTTCAGGTGCAAATAACCTCTCATTAAAAGCCCAAATCTGAGAGGCTGCTTCTCAACTCCATGGTCTGGGGAATGGGTCAGGGAGGGCTCCGGAGGGAGGGTCCCGCGGCGGGGTACCAGCTTAGTCACGGAGCTTTCACTTTCAGAGCCAGAAGCACCTCACTCTTGAATGAGAAAGCCGAGGCCCGGCCATCAGACTGATTTGCCCAAAATAATGCAGCCTGAATTCAAACCCTGGAGGTGCTCCAACCTCACTCCGCTGTGACAGGACAGTTGCAAACAGCAGAAGCCGGGCGCCCACGGGCAGTGCCGTGCTGTCTGTGAAGCGACTGCCCATGCCATCCCCCACACAGGTGAGACCCCGTAAGGTGTGGCATCTGGTGGTCTCTTTCTCTGACAGTTACGTTTATGACCGGGAGTGCTTTCGTGATGGACTGATAAAGCAGCATTTACACATCCAGACACCGCCTCGAGTCAGCGGCGACCCTGCATTAGCTCACCTGTGGTCACTGCCTTCAGAGGCCCCACCCCTCCCTCATGCATTCCCACGTGCCCGAGGAGCTGGCCCTGGGGGCTGAACAAGACATAGAAAGGGCTCCCACTGCATCATGATCACACTCTGGCGGTTGTGATCCAGGTGCTGAAGGAGGTCAGGGGAGCCCAGGGGAGCCCAGGAAGGAGGCGGCACTGTCCGCAAGCTGGGGGTGGGGTTGTGGCACTTGATCTATTGGGCATGTTTCCCAAGGTCGCTGGGTGGAGCACGGCATCTTTTCCAGCCTAGCTGAGGTCTTGGCTCACGTACCATCTCTGATTTGCCATCTTTGGGGTTCTAGCTGAATCCCCCCTTTTCTCAGTGAAGAAACTAAGGGCCAGAGCTGGCAGCAGGGTTGATATAGAATCTGGACCAACAGACACGGGGCCGGGGCAGCTGGCAGACCTTCCCCCAAAGTGGTCAGAACCTCCCCTCAGCCTCCATTCACCTCCCCCCACACACACACACACAAAATTACATTCACAGGAGCTGCCCTGGGTTATATGAGACACTAGAAAATCATTCATTTTTTTCACATCCATTACTTTTCATTATATAATACATGTGCTTTGCAGGAACATGAGAAAATATAGCTAAAAAAAAAAAGAGAGAGAAAAATTAAAGTTACCTGTAATCTTATCACTGCCACATGCATTTACATGTTGTTGAATATCTTTCTAGTTACTAGAATCTAGCAGGTTTCCAGGCATCTCTCTCTGCTTATGCAGCTGGGTGGTGTGTAACTGCAGAGTAATTCATTCATTCTGCATGTGTGTGTTTGTGTGTCTCATATATATGATAAGTATGTAAGCACACATATACACACAGACATATATATGATCCTATTTGCACACTTGTTGGTAAGCTTCCTTTCCACTTACCAGTATATTAGGAATATTCAAAATTCCCCCCGCCCCCCAGCTTGCTCTGAGTCACTGACCATTCCCACATTCCCTGAACCAGCAGCATTATGGGCACTGAGCCCCCCTCTTGGGCGGGGCTCCCCTGGCAGCCAGCACAGACTGCCATAGGTTGGAGACAAGCTGAGCCAAACCAATGAAGAGTTCCCGATACCAGAGTGCAGAGCAGCGCCATGGCCTGTGCCCAGCAACCAGGAAAACAGGACTGGGAGCAGGAAGTAGGCCAAGGCTGCATCTGCTGGCCAGGGGCAAGGACGCCCAGGCACCCCGCTGTCTGGCCTCTGCTGCTCGGTGCCTTCAGCTGGCATGTGGCCAGAAGAGCCAGCCTACCACACAGCTCCTCAAAGGCGGGGTGGGGAGGGCAGCCCTTATGGAAGAGTGGATTCTCGGGCGTCTCCCCCTTCCAGCATCAGCGGGATGGAAAGTGGGGAGCACCGCCCAGGTGGCACTGCAGCGGAGGAGGGGCCAAGGAGGGAGGGAAGGGGCGAGGTGGTCCCCAACACAGGCGTGCCCACTTGGAACACGTGGCTCATTATCCGCACCTGTGCCTGGTTGAGGAGCTGGCTCATGTATCTGGGCAGGGAACTGAGAGGGCGGCTTTGGCCATTGGGGATTGGTTCAGTCCCCAGTCCCTCTCCTCTCCTTGGAGGTTGGGGTGGGCAGAAAGTTCCAACCCTCTAATCACGTGGTTGGTTCGTTGGGGGTGGGGGGGGAGTCTAGCTGCTATTCTGAATCCACTTAGGGGCCCCACTGAGAGTCACCTTATCAGCATAGACTCAGGTAGGTAAGGTTTAAAGGGGCTTTTGTGAATAACAAAAGACTCTCCTCTCACCCCTAACACTCAGGAAGTTCCCGGGGTTTGGGGAACTCTTGTGGCTGGAACTGGGGAGAAGATTGAAGGGGGTCAAAGCTTTTGCCACCCTGAAGCCACCTTTTGGGATTCAGATTTTAAGCTGCTTATTAAGAAACAAAGACTCGCCAAAACCGGTTTGGCTCAGTGGATAGAGCGTTGGCCTGCGGACTGAAAGGTCCCAGGTTCAATTCCGGTCAAGGGCATGTACCTGGGTTGCGGGCATTTCCCCAGTGGGGGATGTGCAGGAGGCAGCTGATCAATATTTCTCTCTCATTGATGTTTCTGGCTCTCTATCTCTCTCCCTTCCTCTCTTTAAAAAAATCAATAAAATATATTTAAAAAAGAAAAAGAAACAAAGACTCGCTGAAATCGGTTTGGCTCAGTGGATAGAGCGTCGGCTTGCAGACTGAAAGGGCCCAGGTTCGATTCCGGTCAAGGGCATGTACCTGGGTTGCGGGCACATCCCCAGTCGGAGATGTGCAGGAGGCAGCTAATCGATGTTTCTCTCTCATTGATGTTTCTAACTATCTCTCTCCCTTCCTCTCTGCAAAAAATCAATAAAATATATTAAAAAAAAAAAAAGAAACAAAGACTCAGAATCTTGACCTTCCCCCTCCCGCCAAGAGGTTCGGACAGAGAAACCTGCTCCAGGAAGGGGCCTTAGGATGCTCGCCTTCGCCACTGATTTGAATGAGGACACTGGGTGGGAGGGTGGCTAGCGTGGGCCTGTTCATTAGATTCCCCGAGTCCCATTGTTTCTGGGTTCATAGCAGGAACTTACCTGCCATGTGTATTCAGCTCCTCCTCAATTCCCTGTAAATCCCCTCTTCTCACTTAAAGTCTCAGCCCTCTACCTGCTTAGGGTGCCCAGGATGTGCCCCGGCGGCTAAGGAGGACGGAGGCAGCGACATCTCCTTTGTCCAAAATGACCCATGTACCCAGGTTGTCTCCCTGTCTGGAATTCATGCTTCCGTGACTTCCCCGTGCACACGCACTAAAATCTGATACTCTCCAGTTCATCTGTCCCTGTGAACGTGGTCATTAGCCCAGGTAGAGCTTAGAAGGTGGGAGGAAACGTTTATTTTTTTAGCCCCCCTCCCCACACCCCCCTCCCCAAGATCTGCAGCTTCCTTGTCTCCCACTCCTACCCTTCGGGTAGTTCAGCATGGCCACAGCCTCAGCCCAGAACTTTCATGCCCAGCCCATGGCCATGCACAAGGCCTCCCTGCCTCGCCTGCTTGCAGGTGTCAGAGGCCACAGGCAAGTGAGGTGAGGTCGGGGGTCCCCCTGAGTCTCTGCCATAGACTCCAAGGAAACCGCGGCGTCTCCTCCCGTAATAAATGCCTCTGCATATTTGAAGATGGCAGCTTCTCATCTCCAAACTAAACACTTGGCCCTGTAAGGTTTTGGCAACTGTAAGGCCCATATGCCCAGGAAAAGCACAACAGACACA
>NW_006294760.1:481945-483724 GCF_000327345.1 Myotis davidii | reverse complement strand
GTGTCCAACCCAAACTGCGCTTTTTGGAAAGCCTTCGGGCCTTCAATTACATGTCAGTTCAGGAGCTGCAAGTGCCTGAGCCGGGGAGCCCGGTGCTGCCAGGCTCCGTTTGGCCCTGACAGAGGCTTCCGTTCCCTCTGTTTCAGATGCATTTGGGGGACAAAAGGTACAGGGGAACTACTCAGAAGCCCAGTCAGCTAAAACTTCCTGCCCAGGGCCCTGGGGGTGGGATGGGCACCAGAGCTTCCTGAGAGACAGGCGGACTGCTGGGAAGGCTGCCCTCTGACCCCGAAGCCGGCCAGACCGGTTCCCCAGGTCCTCTCTGTGGGGCTTTTAACCTTACCCTCCAGCCAGCCCTCCCTCCCGACTGCCTTGCCGAGCGCCCTCAGGAGATCCCGGACCACATTCAGATCCCTCCTCGCCTCCTTTTCACTGCGCTGTCTTGGGAGCCTGTCAGCGTGTCCTCTGTCCCCAGAGCCTGTCAGCGTGTCCTCTGCCCCCAGAGTGGTCTGCTCTGGGCGGCCGGAGCCAGCTGCTCTTCTGTTGGTCTCCAGGCCGCCTCTGCCTTCAGAGCCCGGCTGTGTAGTTGAGCTGCGCTTCAGAAGACCGGAGTGCCATTACACGCTCATGGCATCACTTACACACATTCAACACGTTTTTTAAGGCAAAAGAAGCTATTTGGACAGTGCTGGTAATTCTGAGTGCCATCTGGTTATCCCCAGCAGTGGACGTGGGCAGAGGGTCTATTAACATGGCCGTGGGTCAGCCTGTGCCCTTGGCCTGGCCGTGCCTGTCCTCCCTGCTCTCTGCTCAGCCTGGGGGCACCCAGCCTTGCCAGGGAGGATCCTTAAGGAGACAGAGTGTGGGCCTGCACAGCTCCTGACTGGGAGGCCTCAGCTGGTGCTGGGCCAAGAAAATGGGTCGCGTGGATGCTTCACCAGCGAGGGAGTGGGTTTTAAATGTGATGGCTCTTTAAGGATTTCAGTTCTCACTACACGAGCACATGTGCCTTGGGAAGAACTTTGGAACCTACCGGCCCAGGGAGAGGTGCCACTGCGAGGCCCCTGGCTGCTGTCTCCGCTGCTCCCAGTGTCCAGGACAGTGCCTGGCACTTAAGGAAACATAAATGATTTCTTACTTTGTGGAATATTTGAATTAACTCATTATAGATGCAAAGTCCCACTTGGATAGTTGTGCAGTGTCTACTGTGTACCCTTCTCTAGGGGTTCAAAAAGACAAAAATCACACTTTCCTTTCCCAAAATCTTTATAAAGACAATAGAGGCCCAATGCACAAAATTTGTGCAAGGGGCTCAGCCCCTGCTGCCGCTGCCACCGCTGCTGCCGACACCACCACCGCTGCCTTGGCCCCCTCTACCGTGGCTTCGTCCAGAAGGACATCTGGTCTAATTAGCATATTGCACTTTTATTTTCTCTATATATAAAGAGCCAGGGGTCATCGCAACCGAACGGATGACCGAACAGGCTGTGTGGGGTACCAGGCTGGCAGGGGGTTAGTGAGGGACGACCAAATGATTGAGCAGCAGGCTGTGTGGGGCGACCAGGCCAGCCAGGGGGTGGGGCAGATGAGTGACTAAGCCAGCGGGGTGGGGGGACAAATTTGTGCAAGGGGCTCAGCCCCTGCTGCCGCTGCCACCGCTGCTGCCGACACCACCACCGCTGCCTTGGCCCCCTCTACCGTGGCTTCGTCCAGAAGGACATCTGGTCTAATTAGCATATTGCAGTTTTATTATCTCTATATATAAAGAGCAAGGGGTCA
>NW_006294760.1:471518-481931 GCF_000327345.1 Myotis davidii | reverse complement strand
GCAACCAGGCCAGTGGGGGGGGCAATTGGAGGCGACCAGGTTGGCAGGGGGGTACAGTGAGGGGCAATCACGCTAGCAGGGCGGCAGTTGGGGGCAACCAGGCCTGCAGCAGGGGCAGTAAGGGTGACTAAGCTGGTGGGGGCAGTTAGGGGCGACCAGGTTGGCAGACGGGGTTGTTGGGGTGACCAGGCCAGCAAGAGGGGGCAGTAAGGGGTGACCATGTTGGCAGGGGACAGTAGGGGCGACCAGGCTGGTGCGGGAGGGGGGGGGCAGTTGGAGGCAACCAGGCCAGCAGGCAGAGGAGGTTAAGGGTGATCAGGCTGGCAGGGGGGCCATTAGGGGTGATCAGGCAGGCAGGCAGGTGAGCAGTTAGGAGCCAGCGGTCCCAGATTATGAGAGGGATGTCCCAGATTGGAGAGGGTGCAGGCTGGGCTGAGGGGATCTCCCCTGTGCATGAATTTCATGCACTGGTCCTCTAGTTATAGATAAACACGATGAATGTAAATAAAATATAAAATGATGTACCCCCAACTGAGCCAAGGATGTGTTCACAGAAGCACAGTCTCTTGCCAAACTCCTCTGTTTTCTAAAGCCCTTTTTCCTAAACCATATTGTCCAGAACAGCAGTTTCTCAGGGTGGTCAAGTGAATTCAGGACCAAGTTAGGCAGATTTCTGTGCACAATATTTCTCAGAACCTTTAAATAAATAAAACTTTATTGATTTAGAATTTACATATCATAAGGTTCACTGATGTTAAGTGTGTAAATCAATTGCTTGTAATATATTTAGAGAGTTATACAACCTTTACGACTGCACATTTTCCAGCACCCCAAAAAGAAACCCTGTGGCCATGTGCAGCCACTCCCCACCCCCTTCTCCCCCGCCCATAGGCCCCATTAATCTGCCCTTCTCTGTGGATTTGCCAATTCTTGTCATTTCACGTAGATGGAATCATACACAATATGTGGCCTTTTATGACTGGCTTCCGTGACATGGTATTTTCAAGGTTCATCCATGTAGTAGCATGTATCGGTACTTCATTCCTTTTTACTGAGTAAGAGTATCCCATTGTATGCATATGTGACATCTTGGTTATCCAGTCGTCAGCTGGTGGACATTTGAATTGTTTCTGCAGCCCGAGGAAATTGTGTCCTTTCACGGGATCACGTGGAAAGCGCCCACAGACCCAGGCACGGGAGATGGTGGTGTGGCAAGATTAATTTGGGTGGAAATGGAAGGCTGCCCCGGGTTTCCAATTCCCCATCTCTGTCCTGCCATGGAAAAAGTCCAATCTCGTCTCCATCGAGGCCAAAGCAAAGGCGGGCGTCCAGAGCTTCTGCTTCATATTAAAGCTCAGTTCTCCGGAGCCCACGTGGCTGCGGTGGGCCCTGTGGCTGCTGGACTCGCACGGTCGTGTTCCGGAGACAGAACTCTTTGTTTCCTGGGATGGTATTCTCTCAGGCTGGGGGCGCACCAGGTGCTTTTTCAAAATAACCAATCAGCTTCCCAAGTTTTTGCAGACTTCGTAGGAGTCCACCCCCTAGCCAACTGACCCCTTTCCTAGGTTAGACCTACAGGCCTCTACGGTTGCCATTTTGGCTCCTCTGTGTATGTGCTTGTCTCCCCTTCATTATTCTAACCCCGCCCTCAGTGACCTGTGGGGGGGCGGGGGGTGTGAAACTACAATTTCCTAGAGAAGCCAGCCTATGCTCCCTAGTTGATTATGCTTAATAATGTCTACTTTCCTTTGTTTGCTTCTTTTATTAATATCCAGCTACCCACGCTAACATTTCCACTCTCTGGCTGTTATGAAAAATGCTGCTCTAAGCATTCTTGAGTGAGTTTCGTGTGACTATGGTTTAAGTTCTCTTGGGTGTACACCTAGAAGCCAAATTGCTGGGGGGTCATATGGTAACTCTGTGCTTGACTTTGGGGAACCCCCACAGTGTTTTCTAAAGTAGCTGCACCATCCAACATTCCCACAGCATCGTCTGAGAGGCCCAGTTTCCCCACATCTTCTCCAATGCTCCTGTTGTCCATCTTTTTTATTCTTCCATCCCTGTGGGTGTGAAGTGGCACCTCACTGTGGGTGTGATTTGCATTTTTCTCATAAGCAAAGAAATTGAGACTCCTTTCCTGGGCCGTGGAACCTTCACTATTATGATTGTTTTGTGAATCTTCACAAGGGGATACAGTGGGCAGCAGTTCCCAATGTCCTAAACCAGGGACTCACCCTTGCAAAGGGCAGCGCCTGGAATTCAAGCGCACGTGTCAGATGGGAAAGCACTGACCCAAAGCTCTCTGTGCCTGGCAATATGTTTGGAGAACACTGTTAGGCCATTGCTTTTACAGTCTTGCTTAAGCTAAAGAAATCTGAACTCTGCTGCTTTACGTGGAATTTTACTAAAACCCAAAGAGAAAAGGAGACTAAAATCTCTCTCCTTGAAACATGGTGAAGATCCTGTTGTCTGATGGGGAGAGGTGAGGACTTTGGTTGCAGTGTGTCCCTCCTGTGACTAGCAGTGGCCACATGCTAAGGGACTGTCCTGGTGCTCCTGTCCCTGAAGCAGTTCAGGCACAGACCCAGCCCTGGTGCCGAGCACCTAGGCCACGCTGAGCTGCCTCAGCCTGACTGGGGCTCCTGGGCCACAGAGGTGGCTGCACAGGGCTCTCGGCCACTCCAACCCCCGCTTTATCCGACACATGCAGCAGTGAGGGCCTAGGTGTCCGAAGGAGAGAATTTCCCAAGTGCTGGCTGCGGGGTGCCCATCCACAAGTCCTCTCATTGTTCTGCGTCTTCTCAGGCACATCCTCCCTCTGTGGATTGTTTCCCCAGCAGGAGACTGGCCTCATCTCCGTGGGCACAACCATGACCTCTGCCAGGCCCTCTCACCGTGTCCCATTCCTTCTTCCCCGGGTGTCTCTGCTGGCCCTGTGATCATGGGCTCTGGGCCTCCTCCAAGGGCCTTCCTGAAGCTAATCACATGGCTCCCAGACTCACTTCCCTCCTTCCCCCACCATTTACTCACCCCCCACGCCAGTCACAGCCCCTCGTCTGAGTCCTGTGAGAAATCCGGTGCCAGAGGCTGAAGTTTCTTCCTCAGTACAATTCCAGTGCATCCTCACCTCCTACACCTCCAACCATGGCAGCGGATGTTCTTTTAGTAAAGAGACGGGGCCGAAGGGGGGACATCTGAGTCTCCTGTATTGTATAGCCATGGCCTTGGCTGAGCCTACAGGGCACCTGGTTTTCATAAACCGCTATTTTGCTGTCCCCCAAGTCTTTTTTGTGTGGAGTCAGTGACACCTGCCTCCTCGGTACTTTCCATCCCTCAGACCTTCTAACAAACGAGAATAACTGGCCGTGCTGCGTGACCTAGGCCACGCTCTCTGGCTTTTTCCCTGAGTCAGATTACCCTGCTCTCTTCTTCTCAACATCAGGATAGGAGATCTCTGAGGGGCCCCTCACACTCACCTTGTGGACTAAAAGGGCACAAGGCCCCTAGGACTTGGGGACAGGCGCTTGGGGAGGCCAGGAGCCTCTCAGCCCTGCATTCTTCTCAGAACGATAGAGTAAAGCTCTGTAATTTACTTTATAATGGCTGTAGCTGATTATAAAGCTGCAGGAATCAGTGGGATTTATGTCAAGATAGATATATAGATCAATGGAATAGAATTGGGAGTCCAGAAATAGACCCCCCCACACACAAGGTCAATTAATGTTTGACAAAGGCCCCAAGGAAATTCAATGTAGAAAGTGGTGCTGGAAACATAAAAGAAAAAAAGAAGAAACTCACTTCTTACTTCACATCATATAAAAAATTAACTCAAAATAGATTATAGAAATAAATATAAGAGGTAAAATCATAAAACTCCTAGAAGAAAACAAGGGAGAAAATCTAGTGACCTTGATTTGGGCACAGATTTGTTCAATTCAATTCACAAAAATCACAAAAGAAATAATCTATTGACAGAACCTCATCAAAATAAAAGTAAATAAATAAACTTCTGCTCTTCAAAAGACACTTATGAGAATGACAAAGAAAGCCATAGACTGAGAGAAAATATTTGCAAAATGTATGTTACAAAAGACTTGTATCTACAATATGTAAAGAAGTTATTTATGAGAAGACAAATATAACTTTTTAAGTGGGCAAAAGATCTGAACAGACACACTTCACCAAAGACTGTATAGGGCTGGCCAGTAAGCACATGAAGGGGCTCACCCGTTAGTCATTAGGAAAATGTAAATTACAGCCACAATGAGATCGCACGAAACACCCACTGGAATGGATAAAATGAAAACAACTGACCACACCGAGCCTTTGCAGAGGTGTGAGCAGCTGGGACCCTCATTTACCACTGGTGGAAAGGAAGGGAGGGAGTATGGCCACTTTGAAGAGCATTCTGGTTTTGTTTTTTTCCAGAAAGTTCAAAATATATCTACTGTATGACTCAGCCATTCTACCCCTGGTTGTTTACACAGTCCTCGAAAAAAAAGCAAAGATTCACACCAAGACTTGTACCCAAATGTTCATAATAGCTCTTATGTGAAATGATCAAAAATGGAAAGCAACCCAAATGAACCCCAGCAGATGAGTGCATTCATAAATTGTGACATATTCGTACAATGGAATGGAGATGCATGAAAGCATGATTGAATCTCAATTATCTATATTTATAAAAGGCTAAGTGACCACCTGTCCGACCATCTGACTGACCGGCCAGCCAGTACATATGACGTGCACTGGCAATTTAAAAATAAATGTTGACTCGCACATGTGTGATACATATAAAGCTCTCGCAGGTGCCAACCGCACACATGTGTTTCGATCTGTCATTGTCGATCATGAATTTGGTGGACACTTCTATTATAGAGAAAGGGCGAATAGCGATATTAAACTATTTCTTCTAGTTCATTTCCTTTCGACATGCACAGATCGGTGCACTGGGCCACTAGTGTTGAATAAGAAAAGACAGGCAAAAAGGAAGACATACTATGCTTCTAGTTATATGGGATTTTAGAACATACAGCTGATCTATAGTAACAGAAAGCAGACACATTGGCAGTTGCCTCTTGGCGGGAGAGGGTTGGAAAGCTGAGGGAGGCACTAGAAAGTGGTAGAAGGGACCTTTCTGGGTGATGCATATGTTCATCACGTTAAGAGGACGACAGCTTCAGAGATGCGGAAATACGTCACAGCTTCTCAGATGTACACTCGAATCAATACAGTGTATCGCGTAGCAATCACACTTTGATAAAGCTGCCACAGAAAAATGAACACATCTTCTGGAGCTACCCCCTGAATGTTTTACAAACAAAATGATCTAAGGACTAGGATTTTCTTCAAGACCTGGAGTGGGGTGTGAAGTGGGTGGTGACACCAATCCCATCAGGAACAGCAGCACTGGGTGCCGCTGCTGTCACTTCAAGGTGGCGTAGAAGATGGACCACCGGTTGGCAGTGGGTTCGTTTTCATGCGTGTTTGAGCTGCTACATTGAAAAATGCCTAAAAGAAAAAGGGCCCTAACCGTAGGCTGCGGTACTGCTTACTGCCTCATTTCTGTCCTTGGAACTGGTCAGAGGCCTGGTTACCCTGGCCAGAAACCTCATTAGGTTTTCTTTAGTTCAATAAAAAATGTGTACAGGTGATATAGTCTACAGAAACTGATTAAAATTGATGTGAAACACAATTAATCAATAATCAATTCTGGTCTTTTGGGCAGGCTGAGTTTCCTCAAAGAAGGGACGCATGGCAGGGGCTGGGAGACCTTACCAGGAAGGGTTTGGGAGGGTTGCAAAGCTGCCCTTGTGTAACACTTTATAGATCAGAAGAGTGAATGTGCACCAAAGCAGTGAAATAATTGAGAAATGTGGACAAGCAGTTAAGGTAAACCCTGAAGGTCTCCTCCGTACCCAGCTCCCCAAGAGTAAGCATCATTATTCTACCCTTCCCACCCACCCCTTCAGCGTGGACGCTGCACCTGCAGGGGATGGAAAAGTCCAAGCCTGCCAACAATGAACAGGCCTGTCTGAAATGTTCCTGAATGCCCTGTTAATTCTCCCATGTTAACTCCTTAGATTTTACTGTCCGCAAGAGTCGCTAACTTGCACCTGAGTGGAGGCATCCTGCAGGTTGGATGTTGCATGGTGGGCATGCTGAGGAGGGAGGGGGGACACAGGCTACTGTCGCATCTCAGTCCATGAGGGCACTGGAAAAACACTGGTCACCAAGGCACATGGATCACTCGACGCTACTTAAGCCCACAGAAGTTTGTTTATATGGACCAGGCATCTTGTTAAGGTTGCCTGATGTGTGTGTCTTTAGAATTCTAATTTATTGATAAAACATTTGGAAAGATAATGCAATTTGGTGACATGAGCAAAATCGTGGAGCAAGAACCTTTAAAAAGTCTATCTTCTGAAAATACAACGATAAAATTGGTAAAGAGACCCAGGATCCAAGAACTCTGGAAATTACCCAAAGGCTTGCAGGCATCTGGGAAGTGTTTCCTTAAGCAAACAGCTGGATTTCACTAGGGACGGTGCACTTCGGGGCATTTACCTTGCCCCTTGCCCCTTGTCCACTGCCCCCTCTCCGGCTCCTCGGTGGCCTGGAAAACCCACAGGTTAGAGTCGCGGAGCCTGCTGATTTTCTGGAAGCCCCACTCGCAAGTGTGTCCTTATTGAATCTGACTTGGACTCTGCCCAGTGTGAAAAGCCATTTCCTCTAGTGCATTTGTCAAAAACATTTTAGAGCAATTGTTTCACTTCACGTAAGCTGGAAAATAATTGAGACAAACAATGGGCTAACCAAAAAGTTTAAAATGAAAACTGGGCAATGGGCTGTCCCTAGGGGCTCAGAAAAGCTCTGACCTATTTAGGGGAACCTAGCGGCCGTGAGCAGCATGCCTAAGCCAGTCTGTGCATATGCCCAGAGCTGCGTGTATGCTCAGAAAAAAACCAAGAAGGCCCTAAGCTCTCACCTCCAGGCAGGGCTGTGAGCTGCTGGGCGAGTGTGAGGAACCCTGA
Source organism: Myotis davidii (assembly GCF_000327345.1). NCBI lineage: Eukaryota > Metazoa > Chordata > Mammalia > Chiroptera > Vespertilionidae > Myotis > Myotis davidii. The sequence continues at coordinate 474,897 of NW_006294760.1, read as the reverse complement.
GCAGGTCAGCAGAGCCTGGAAGCTGACCAAGCAGAGACTTCAGCGACAGCACAGCTCAGAGAACACAGATTTGACAGAATGACATCAGAAAAGTCACTTCACAGACAACAAACAGCAACAGCAACAAGTCCTGGGGAGGGGAGGGGAGAATCTAATTTCCAGAATTTCAACAAAAAAGTTACAAGATATGTAAAGAAGTAAAAAAATGTGGTCCACACAAAGGACAAAGGAATCAATAGAAATGGTTCTTGAGGAAGCCCAGACAGAGAGCTTACTAGACAAAATCTTTAAATTTTGTCCAAAGAGCTAAAGAAAACAATGGCTAAGGAACTAAAGAAAAGGCCCAGGCCAGGTAGCTTGGTTGGTTGGAGCTTCGTCCTAAGGTTGCGGTTTGATCCCTGGTCAGGGCACATACAAGAATCAACCAATGGATACATAGATAAGTGGCACAACAAATTAATGTTTCTTTCACTCTCTCTCTTTCTCTCCCCCTTCCTCTCTGTCTTTAAAATCAATCAATAAAAAAAGGAACTAAAGGAAAGTATGAGAAAAAAATATCTCACTTAAAAAAAAATATGGAGTTGAAAAGTACAATATCTGAAATGGAGGATTCCTGAGAAGGGCTCAACAGCAGATCTGATCCAGCAACAGAATCAGCAAACTCCCAGAGAGGTCAGTTCAGATAATACCAACCAAAAAGCAGAAAGAAAAAGAAGGAAAATGAACAGAGCCTCAGAGATCTGTACAATACCATCAAGCCTATCAGCACACACACAATGGGGAGTCCCAGAAGGAGCAGAAAAAGGGGCAGGAAAAATAGCTGAAGAAATAATGTCTGTAAGTGTCTCAAGTTTTATGAAAAAACATTATTAAACTCCACATTCTGAGAAGCTGGAGATGGCTTCACTGGTGAATTCTACCAAATGTTTAAAGGGTGTACACACAAATCCTTGACAAACTCTTCAGAAAATAGAAGAGGTAGACTACTACCCAAGTTACTCTATGAGACCACTGTTACCCTGATAACAAAACAGACAAAGACACCACAAGGAAACCTCACCAAATACCAGCAAACTGAATCCAGAAACAAATGAAAAGGTTTATTCACTATGACCCAGTGAATGGTTCTACATATGAGAATCAATGTAATACACCATATTAATAAAGGACAAACCCACATGATTATTTCAATAGACCAAAAAACAGTTGACAATATCTCAAACCCTTTCATGATAAAAAACACTCAACGAATGAGGAGTAAAAGGGAAGTCTCCCAGCCTGTTAGAGGCATCTATGAAAAGCCAACAAGGAATGCCATGCTTCCTGATGGAAGACCGAAAGCTTTCTGTCTAAGATCAGCGATAAGGCAAAAATATCCACTCTCCCTATTTCTATTTAGCTTTTTATTGTAAGTTCTCACAAGGGCATTTAGACAAGAAAAAGAAATAAAAGTCATTTAAATTGAAAACAAAGAAGTAAAATCATCTTCAATCCTTTCTATAAAAAATCTCAAGGAATCCACTATAAAATTATTAGAGCTGATAAAGGGATTTAGCAAGATTGCCAGATAAAGATCAATATTTTTTAAAAATCAATTGTATTTTATATACATTAGCAAGGAATAATCCAAAATTTAAATTAACAAAATAATTCAATTTTTACAATAGTATCACAGAGAATAAGATACTTAGGAGTAAATTTAATTCAAGAAATACAAAATGTATATATACTCTGTGAACCACAGAACATTGTTGAAAGACATCCTTTGTTTGTGGATTGTAAGGCAATATTGTTAAGATGGCAATGCTCTCCAACTTGATCCACAGATTCAATGCAATCCTTACCAAATCCAGCTGCCTTGTTGGAGAAATTTACTATTTGACTATAAATTCATATGGAAATGCAAGGGACTCAGAGTAGTCAAAATAATCTTTAAAAGAACAAAGTTAAAGAACTCTCACACTTGCTGATTTGAAAATGTATTACAAAGCTACAGTAACCAAGACTGTGTGGTATTGGCATAAGGGTAGATGTACAGATCAGTGGAAGCAAATCAATAGTCTAGGAATAAACCATGTACTTATGGAACTCAAGAAGAATTCTAAGACAATTTAATGTGAAAAGATTAGTCTTTTCAACAAATGGTGCTGGGAACTGACTATCCACATGCAGCGCAGTGAAGTTATTCTCATCTTCACACCATTCACAAAAATTAACTTCAAATGGATCAAGGACCTGAGGTAATAGCTAAAACCATGCAATTTTTAGAAAAAAGAAAAAAAATCGTAAGTTTTTGTGACCTTGGATTAGGCTATGATTTCTAAGATACGATACCAAAGTACAAGCAACTAAAGAAAAAATAGATAAAATTAACTTCATAAAAACTAAAAACCTTGTGTTTCAAAGGACATTATCAAGAAAGTGAAAAGACAGTTCACAAAATGGGAAAAATATTTACAAATCATATATCTGACAACAATCTGGTATCCAGAAGATACAAAGAATTGTTACAAGGCAAGAATAAAAATGCAAATATCCCAATTTAAAAGTGGGTGAGGAGTGTGAATAGGCATTTTTTCAAAGACATACAAATAGCCAATAAGAAAATAAAAGGAGGCTCAGCATCATTAGTCATTAGATAAATGCAAATTAAAACCTCAATGAAATTCCCCTTTACACCCACTGGGATGATTAAAATAAAAAAGGTGTTGTTAAGGATATGAAGAATTTGACCCCTCAATATATTGATTGTGGGGATATAAAATTAGTACAGCCACTTTAAAAAAGAGTTTGCATCGAACAGACTGTCAAATTACAGCAGGAAGGCTGGGACGTGTTGGTGGTGGTGGTGGTGGTGGGGGGGGGACGGTTAAGAGATCAACCGAAGGATGTGTATGCATGCATATAAGCATAACCAATGGACACAAGACACTGGTGGTGGTGGTGGGGGGGGATTGAGGGCTTGTGCCAGCGGGTAGGAGAGGCCGGGGGAAAGTCAATAGTGAGTTTGGCAGTTCCTCAAAATGTTAGGCATAGAGTTACCACATGACCCAGCAATTCCATTCCTTAAATACACATATATCTAAGAGAATTGTAAACATGTCCACATAAAAATTCATACATGCATGTTCACAGCAGCATCTACACTAATAAAAGAGAAACATGGTAATTGGCGTACTACTGCTAACCTTCTCATTGGCTAATCAGGGAGATATGCAAATTAACTGACAGCCAAGATGGCGGCCGTCAGCCAGGCAGCTTGAAACTAATATGAGGCTTGCTTGCTTTAGTGACGGAGGAAACCAACGTTCCCCGCCTGCCTTGCAGGCCTCTGAGCCTGCAGTTTAAAACAGTCTTACAAATATAGAAGCTAAACAAG
>NW_006294760.1:468441-470466 GCF_000327345.1 Myotis davidii | reverse complement strand
TTGTGTTGTAAACTTTTTTCAGTTTTAATTTTGCACATACATGTTGATAAATATTACCTGTAAGACAAAGCTCATTGGGGCTAATCACTAGTCTATATATATAAAAGCCTAAGCGATCATTCGACAGTTCGACCAGTGCTATGATGCACACTGACCACCAGGGGGAGACTCTCAATGCACTGGCATGAAAACATGGAACAGACTGATGAATCTCAGAGGGAAGAGGGAGGGGGCAGAGCAGGAAGAAATTAGCCAAAGATCTTATATGCATACTAGAGGCCTGGTGCATAGATTCATGCACCAGTGGGGTCCTTTGGTCTGGCCAGAGGGCGTTGGGCCAAAACTGGCAGTCTGACATCTCCCAAGGGGTCCTGGTTTGCAAGAGGGTGCAGGCCAGGCCGAGGGGCCCCACCGGTGCACAAATTCATGCACCGGGGCTCTAGTTATTTATGATAGCCAAAGGGCCAGAAGAACCCAAATGTCCATCAAGAGACAAATGAGAAAACACAATAATAAAGTATTCTTCAGGCATAAAAAATTATAATAATAAAGCACTGACACAGGCTATGACATGGTTTGAACCTTGAAAACATTGTGCTATGTGAGAGAAGCCAGTCTCACAGGCCACCTAATTCATGGTTCCGTTTATGTGAAATGCCCAGCGCGGCAGGTCCAGAGACACAGAAAGTAGATGAATGGTTGTCAGGAGCTGGAGGGAAGGGAAGGAGACTGACTGCTCAGGGTGCCAGGTCTCGTTTGGGGGTTATGCGAATGTTTCAGAATTAGATAGTGGTGATGGTTGCACAACCTTGTGAATTCACTTAAAACCACTGTACTGAACACTTTAAAGGGGTGAAGTGTACGGTATGTGAATTGGAACTCAATTTTCTGAAAAAGGTAATGCAGTCTAATGGTTCAAAATTCAAGACACAAGAGTCAGCAGTAAAAAGTCTTCTCCGACAGCAACTGCCTGCCGCCCTGCAGCCCTAGGGCGCTTCAGGAAGCCATGTTCTATTGTTCAAAATGCAGTTCTGGGCACATACGGTCCCTTTCTATACTGTACCCACTGCTTTGCACTTTGCCTTTTTCTTAGGAATTTATTTTGACTACAGTCCACCAGCCCCTTTGTAGTATACATCCTGGGACCATGCACTTCAGAGGGGCACGAGCTGTCCCTCGATGAGACATGTGTGGCGCTGCTGTTTCTCTCGGATCACGGTCATTGGTGACCAGTCTTTATCAAGCCCAGCCCAGACCAAGGAGCTTGAATTAGGTTTGGGACACCCCGGTGCTGGGGTTTTGCTTTTGGCGCAGCCTGTGGCTGTGTGATTCCTGGTGAAGATGTGTACAGCCGTTACTCCTCTGAACACGTGTTTCTGGAGACTTCTGAGCAAAGTCCTTACCTGCGTTACACAGGAGAAGAGACGGACTGGTCTGCCTCGGGCCGTAGCAATCAAAGACCAAACACAGGGACCTGGCGCCCTGCAGAGCCTGAGGGGTGCACGGTCCCCTGGGGCCCTGCCGAGATGCCTGCCGACCTCACGGTCATGGGTTAGAGGAGGAAGTGCCAGCACAATCCCCCTGCGACTCTCCTGGGGCCACATTGCTGATGTTGTGCCTTAAAAAACCCACAACCTGAAGTCTCGGGGCCAGTTTTTGTGTCTTCATTCATTTGTTCATTAGACGTTGCTACATGAGCACCAGCCAAGGGAGCTGCCCTGAGGCCCGCTCTCCCCTCTGCAGTCTCGCCACCACTGTTCCCTCCAGTCCTGCTACCTGAAGGGTCCCAAAGACCTCACTCTGTGATTAGGAAGTCGGTGGGGCATGTACCCTGTACGGTGTTCTCATTGGCTTTCCAATCATTTCCAAGTGAAGGTCCCTCTAAGCCAGCCGTGGGCAAACTACGGCCCACGGGCCAGATCCGGCCCTTTTGAAATGAATAAAACTAAAAAAAAAAAAAAAGACCATACCCTTTTATGTAATAATGTTTACTTTTAATTTTTATTAGTTCACACACACTCACTC
>NW_006294760.1:457145-468167 GCF_000327345.1 Myotis davidii | reverse complement strand
GAGTCAGGGGACCAAGCCCTGTGGGGGGCGGGGGGGGGTGCAGGAGCTCCCCACATGCCCCGGACAGGACGCTGTGGAAGGGGACAGAGTTAAAGACGGGGTGGGCTTTAAAGCTGGGGAAGCAGAACCAAGGGGGAGGCTCTGGATGCTGACAGAACCTACCCCACAGCTTTGTGGGGAGGATTAAGTGAAACTGTGCGGTCATGCACCAAACATGCTTAGGACAGTTGCTGCTGAAGGAATGTTGGCTCAGCCATGAGAGGGCGGAGCGAAACGGCTGTTTGCAAAGACAAGGGCCATCGAGGAAACTGTTTTGCAGAAACTGCAGAGGCCATCTGGCCTTGGATGAAGGACCCGGGGAGTGCCTGGGGCCGCACTATTGGGAAGGCAGCAAGGAGTCCACTGGAGAGACCAACAGCTTGGCAGCCGCCAGAAGGGCCCACTTGAGGCCAGAGGAGCGAAGCGGAGTGGATACTCTCTGTTGGCAAGTGATTCTCAGAACGTAGTGTTCTCACCCCATAAGTGGAAATGATTATATTACCTAACTCCTAAGACCCTTGTAATAATATTTGTAAATGCCTGATACAAGATGAGTACAGGATAAATGGTGGTGGTGAGGTGATGTTTTGAGTAAGATTTTTTTGGACTCAACTTTGTTGGGCAGGTGTGTTGAGGTGCTCCCTTAGGTAAGATCCACGGCTGGCACCTGGGCTACAGAGGGTGGAGAAGCTACTGCATATAAGAGAGCAGGGACTCGGTGTTCCTGGGTGAGGGTGGAAATTCCGGAAGGAGGGAGGTCAGGGATGAGGTCTCAAAAGAGAAAGACTTTTGTGAAAGAAGAAAAACTGTGCAACAGGGAATTTGTTTTGGCTTTGGAGTATGCATGGTTAGCCTTTTCCTTAGTCCCCTCCATGTCATCTGTGAAGTCACCGACAGTTTTGGAAAAGGGGATCCTTCTTGGTTATCTCGGAGAGAGTTTGAGTTCTGTGTTGAGTTCTGTGATGGAAACCAGACCGACCCCATGGATCCCGAACAGGGCACTGCCGACATTTGGGACCTATTGTTATTGCTATGACCACAGTGAGTCTCGAAGAGGGGTCAGTGGTGGGGACACGAGATGTGGATGTGGGCTAAGTGAGGGGAAGAGCTCGGTGACTGTACATCCCTCGAACAAACCCCAAAGGGAATCATGTCAGGAAGAAGGAAGATGGTTTCGATGGCAGAGGTAGCAAAGGGTTGTGGAGGTACAAGTAAAGCCGGGATAGAGGGTCCTTAGCAAGACAAGGGCAGGCAGCACTGTACACCCTGGTGGAGGCTGGTGACGGCGCCTGAGGGTCTGGTCTTGCCGGGAGGCACCGCATTGTGCAGTTGCACGTCTTCTTGTGATGGTCTTGGAGAAGGTCACATTTCCCAAGCTCCAGTTGCTGACATGTTTTTTGTGTCTAGTGCAGCGACCACCAACCTTTCGGACCTCACGGGCCACCAGTGGTCCGCAGACCACCAGTTGGCGACCGCTGCTCTGGTGACAAGGTAACTGACTTTCATGTCTGAAGTGGCCACTAGAGGAATATAAATAGTTGAGGAAACAGAATTCAGGGCTAAGAGGAGCTGGCAAGGCCTCTTTCTTCAGGCTTCCAATTCAGAGCAAGAAGTGTTTATTGAGTGCCTACTGTGTACCTAGCACTATACCCTTATTTCCAAACTGGAGATGCAGGACCCTTTCCTGCAATCAACAACCACGTTTTCAGTGCCCTCCTGCATAAAGTTTTAGGTTCCACTGAAAACTGCCCAAGATGCCGAGCACATAAACTTTTTCCTTCTCTTTACCTCCTTGTAACTGTCTTTGCGACTCAGGCCTATTTATAATTCCCTCGGCATTAATTTTATCAAAGAGACACTGACTGAGCCAAAACCAACATGAAACCACATATCCTTTGGTCAGTCTGAGAGTGGAAATCAAAACGAAAACGTGACGATGACAATAATGATGATCACAATGACATCATCACCAATAGCTGCTACGACCTATGGGTCCCATAACATGTGACCACATGTTACCGCCATCCTCACCACAGCCCGTTTTACAGGTGAGGAGTCTGAGACTCGGTGAGTGTTGAGCCCTCCTCAGGAGCCAGGATTCGGTTTCCTCGCTGTGGGCTGGGATGCCACCTCAGACCACAACCACATGGTGACAGCCCAACAGACGTTTCCTCAAATGGGCCTAAGAATACGCACCCCCACCCCCTTTTGAGCGGGTATTCAGAAGTGGAGAAGGGGCTTGTTTTGCGTCTCAAGGGCAGGCCTGGAAGAAAAGGGTCTTCACCTGAAGGTGTCCTGGGCAGAGACCTGGCCCAGCTCCCTTCCCTCGGTGCCAGCTCTCGGGTGCTGGAGGGGGCTCCACCCACAGAGCTCAGCTGCGGTGCTGGGGGCAGGGGAGGGCATAGCAGAGTGAGGCTGGGCCCAGCCTCGAGGTTTGAGGTGAGAGGTATTTCGTCCACGTGGCTGGATATGGGGACAAGACACAGTCCATAAGGCTCATCAGAAGCCCTAACTGTGCTGGCAGCGGCTGACTCAGTAAATATGGTCCCCAAGGTGCTAGCTCGTTTCTTGGAAAAGGGATTTCCAGAAAATTCTCAGAGCACATCAATAGCACAACCATAGCAACGAAGGTAACGATTCAAGGAATGGAGAAGTATGTTCTCAAAAATGACACCCGAGCGAGCGCTGTGGTTCAGAAAGGGGTTTTTACGTTGTTGCTGTTGTTTCAGTTTTGGCCTCAGAGAGGATGCGCTGCTTTGCCATCCACAGTGTCTCAGCAGGGGCAGGGGCCTCGCGGGGACAGAAGGACATAGATGGAGGGACACGAGGACCCTCCCAGGACAGCCCGAGTGCACCCAGGAGAGTCCTGATCCAGCAGAGGAGCATTTGTTCTGAGAAGGAAGCCTCTGGGAGATGTTTCTGGAAAACGTACTATGCGTTCAGCACACGGGTCTGCCTCCTGCAGCTGGGGTGCCGGGTCCATCTGATGGACTGAGAAGCTACGTCAGGTCTTGATCTGGACTCTCTCCACACCGAGCACGCAGACATCCCAACGGAAGTCTGGTGCTGCCAGGAGCACCGGGGGAGCTCCTCTAGTCCTATTGCGCCCATTGCTGTGCCCTTGGGTTCAGGGTTCATTTCTGCATCTCCTCAATGGCCCACCTGTGACATCCTGCACCACAGGCCCTGCTCCTGCCCGGCCTGCCCACAGCCTGCTCATTTGCAGTAATTGCTCCTGGGAGCTGATCTCCAAAGAGTGAGGAAGGGAAGAGATCTTTGGAGTGTGTCACAATAGAACATCATCTGTCCAACAGGCTCTTTCCAGACCATCCTCCCTTATCTCTGGGGAGAACAATGAGATGTGATTGGAGACAAGCTCACTGTTCTTTGCAGCAACCTCTGAGCCAGAAATGGGCTTCCAGGGAAAGTCTCATTTGGGGAAGTGAAGAGGCTAGAGTTCTTTATTTTGGAAATAGGGAACAACCCTCTTCACAACTCCGTCCCCCTTTCTCTCTCAACCAGACCATCAGCTCCTTGAAATAAAGAGCCAGTCAAATTTCAGGGACTTCTGGGTGAAGGTGAAGAAATACCTGGAGGACGAACTTTGACCCATGAGCTGTGGGTCTTTGAATTCTGGAGGCAAGCTGTTCCCTAGGACAGAGACCAGACCTTCCTAGCCCACTGAGCACCCTCCGTGAGGGAGGGCTTGGAAAGAAAGGACCCAAATGCCCGTTGCCATTTGATGTCAGGCACTTTGGGGAGAGCCAGTTTGCCTTCCTTCTACCATTTCCAACTCACACACACACACCTGCCCTCTGGTTCCGTGGCCGCAGTGTGGTATCTGTCTGACAGCCCATCTTGCATCTAGCAGTCAGGAACCTGTCACCAAGTTATCTAGATATCTTGCCACAGGAACCATAGCAATAGGCAACTGATGACAGGGTGGGGTCCACTCTGAAGTCTGGTGCCCTGAAGTCTGAGCCAAGGGCGGGCTGCGCTCAGTCCACCTGTGCGCGGCCATCTTCTTCCTGGGTAGCAGCTCATCCACGTGGGTTCCAGTGAGCTCTACAGACTGGGTCTAATGGGATACCTTGGTCCTCTTCTTCTCAATTAGAGAATGTAGCATATGCTAATTTTAAGATCAACTGTATATGACTTTCTCAATCAGAAAATTTTAAAACAATGTTTTGATGAACACCTAGGAACGTAGAGAACCAGTGAAATATTTATTGAACTAGTGACATAGGGACACATACATATTTGAAATGAACATGACTGGAAATGTTGCTTTTTTTCATCCTCTCATCCTTCAGAGCACCAGTACCTTTGTCATCACCAAATCCCTTTTTGCTTACGTCACACTTTGTCACAGATAACTCACTTCAGCTGCATCATGAAGTCGCACAGACATTGATGGAGCCTGAGATGAAGCATTTTGCCTTCACCCTGTAGGTTTGTAATGATCATCTGAACAGTGACAACATGGTAAGCATGGCTTTTTTAAGGATTGCAAAGGCTGGATGACACATTCAGCCCCGATGGTAACAGCATCTAAAATAGTCTTGTTTGAGGATGTTGGAGTCAATGGTTCTTTCCCAGATAGGACTTTGTGCTTCAAAATAAATTGTTCAAAGTCATCAAACAAATCAGTGCCCTGTAATATTAGAAACTTTATGAGGATTTGACTCTATAGCGACTTCCTCTCTTCTGCAGTAAGAGTTGAGGAACCAAAGCAAACTTTCTGAATGTTGGGGTATAGTGCAAAAGCAATGTGTGTGTGTGTGCGTGTGTGTGTGTGTGTGTGTGTGTGTGTGTGTGTGTGTGTGTGTTGCAGGAGGAGGTGCGGTGAGGAGGAGGCCTCAGTGTGTGTTGACAAGGTCATTATGATGACAGCAGTGCCTTAGCAACCCTGGGCCTGAGAAGTCAGATCTCTTAAGTCTAGAAGGGCCAACAGAGCTGGGCTGGTCCAGCTGTCCCTCACAGGCAGAGACTTCACAGGCCCAGGGGTCAGAGGGCCGTCCAAGACTGGAGAGCAGAGGACCAACAGGTTAAGGCTCAACCTAGGTCTCCTGACTCACAGTCTCTTCCCAGCTTGCCCTTCCCCCTAAGTCATGTGTCCCAAATTGTCACCAGATCTCGGGAGAGCACTGGCTTTGTGTGGGATAAACACCAGCCCCATAGCACACCCAGTCATTACCAGGTCGGCCATTCTCATCAAGGTCTTGTGGCTTTCTTGGCATTTTCTCGGGTGTCTCTCTCCCAAAACTCTCCCCTTCCCTTTGATTATATCCACATAAACATTCGGCTGTGTAGCCCCAATGACTTCTCAGACGTCACTCAGTTTACCCATCTGGTTTCCCTTTGCAGCTGCCTATCAACTATTGTCTGAGGTCCATCCTCAGCTTCTCCAGCCTGTTGGGGGTGGGGCTCCACCTTCTCCTCTCTCCTTCCCCTACTCCTCTCCTGGGAAGACCTAGCTGAGGGTCCTCAGGGAGGAGACAGGAGGTTAGATGGATGACATAATCCTTTAAGTCTTGGGAAAACAACCCTGTGGCTCCTGGCTCTCTCAGCTCTCATTTTGGTTGCCTCAGGGCACCAGGCAGCAGGCCAGGGAGCCCAAGCCCCACCCAGAGACTCAGTGCCTTGGGAGCACAGCCACAGGCTGGCTACTGCTGCCTGTTCCCCCTTGCCAAGCTCTCTATGGAAGCTTGAGACAGGCCCCAAGACTCTCCCTTGTGCCCCCCAATGTCTGCAATTGCTTGATCACACACTGCTTCTACTACTTCCACTTCCTCTCCTTGTGTGTTTTGACTGTTAACTCTTAATCTTCTGACGTCAGAAAGTGGGTCAGCTGTGCTCAGGAAAGAGCAGGTTTATGGAAAGCTGAATGCTTATTGTTCTGGATCTTTTTTTTTTTAAGTGAAATATCTTGAAGAAAAATGAAGACAAAAACACTGAAGAGTGCTGGATTTATAAAACTTAAGGGGAAAAGTCCATCAGGCACAAAATGGATAAATAAATCCCGGCATATTCACACAGTGGAATACTATCTCCCAACCAAAAGAAATGAGGTGCACATGGACACAAAGACATGGGTGAGTCTACCAGACACCATGTGTGCAGGAAACCAGACAGAAGAGCATGTAACATTCCAGAACAGGCTGAACATTCCATGCTGATGGGGGCCAGAGACTGACTGGGAAAGCATATCAGGGACTTCTGGAAATACTCTGTCTCACTCAGGGTGATGGTCTCAAATACATACGGGTCTGTAAAAACCCATCAAGCTCTATCTTCGAGAATTATACACCTTACTGTTGTTGTATGTTGTTGACTCAAGAACATCAAACCTAGAAAAATTTTATACAAATAAAAAATTTTACATTTTATAGTTCTTTATGCATTCTAGATATGAGTCTTTATTTGAGTATTAGATATTGGAATTATTTAAACATAATAATTCTAATTTATAGTTTGTCTTTTTATGCTTTAACAGGCTATTTCACCAACAAATGTTTTCAATTTTCATAAGTCCAATTCTCACCCAGCCCTAGGTCCTGAAGATTTTCTCCTAAGTTCTAAAAGTTTTACATTGACATTTCAGTCTGTGATCCATTTTAAATTTTTTTTTTAAAAAAATAATGTAGGAGGTATAGATTAGGTTCTTTTTTTCTTTGCCTATGGGTGCCCAGCTACGCCAGCACCATTTGTTGAAACAGCTCTTTCTCCTTTGTTCACTGAGTTATTTTTTTAAATATATTTTTATGGATTTCAGAGAGTAAGGGAGAGGGAGAGAGAGATAGAAACATCAATGATGAGAGAGAATCATCAATCAGCTGCCTCCTGACCACCCTACACTGGGGATCCATCCCACAGCCTGGGCATGTGCCCTGACTGGGAGTTGAACTGTGACCTCCTGATTCATAGGTCAACACTCAACCACCGAGCCATGCCGACCAGGCTGCCCATTGAATTCATTTTGCGCCTAGGTCAAAAATCAGTTGGCATATTTTTATGGGTCTATTTTTAGATTTTCTGCTCTGTTCCCTTGATGTGTGCATTTATCCCTCTGCCAACATCACACTGTCTTGATTACTGTTACCACATAGTAAGCCTTTACTTTGGGTAGAGTAATTCTCACTTTATTCTTGTTCAGAATTGCTTAGTTGTCTTAGTTCCTTTGACTTTCCATATAAACTTTAGCATAATCTCATCTATAGCTACAAAAAATGTTGCTAGTAGTTTCATAGAAATCTTATTAAAATTGTGTCTCAGTTTAGGGAAAATTGATATCTTTACTATGTTGAGCTATGAATGGAATATTTCTTTCCATTTGTGTAGATTATCTTTGATTTCTTGCATCAGCATACAAATCCTGAACATATTTTCCTAGATTTTCACCTAAATATTTTTTATTCTGTTGTGATTATAAATGGTATTGTATTTTTAAAATATGTATTTATTTCAGAAAGAGGAAGGGAGAGGGAGAGAGAAATAGAAACATCAATGATGAGAATCATTGATCGGCTGCCTCCTTCACACACCCTCCTGTGAGTCAAGCCTGCAACCTGGGTATGGAATCATTGATCGGCTGCCTCCTTCACACCCCCTCCTGTGAGGCAAGCCTGCAACCTGGGTATGTGCCCTGACTGGGAATCAAACCGTGACCTCCTGAGCCACAATCACTGAGCCAAATCATCCAGGCAATGTTATTGTCTTATGCTTGTTGTTATTAATTCTCACCTGAGGATATTTTTCCATTGATTTTTAGAGTGAGTAAAAGGAAGGGGGGAGAGAGAGAAAGAGAGAGAGAGAGAGAAATATCGATGTGAGACACATTGATGGGTTGCCTCCTGTACTTGCCCCGACCAGGGCCAGAGATCAAGCCTGCAACCGAGGTATGTTCCCTTGACCAGAATCAAACCCAACACCCTTCAGTCCATGGGCTGAGGCTCGCCACTAAGCCAAACCGGCTAGGGCTAGTATTGTATTTTTAATTTTGGCTTCTATGTGTTAATTGTTAGTATGTAGATGTACAGTTGATGTTTGATTTGTGTTATGTTGGTCCTGTGACTGGGTGAGCTCACTTATTAGTTCTAAACATTTTCTGTAAATTCCTTGGGATTTTCTACGCATATATAATCTGCAAGTGGGGACAGTTTTATTTCTTTCTTCCTGGCCTGCATGTCTTTTATTTCCCTTTCTTGCTTTATTGCACTAGCTAGAACTCCCAGTGCTGTGTGAATTAGGCTTGTCTTGTCCATGGTCTTAGGGGGAAAGCATTGTGTTTTTCATTGCCCGGTATCATGTTAGCTGTAAGGTTTTTTCTGTAGATGTTTTATCAAGCTGAGGAAATTTCCCTTTATTCCTATTTTCTGAGAGCTTTTATCATGAATAGGTATTGAGTGTTGGTTTGTCTTAGCTGCATCAATTGAAGTGACCATGTGATTTTTGTTGTTTAAGTCTGTTAATACATTGATTCTAGATGCTGAATCAGTTTGGCATCTCTGGGATGAAACCCAGTGGGCGTGGAGTATTATTCTTTTTTACAGTGCTAAATTCTAGTTGCTAATATTTTCTTAGGAATTTTTGTGTGAGAAATATTGGGCGTAATTTTTATGTACTGTCTTTGGTTTTAGTGTCAGGGTTCGGCTGGCTGTATAAAGTGCATGCAGCAGTGTCCCTTCCTTTCTCTACCATTTTCTGGCTTACACTGTGTAACATGGCAGTCAATTCTTCTTGAAACACTCTGTAGCATTCTCCAGGAAAACCCTCTGAGCCTGGAAATTTCTTTTACGGAGTTTTAAAATAATAAGTCGAATTTCTTTAATAGTCACAAAGCTGTTCAAATTGTTATTTCATGTTGATAAGGTGTGGTAGTTTGTGCTTTTCCAGCAAGGGGTCCATTTCATAGACGTTACTGAATTAGACATATGTAGATTTATTTATAGTGTTTTCTTATTAACCTTGATGTCTGCAGAGTCTATAGTGATGTCACCCATTTCATTCCTGATCTTTTGTTTTCTGTCCCTTTTTTGGGTGAGTTTTACTAGAAGTTTGTCAATTTTATTTATCTTTTCAGGGTCCAGCTTTTGTTGTATGGACCTGTCTCTGTTTGGTTTTAGCTTCGTTTCATTGCTTTCTGTCCATATCTTCTTATTGCCTTCCTTCTGCTTGCTTTGGGATTATTTTCCAAACTCTTTTTCCAGTTTCTTCAGGTGAGAGCTGGCATTATTGATTTGAAAATTTTCTTCTTTTCTAATGAAAGTATTAATAGTATACAATTTCTTCTTGGCACTGCTTTCATGCATCCCACAAATGTTGATTTCCATTCAGCTCCATCTCTATTTCCCTTGAGACTTTTTCTTGGATCCATAGATTATTTAGAAACGGGTTGTTCAGTTTCTAAGAATTTCCCTGTTACATTTTTGTTCTTGCTTTCTATTTTGATTCCATTGTAGTCAGAAAACACACGTAAATGATTTCAATTCTACATTTTCTAAAGTTTGTTTTATGGCTCAAGATAAGATTCATCTTGTGTATGGCCAGTGGGCACATGAGAAGAACGTGTATTCTGCAGGTTTTGAGTGGACTGTTCTATAAATGCCAATTGCATTCTGTTGGCTGATGGTGGAGGTGAGTTCTATATCGTTGCTGAATTTTTCTGGTTTTTCTATTAGTGTAGAGAGAGGTACCAAAGCATTCAACTCTAATTGTGAACTTGTCCATTTCTCTTGCAGGTCCATTAGTCCTGCTTCACATATTTTGGGTGTCCGAGCTCCACACACACTCTCCACTTACACTGCTGGAGTGAGGGCCACGGCTCGCTATTATTCTGCCGAATGAATTCCCTGGTCCTGCCTCTCTGCTAGGCCTCTGCAGCACCACCCCAGTGGGGTGGACATCTGGGTGCTGAGGTCCTAGTCTGTCTGCCTTTCAGAGTCTTCTTATGCTCATTTTATATGACTCCCAAGGTTTTGGCTGTACTGAGTGGGAAGAACGTGGAAAAGTGTATCTATTCCATCTCTCCGGAAGCAGAAGTCTCAGTGTTGCACTTCAAAGCCACGGATTTGATCTGCTTTATCACGCTGCATTCGAGTTGAGAGCAGGGTAGATGTGTCCCCTCTCTCGGGGCAGCAGCCTGGAGTGTGCACTGCACAGGACTGTAGTGGGCGTGGCGTGTCTTGATGACAAGCTGAACACTGGGCCCTGTGGTATCAGAAGTGTTGGTTGGGTGGGAGTGGAGTGGGGGGAGTGGCCAGGCTGCAGGAGGTGAGGGTACAGGTGCTGAAAGCACAGCCTCCTGCAGTCCTGGCACCACTCAGGCCTGTGGCCCTGAGGCCGGGGTGTGGCAGCTGCCAGATCCCCGAGGCCGGGTGGGCCCTGCGTGGTGCCTGCCTCCAGGGTGGGAGAAGGAGAGCCCAGGAATGGATCATTGCAGGTGGAGAACAGGTAGAAATGTCACTGCCCTCTTAGTGCTGCGTCAGGACTGCTCAAAGCAGGAGGAGCCTGGGGACTGGGTGTTCAGTGCTGCCCTAAAGCTTTCCCCCTTCAGATGCCACATTAGCATTTTAATAGGGCTTTCCAGTCCCCCACCAGGCGTCACCCAAACTTGGGCTGAGATCAGAGGAGAGAGGCTCCCTGGAGGCATCTGTCACCTGCTGGGCTGATGCTGCCTCCAGGGCAGACCGGGAGAGCAAGCTCAGGAAAGAACTTGAGGTGTGTGGGGAGCAGCAGGGCTCAATCCTCTGGGACGGAGAAGAAAGACAGACAAGGCAGAAATAGATTAATTTTATTCTTCTCTCATGGATGAACGGGCATGCCTTCCCAGAAACAGAGCAGAGTTCCAGGGCTGTGACTGTGATAATTGCCATCCAGCAGGGACAGGGAGGAAGGACACAGGGACAGGGGCTTGGGTGGAGAGCCTAGGAGGAGTGGGTAGAGCCCTTTGTTTTCTGTGGCGGAAGAGCTGGTGGAGGAGCA
>NW_006294760.1:437072-457105 GCF_000327345.1 Myotis davidii | reverse complement strand
GAGGCGGTGCTGTGTAGGAGTGGGGAGGAACACGTGGAGTTGGGCCTGAGAAGAGCACTAAATATTCTGCCATGTTCTTAACTGGCAACCCCAGGGCCTGTGTGGCAGACTTGGCCAACACCATGGTCTCCCGTGTCCCTACCCTGACTCCAGACCCCTCCCCCACCTCCCCCTTGCTCCAGTCCTTCCAAGGCCACGGAGACCCTTGCGCCCCCAACACCGCTCCACCAGCCAATGTTCACTTCTTCTCCGTGCTCCCGCCCACTCCCCTCTTCCCCAGTCTGTCCCTGCGGTCACCCTAACAGCCCACCCCCGCCCAGCGCGGACCCAGGTCCTGGCTGCCAGTTCTCCCACTGGCTTGGCCCCATCTGTGTTTATGACCATCCCAGCTTCCAGGGCTTATTATTTATTTCTAGTCGCCATTCCATCATCCTTGACCCCCTTCCCCCCTCGTCTTCCCATAGCACCTGCCCAGAAACCCCCAAACCCCAAGAGCACTCCAGCTGGTCATCCCCAGGGTCCTGGGCTCTGTGCAGAACTTTGGCGCCAGCTGAACCATAGGCAGTGCCCTGTGCCAAGCACCTGCTTCCCCCATGGCCCCGGCACGCCCCCTCCCCACGGGCTGCCCTCACCTCCTCACCCCTCTCAGCAAAAGCCGCTGCTCTCCATGCCTCTGGGACTAACTCCTCTCTTACCCATCCCGTGCATGGCCCTGCCTTCCTCCTTCCCCTCCTTCCCAGCAGAGTCTAAATCTTTGGATCACACCTCCCCCACCCCCCTCTTCAGAGCCAGCTAGTCTCTGTCAGCCTCTCTCCCTTTCCCTCAGAAACAGAGCTATTTGCTGAAAGACAATCTGCCAAAAGTCAAATTAGTCAGTGACCAAATGCCAATGTGTGGGAAAACCAATGAACCAAGTAGTCGGCTCCACAGCCTGCCACATCCCCCAAAACCGATTTCCAGCCATAAAACGCGTAAGATGTGTGCTGCAGATGATTGCCCGTGATGTTTCCCGCACTCTGCCCCTCGGCTTTTCTCTCCATGAGAAGTTTGACTCGCCACTGCTGTCTTCTCTTGGAGTTATGGGTCTGTGATTCACATTTCTGAAGCTCCCGGCTTGGCCAAAGGTACTTACAAAGGCTGTGGTAAGTCACGAGCCTTTTGTAATTGTAACCTTCAGTTGGCAGAAAGATGGTCTTGCTCTTCAAGTGTAATTTGACACCCTTTGCATCTTCTCTATTTTTTTCAAAGTGGCTCTGCAATTGGCCGAATGCCAGTTCCTTCTGCATGTTAATTTCCACATATCCGTGACAATTTCCTAATGGCTAACTCCCACAGTGGGAGCTGGAGTCCAGTTTAGGCACAAGTCTTTAAAATGAGAGTTGAAAGTGAATGCACCTGAGGGAAAACCCCTCTATTGGTACCAAAAAAATATATTGTGGGTTCAAGAAGCGGCCTGCTCCTAAAATATGGAAACCCACGTGAAACTGACATTTACCAGAAATGGACTGAGAAATCCAAAGCAGAATGTCGGGTGAAAATATACCTGACAACTTGTAAACCAAACTAAACAGCTTAACCACAGGTGAAATGGAAGACCTTCAGTGTTGTAGAAACCACAGCACACAAATTGCTATAATTTATAAAGTAATTCACCAAAACAACCCGTGGGTCAATTCCTGGGATCATTCATCAAGGAAACTGGTTCTTTAAAAAGAAAAAGAAAATATATATATATATTAATATATTATTGATTCCAGAGAGAAGTAGTCATTGGGTGCTTGGACAGCATAAAGGTGTTATAAACACCTGTCAATTGCACAGGCAGAATGCATTTGGCTCTGCCTCAAGGTAGTGGGCACACTTGCACCAAGACCTCCCCTTGGCCCCATCGTGCTTGAAGTAGAGACCCTGGCCCGCTCTTGGCTGACCTTCTCAGCACTGAAAGGCCACGCATGGCGGGTGGTGGCCGTTGAAGAAGACAAGTGGTTTAGAGCTTTCCTTGGTAAGGTTACCAGCCCTCAAGGGGTCTCACTGCTGGGCCACTCCTTACATGCCATTGGCGTGACCAAACACAGTCCAGGTGGATCACATGCTTTCCAAGGTAAGTGCCCCTTGGGCACTTCAGGTACAGGTGTCACCAAGAGGGCAGCCAGGAAGGAGGTGGCACCTTGTATCCTAGTCTAACCCAACAGGCTGATTCCTCAACACAAGGGAGACGGGTACCTCATTTACCACAAAGGACAGGACTCTTGCCAAGTCCTCTGAGAGAGGGAGAACCACTTCAAAATGACAATAAAGCTGTGTCTACAAACCAGCAGTTAGGGCAGTGATGGCAAACCTTTTGAGCTCGGCGTGTCAGTCTTTTGAAAAACCCTAACTCTGGTGCCGTGTCACATATAGAAATTTTTTGATATTTGCAACCATAGTAAAACAAAGACTTATATTTTTGATATTTTATATTTTTGATTTATTTTATATATTTAAATGCCATTTAACAACAAAAAAAATGAGTTCGCGTGTCATAGGTTCGCCATCACTGGGTTAGGGTGACAAGCCTGCCATGGCTCTGTGAAGTATGGTGTGCCTGGCATCAATGGCCAGAGGTGAAGTGCTTGCAAAAATGCTGTGAAAAATAGCCTTTAAGGGTATAGAAACCCAAGGGAAAGACAGCAGGGCACTTAACTGGCTTGGAGCTGCTGAGACTTAAACAGTCCACAGGGAATTATTTAACAGTCACATCAGTAATCAAAAAGAAATATCAATGAAGAACCATATTTTCGCCTTGTACATTAACAAAAATTTACATTTTAATGACAATTTGTCACATTGGCACGGGTATGGTAAAACTGCTATCTTCACACATTGCTCTTGACAGTATATATTTGTACAATCTCCCACGGGGGGCAATTTATCATTATGTGTCAAGATTTGCAAGAGTTCATGACCCTCTCTCCAAAGAAAGTAATCCAAGATGTGGAGGAAAATTTTATCAGAGTGTTCATTGTCATTTTGAAAGTCGTATCGAGTACTCAAATTATGGCTGATGACAAATGTTTTAATGTTGTGTTTTGCATTGAAATGGATAATGGTGAGAACAATGTAGCAACATAGAGGGGTGTTTGTGGCAACAACAGGACACGACACCGTGGGTACCACAAGTGAGTGAAATGACCTCCACTGACAGGGCAGCCTGAGCAAATCCACCGAATGATAACTGTGCTTGTGTCCAGGTATGGGGGTTAGGATTTGTTTTGTGACATTACAATAAAAATATATTTTTTAGAGACTAGAGCATTGCCATGGAGATAGAAAGGGCAACTGAGAATCTGTCCCAGGTGGTTGGCCTGACCTTTTAGGGCAGTGATGGCGAACTTATGACACGCGTGTCAGAGGTGGCACACGAGCTCATTTTTTTGGTTGATTTTTCTTTGTTAAATGGCATTAAATATAGAAAATAAATATCAAAAATATAAGTCTTTGTTTTACTATGGTTGCAAATATCAAAAAATGTCTATATGTGACACGGCACCAGAGTTAAGTTAGGGTTTTTCAAAATGCTGACACGCCGAGCTCAAAAGGTTCGCCATCACTGTTCTAGGGACTGGATTTTGCTTTGGTTTGGAAAGGACAGGGAGCAGGCTGGGCAGAAGCCAGGACAGGCCTTTGCTACCAGCATTTTCTTGGGATCCTAGGAAGTGGGGGAAGTGACAGCTGATCTTAACTGGGAAGGGTTGGAGATCTCACAAAAGGCCTCTCGGGGAGCCTTCTGGCTCTGAAAGGAGTGGTCTCTGACTATCTGGCAGGGCCCTGAGGACCCCAGGAAGAAACTAAAGAAGTAAAGACATCAGCTCAAAGGGCCTCCGCGGAAGGAGGCCAAGGAGAGGAGCCGGGAGCAGGCTCACGGGCAGTAACCGCACGGTGCCTGGGCTTGGAGGACCTGGAGAGGGCATCCAGTCCTCCGCTGGGAGGGAGGTGGAGTATGGCTTTGAGATGTGTTCATAACTGTATCTTCAGAGACTCAAGTTGAATGAGTCACTGGGCCAGGCACATAGGGCACACGTTTGGGTTAGTGACTAAATGGATGGATGGATAAGTGAATGCATGAGGCTTCATGCCAAGTATTGGGGGGCAATAGCATGGTCTCAACTAGATCTGACATTGTCCAATCAGAACTCACTGTTCAGCATTGGTCACTGGAACTTGCTCTTAGAAACATCAAAACATTTTCTTAAATAATCTGTACTGAGAAAATTCATCAACCAGAAAGCATGTATGGAGACACTGTGAGCTCCTTAGAGCTAAGCCCAGACCTCTGTTCTGCAAGGGGCGCCCCATTTACTCCTCAATCCCACACCGAGGGCATATTTTGGGGTCTTGTCTCATATTCTATTACAGCCAGCAAAATCAGGGGCTTCTTATTTGAAATGGGCACAGTTGATCATCTGGGGCATCGGAGAAGGTCCATGGACCAGCGAAAAATACATCTGAATGTGAATCAGGTGAAAGCAAACACACTTCAGAGTTAAGAACAAATAAGAAAATATGCAAAATTCAGGGGAAACATTTCACCTGCATGATCTGGGTTCTATATACTCTTGTTGGCACTGGAACTGACTTTAACTTACCAGTTTATTTGCATACAGACAAAGAGGAACCTAAAGCCCTTTCATTATCATAAAAGAGCAATTAGTCAGCTGGAAAGAATGTTCCTCCAGACAGCAATTCATCTTGGTCAGCCTGCTCTAAGCTCCCAGGTCATGGCTGGGCTGAGTCATTGCGAGGCAGCCCCTCCCACACAGAGCCCAGCTGCCCCCTGCTCACCAGAGGCCCGGGCCCGACTGCAACCGAGGAACTTCAGGATCTTGCTATTGGGTTTTTCACTGCTGTCAGCTATTTTTTTTTGTCCTTACATAAAAAGCACAGTATTTACTTAAAATTAAGTATTTAGGTAAAAATCCTTATTTAAGATCAAGTCAGATCTTAAAAAATATGGTGAAATTGACATAATCTTGGAATCCAAAGAGAAAGGACCTTTGTTTTTATCTGTTTTTTTCCTTCTGCTTCTAAACAGCTGTTTATTCTGTTTTATAAAGAACTCCAAGTAGAATGCTTAAAGGGAAAAGAGGAAGCAGCAGAATAGTAGGTGAACTATAAAGCAAATTCTACACACACACACACACAGAGAGAGAGAGAGAGAGAAAGAGAGAGAGACAGATAGACAGACAGACATACACACACCTGAATGGCTTACCAAACTCTTGAGAGAAGTGCTCTCTAGGCCTGTGAGTAGAAACTCATTTTCTAAATTTTGCTTTTCTCTAATGTGTGATTGTTCTGCATTGAACTTGTATTCCTTTTGCAATTGAAACCAATAAAGGTCAAGTGTTAAAAACAATGGACACGATGGTGCTCTTTGTGGGGGAGGTTTTCCTAATGAAGAACTCTCTTTCTAATTAAGCTACATACACACTCTCTCATAGCAATTTATTTCCCTCTTCCTTGTTTTTGTTTTCCCTGGAAATGAAGAAAGCGGTCGGCATCTTCTTTAGGTCAGAGGAACTATACGTATGTTTTCACTTTTACTGTGAAAATTTCAAAAATACACAAAGTGATCAGAAGAGTCTAATGTGCCCTGGCTGGGTAGCTCGGTTGATTGGAGCGTCATCCCGACGCCAAAAGGTTGCGGGTTCAATCCCCAGTCCAAGCACGTACAGGTGACAACTGACCAATGCCTTTCTCTCACATCAATGTTTCTCTCCCTCTTCCTCTCGCTCTAAAAATCAATGAACATATCCTCTGGTGAAGATAAACAAAAAAGTCTAATGAACCCACGTACCTATCACCAGCTTCCATAATTATCCACTTCCTGCCATTCTGCTTTCTTCTTTACTTTCATCTGCCTCCTACCCCCACCTCAACCCAATTAATTTATATATACAATTCTTTTGGTTTTGAGGTAAAATGTATAGAATGTGAAATACACAAATCTTAACATTAAAAGTTTGAGAAAATATATATGCCTGTGTGACCCATGCCCCATTAGAATATAAAAATTCCCATCAGCCTCAAAAAGTGTGTTGGGTGGAAAACAGTATGGAGTTTCCTCAAAAAATTAAAAATGGAACTCCCATTCGACCCAGTAATCCCACTTCTGGGAATATATCCCAAAAAACCAGAAACACTAATCAGAAAGGACATATGCATCCCTATGTTCATAGCAGCACAATTTACAATAGCTAAGATTTGGAAACAGCCTAACTGCCCATCAGCAGATGAGTGGATTAAAAAACTGTGGTACATCTACACAATGGAATACTACGCTGCTGTAAAAAAGAAGGAACTTTTACCATTTGCAACAGCATGGATGGATCTCGAGAGCATTATGCTAAGTGAAATAAGCCAGTTGGAAAAAGATAAATATCACATGATCTCACTCATATGTGGGGTATAATGAACAACATAAACTGGTGGTTGTCCTGGGGGGTGGGGGTGGCTAGGGGGGGAGATCAACTGGGGGAAAAAGGACACATATGTAACACTTTAAACAATAAAAAAAGAAAAGAAATAGACAACCTATCTTATTTTTTTTTAAAAAAAAAGTGTGTTGGCACCTTTCACAGTGTCTCCTCCTAACTTTCTCCCAAACAACCACTGTTCTGACTTTACACCATAGTTAACTTAGTTGCCTAGATCGAGAGCTTCTGTTTATTGTTTATAATAAAATGATTTCCATTATAAAAGCTGTACATGTTAGAGAACATGTTGAGAAGAAAAAACCTAGAAGAATAGAAAAAAAAAAATGGATCATTAGTAGTCCCACCACAGAAAGGGAAAATAGTTAACACATTGATTTCCTTCTGGTCTCTTTCTAGATATAAATTTTGCTTGTTTTACGTACCTGTGATGGTTTATAAAGTTGTGTAGCATACTTTTATCTTCGCATTGCTCCTATAATAATTTCATATGGTAAGCATATCTCCTGTAATATTCTCAAAGGATAAAAATCTGTCAATCTAGAATTTAATGCCCAGCAGAAATAGCCTTCAAAAATGCAGATGAAATAAAGACTTTCGCAGACATACAAAAGCTGAAAGAATTCTTCAGCAGCAGATTCACATGACAAGAAATGGTAAAGGAAGAAAAATGACAGGTGAAAATATGGACCTGCAGAAGGACCGAGGAGTACCAGAAGTGGTAACAAGCTGAGTAGATACATGGGCATTTTGTCTTTTTATTTACTGTCTTTAAAAGCTCGTCGAGGACCTCGAGTTCCAGCTGAGATGAAATAGTCTCCCAGGTTCTGTTATCTCACAATGACAAATCTCTGGGCACAACACAGCACAGCAAAGACACTGAGATTCAGAATAAAGAATCAAGGAGAGTGTCCGAGACCACAGGACTTGAAGACCAACACAGCAGGGTGTCCCGGTCTGGTGGTTTAAATTTTTTGTACGTTTTTTTTTGTCTCCTACTCATCCTGAATGGGATACTTGTAACCCAAAACTGCACAGAAAAACATTCCAAGAAAAGCTTGCTTCCCTTAGCAAAGAGCCCATAAGAGGTGGCCTACCAACAGAAACTTGATTGAGTATATTTGCCCTACTCCAGCCAAACGGGATCCCATGGAAGTTTCTGCTTCCTTGGGAGATTTTGCTCTCATAAGATGTGTTTATTTCTACTTGCTTGTCTGTCTCTCCAATTTGGAGAGAAGTGGTTTCCCCTCTGACCGCACCTCTCTGACAGACCTGAGAAGAGTTGTTGATTTTTCAGTTTGTTCAGTTTTTTGCTTGTTGTTAGGACAGAGTGATAACATCCACGCTCCTTATATGACAGACCAGAAACAAGTAGTCAACTACTCTTTAAGAATGAAGATGAGCTCAGCCGATGTAGCTCAGTAGTTGAGCATCAACCTATGAACCAGGAGGTTATGGTTCGATTCCCGGTCAGGGCACATGTCGGGGTTGCAGGTTCGATCCCCAGTGTGGGATGTGCAGGAGGCAGCTGATCAGTGATTCTCTCTCATCATTGATGTTTCTATCTCTCTCCCCCTCTACCTTCCTCTCTGAAATCAATAAAAATTATTTTTTAATAAACAATGAAGATAAAAATAAAGACATTCTCAGATGTAGGAAAACTAAGAGTATAACCAGAAGACCTACCATTAAGGAATTAAATATATAGAGAGATGTATTTATTTATTCTTTATTCTGAATCTTTTAATTGCAAGAGAAAAGGAAGTATCCGTACAAAGACTCTGGCTCCAATATTCATAACATTATAACTCACAATGATAAAAAAGTGGAAACAGACCAAATGTCCAGCAACAGACGAGTGGAAAAACAAATTGTGGTACAGTGGGGCCTTGACTTACGAGTGTCCCGACTAACGAGTTTTTCGAGATACGAGCCGTCTCTCGGCCGATTTTTTGCTTTGAGTTGCCAGCTAAAATTCGGGTTACAAGCCAGTTTCAGATACCCCACCACTAGTTGGCACAGCGAACGTCACTTTTTGATTTGACATAACGGGTAATTTGAGTTACGAGCTCCGTCACGGAACGAATTAAACTCGTAAGTCAAGGCCCCACTGTACATCCATTCAATAAACTATTGCTCAGGAAAAAAAGAAAGAAAAAAGTAAATGATTTATGACACAGACAACATGAAGGGATCTTAAAAATAATTACATTGAGTGAAAGAAGTCAGACCTAAAAAAGACTGCATACTGTGTATCCATTTACATATAACTATAAAAATGTATCAAACAATTAAGGATGGAGGCGAAAAGAAGGGAGAGCTGGGAGGGGTTATAGGTGCTTGAAGGAAGTTCGGGGGCGGGGGGGTGATGGAGATGTCCACTGTATTGAGTGATGCTTTCATGGACATGGACATATGTGAAAACATATACTGTGCACTTTCAACATGAGCAGGTTTTGGTGTGTTCATTATACTGGAATAAAGCTGCTTTAAAAAAAATAAACAGGGCAATGGAGGGTATGGAAACTTGCCCCTGTGTGACTGCTCTCTACCTGGCCTCAAACAGGTGCCCACCCTGCAGGTGTGACCGGACCCGCCTCACAGCCCCTCTGCAGCACTCACGATGCGAGTCGCCATGTCACACCATCACGTTAGAGCAGGGTTGCCTCCACACACTTTTCTGGCTTCCACCTCTGGGCTGCCTGTGGAATGTGGCTGCCAGTTACCCCAGGTTGGGGCTTTCTCTTTGGTTTAGAGAATCTGAGACGGAGCCGTGCTGGAGCAGCGTCCATGGGGTGGCTCATGGGCGGAAAGTACCTAGGGCTGCCCACAAGCCAGAGTTCCCTACGGCGGCCTCGGCATCAAAGCTCACTACTGTCCCCTCAGTTGTTTGTTTCAAAAAAATCCCATGGTCTTCATGTCAATCACTTCTACGTCATCTATAAGACATATTTCTTTTCTGTTCGGGTAATTTCCCAACGTTTAAATTTTTTTTTCATTCTACTGGGAGATCTTGTTCTCACTAGAGAATGATGATCCCAACATTATACAGTGCTCAGTCTGTCCTTCCCTTTCCTGCTTCCCTGGGCAGCCCCTGCAACCCAGCTGCTTGAAGAGGCTCAGATTTTGGGGGCTGTGCTTGGCACCCCAAATGTGCCAGTTCTTCTCACTAAGGTGGCTTGCCTGGCACAGTCTTCTTCTCACAGGACAAACTTGTGCCCGTGCAAAGCCTCTTCTAGAATAAACCGGTTGCATCCAGTTAAGAAGGGGCAGAGCACCGTGGGCTGGGTTCCTGGATCCCCTCATCAGCTCTGCACCTCATCCCTCTTTGGCACTACACCTGGGGAACCACTGGACGTTGCATCTGTAGGAGACGGGGAAGAGCACCAAGGCAGTCCTGTCCTGTGCTGAGGGGGCTGTCAGATGACCATTCCAGCCAACTTCTGAGGCCAGGACCCCTGCTGTAGATGAAGCTCAGAGCACCTCAGCAGCTCCCGTGCCAGGGCTCAGTAGGATGGGGTAGAGCATCCTACCCCAATGTGGCCAGAGGACCCAATGCATTCCGCAGCTCAGCATACTGCCTTGCCACTGAGCCGCCACCACCCAGCATGGCCACCAGGTCACCGTTCCCCACTCTACAGGTCACTGCTGCTCACCAGTATTTCCCGGGTGATGGATACGCAGTTCCCACTGCTGTTTTCTGGTGGAGCTCACAAACCCAGGCTGTAATGGTGCAGCAGAAGCCTCCGAGATGTGACCTACTGTAGAGCCTGGGCCTCTGGGATGTCAGGAATGCTGTGTCCTGGTCCTCCCGGTTTCCCTGTAGATGAGCCCCTCGTCCATAAAGTCGAGGCACTGCTTTCTTTTGCTCAGAGTAAGAAGTTTGGACTTCGGTCTGAGACAGGGTTTTGCACAGGGGTGGGATATGACCGGATCCGCCCGGAAAGGAAGCTGAGAGACACCGAAGAGCCCACTGTGGTGGCCCTGGCTGGTCAGAGGCAGAGTCAAGCTAGACTTGAGAGGCCCTGGCTGTGGGAGTGAGGGGGCGAGAAGAGGCAAGGCTGGCCCGTAGGATTTGCCTTGAGAAAGCTGAAAAGCCAAGACAGTTAGAGTGAGGTAAAATCGGGCGTGGACATACGATGCTCTGTCTGGGACAAATTTAAATGGGAAATGCCGGTTAAACTCTAAGCAGAGGAAACCATGGTAGGTGCGAGCACAGACTCGGGATGTAGACGTTCAGGAGTCATGAGCATATAGATCAGTGACGGCGAACCTTCTGAGCTCGGCGTGGCAGCATTTTGAAAAACCTAACTTAACTCTGGTGCCGTGTCACATATAGACATTTTTTGGTATTTGCAACCATAGTAAAACAAAGACTTATATTTTTGATATTTATTTTATGTATTTAAATGACATTTAACAAAGAAAAATCAACCAAAAAAATGAGTTCGCGTGTCACCTCTGACACGTGTGTCGTAGGTTCGCCATCACTGATATAGATGATGCTCCAGCCGTGAGAGTGGACGAACTCGCCCAAGGGGGTGGGGCTTAGAGAAGAAAAAGGGGCAGGAAGTGCCCCCACACAGGGCAGCACCCTGAGCAGAGGCAAGGCATGGCCAAGAAGACGAAGAGTGGGCAGTGCGGTGGGAGGAGGAAGGAGCATGTGCCGTCTGGACGCAGAGAATGAAGGGCAGCAGGAAGAGGGTGGCCCATCGTGTGTGGGATGAAGACAGATGTGTCTATTTGGGAACAACTAAAGGTGTTTATCTGGAATTTACTCTGCCCACTTCCAACGAGGATGTGTAATCACTTCTAGTGAATGGACTATAGTAACATGCTGCTCCATTAAAGCAAACGGTTACGAAAAGCCATGCAGAGGGAGGAGGAGGACATGGTTTGAGTAAAATCGCTACTGAACTTGGGCCTCTGTTCCATTGCGTTCCTGCTACCCCGGGGACAGGAAGCCTCCCTTACCCGACCGGCACCACCCGATCGAGGGGAGCCCAGGCCCGCCGATGGGAGAGGCTCAGCGAGCAGGAACGGCTGCTGTCATGAAGGCCGTTATTTTTTAAGACAGGGAAGCTTTCCACAGTGTGGCAGTTGGGCAAAAAGAATGGGTGGATAGCCGTGTCACAACCTGAGCAGCAGATAAACCGCCCGTCCTGGCTGCTCAGGCGTCCTCCCGTCCTGGCGCTGGGACAGGGATCCTGGGACAGAGTGCAGCCCTGATGAGGGCACCGAACCAGGGACACACCCAGTGTTGGGCCCACCCAGACCCTGGTGCAGGCCGGTCCCAGACGTCCTGAAAACTCCCCCGGTGACCGTGGGCACCAGGGGTAAGTAACCAGGGCCCAGGGAAGCAAGTCGCCTGGCTCTGTGGGATCCCGGGGCTCCGTGTGGGACAGGGAGTGTGCGGCACCGTCCAGACCGCCCCTGGAAGGGCTATGGAGGAAATCCCATAGACGAGGCGGAGTGTCCACCCAGGCTAGAAACTCGTGTTTTACCTCAGTGGTGGATTTTATTAATGTGTTCATTGCTTGGAAACTCCTACTCTTTACTTATTTACTTGTTTGCTTACTTGCTTTGGGGGTAATGTAAACACTATTTATTAGTTTTAATCCTAAGAATTGACCTCTGGGCCATGCTCAGAGTCTCCTTTTTGTTGAAGTATAATTGCTATGTAACATTAGTTTCATGTGCACAACATAATGACTCAATGGGTTTGTATACGGTACACAATGATCACAAGAAAACATTTTGCAAGTATGGTGAGACCTAGTTTATTTTTTTTTACAAACAAGCCCAAATATTACTTCTCCCCTTTCCCCAGTTCTTGTGTTCTCTCTATAGTTGCTTTTGGGGCAATATTAAAGGGAAGCACAGAACACTTGGTAACAGAGTAGCAGTGCCCGGCTCTGTGCTATCGGAAAAAGGGATTTCTATTCCTCAGGAGAGGCTGTTACCCAAAGGAGAGAGAATGCCAGGCCAGGGCCCTGGCTCACTCACAAAGAATCCAGAAGGAATGGACATCCTCTGGGTGTGGAGACAACAGGAACTCCCACCACGAGCAAGCTCACAGCATCACACACAGTCCGACAGGTCTCCAAGCAGCCTGGGTCCGGACCCGAAAGGGTTCCTGAGCACACACGTGGTGCTTCCGTGGCAAATTCGTGGAAAGGGAGAATGAGAACCTTCCAGAGAACAAGTATGTGAGTCAGTCATCACCATCATCACCGCCGTGTTTTTATCTCAAGAAGTTTGGGGAAATAGTCTAGCCTTTGGGTTTAGTGCAGTCTGTCTTTCACGGACGAGGCTGCCATGTGTCCCTACTGACCGCCCCCCAGAGGGGCTGGTTGCGGATGCTGTGTTCTCCGTCCTGCGGCCGTGAGGAATGCTGTAATGTAGAAGGGCCTTTCAGGACACGGACAAACTGTTCACAACAGAATGGCAAGTAGAAAGGAAGTTTATTCTTAATGTGTGCATGGCAATGAACTCATTTTGCATATCTATCTATATCTTTATATCCATCCACCCATGCACACATGCCTTTAAAAACGGTGCACCAAAATGTCAGCAGTGTCATCTCTCGGTGTTTTATTTCCTTCTTCTTCTTAATAGTTATCTTCTAGGTGTTGTGTCAGAGATGTGTGAGTTCTTATAAGGGTTAAAAACAAGAGACACCAAAGGAGCCCAGAACGCCAGGGAATGCACTGGCTGGTGCGACAGTACAGCGGCGACTTGAAGACCAGCCTCTTGGGCACGCAGTCCCCAAGGACAGCCACTCGCTCCCCTGAATTCTCCCAAGCACAGATGTGAGAGCCGCGGCGAGAACCGGCCTCCTGGCCCTGTGATCAGCCTGCTACTGAGAACATCCTTGATGCTGTAACATCCATGTTTTCTGGATTTATTTTCTGGAGAAGGTGCACGGCCTAAAGATTGGCAGGTTTAAACCAGACACTGGAGTGGGCAGTGCTCTCAGGCCAGGTAACTAGGGTCCCTCCGTGACCTGCATCCAGGCAGGACACACCTTCCTGTGGCCCTGCAAACACACACTCTTCTCACCACCCAGCTTTTATCCGGAGCGGAGGTTGTGACTTGTTGCTGCTTCTGAGGCAGCACAGATGGTGGCCTTAGAGAGTGGGTGCTGGGTGACGGGCAGGGCTGATGTGAGGGGGTCACAGCATCGCCCTTGGGTGGCGGCCAGCTCACCTTTCCCCAGCTCTGCCTGCCCTTCACCTCCACTGGGAAGGAGGACGGTGCTGGATGAGCAGGGCCTGGGGATCCAGGCAGCTAAGTGTGTGTGTGTGTGTGTGTGTGTGTGTGTGTGTGTGTTTGTGTGTGGTGCGAGGGCGGAGGGGAGGGTGCAGATGTCGGGCAAGCAGCCTTCACTCTATCACCTGCAAATGGGCTCTTAGAGAAGCCCCTCTGTGCGAGGCTGGGGGAATCCAGGTGGCACGGAAATTGCCCAAATGCCCGGCTATTATTGAGTCACGGGGTTGCCGAGAACAGACAAAACAGGAAAACACAAGAAGGTGATTCCTCAGGGGTGGGGATTTGAGTCTGTTTTGTTTACTGCTGTCTTACCCGTGCCTGGAACAGTGCCTGGGCATCTGTGACTAAATTCATCACTGAATGAATGAATGGAACTTGCTAGTATCAAAGTAATGTGCACGACAACAATAATGTGTCATTCTTTTGTGTATTAAGTTGCCAAAAATAGCTTACAGAGAAGGATACAGTCCTGATGAAATTCCATGGGTCTGCTCTGTATCTGATATTAATGACAGCATTTAGTAATGTAACTCTTTTGAAAACAGTTTGGCAATGGAGTCATTTAAAAGTCCCGACTCATTAATTCCGGTTCTATAATAGAGGCTAAACAAATAATCCGGAAAAGGGAAAAAGCCACATGTACAAAATATTCCTTGAGATGTCATTTATAAGACTGAAGAGACGGAGGCAATCGGAGCGGCTAGCAGTAGTGGGTGATTAGATAACATGTGCTTATTGAGGCCTGAGCAGTAAAGAGGCAAAGGGGTAAGTTAAAAAAAAAAAAAAAAAGGTAGGATGCAACATAGTGTACATATTTTTTCCCTCTAGCTTTTGTCATCAACATCTTTTTATCTAAAAAGACCTCAGCCAAATAAGACCTACGTACAGTACGCCACGTACCAGTGAGCACGCAGGCGGCAACGGGCCGAGACAGTGACCTGCTCACACGGTCCCACGGTCGGCCATCCGTCCGCCTGCCGGCTCGGCGGCGCCCCAGCCTGCAGGCTTCATGCCTCCGGACGCCTGAGCCCGGGAGGTGTTCAGGCAGAGTCTGTCATGGGGTCAGCCCCGCTGTAGCATCAAGTAAGTGCAGTTGTGGGAAGAACATTGTTTAGCCCCATGTGATTACAGGATGCAGGATGTTGGCCAGAAATATTCCCTGGGGCTTTGGCAGAGCAGATATTGAGCTGTACGTTCAGGTGGTGGTGTTAGGGGGGTGGGGGGGGTGGTGAGACAAGCAGCACAGCTGTGTCTCGATGGTAAAACCACGCATGCATCCAGGTACTTCCCTTCCTGCTGCAGGAGGTAGGAGCCGGTCCCCCCACAGGGGTGGCAGGTGGTTAGCACGGGAGGAGGTACAGGCCCACTGATTCATGAGGTGTCCACTCTCTAGATAAGCCCTCCGCGAGCCTGAGGTCTAGCTGACTCCGCACAGGTGTGGTTCTCAACCTCTCCGCACACAGGATCACCTGGAGAGCTTTCAGTCCCCGCTCCCTGGCCCCTTCTCCCAGAGACGGAGATGGAATTGTTTGGTGAGTGGTCCAGGGCACGGCGCTCCCAGATGGCTGTGTAAGCAGCCAGGTTGCGATGCACTGTCTGTGGTGTCAGTGACCTACCCTGCAGACACGAACACAGGGTCCACAGGCCTCAGAGGCTTGCCACGCGCTCAGCGAGCAGAGCCCGTCAGGGGCCCCTGGGGTAAGGCTTACAGAGACGGACCCACCGGCGGGTGCAGACAGTCACCTAGCAGCTCTGCAGCCTCGGGCAAGCCGCTCATCCCCAATGGGCCTCCCTTTCCCATCTGAAATGGGATGCTGGTCACCATACCAACCTCCAGGGCTATTCAGGACGTGGTGAGTCAGTGCAGAGGACTCCAGACGCCTCAGGAAACGGAGCAGGGCTGTTCTAGAGGTCTGGGCGGAAACAGCGCCGTTACCCAAGAATTTGCTACCGAGGACCTGATTGCGCTCCTGGTGGGACGGAGAGCTGCTCGCCTGTGGCTTATCTAGAGAGTGGACTGGACACCTCGTGAATCAGCGGGCCTGTAACTTGTAGATCAGGGGTCCTCAAACTTTTTAAACAGGGGGCCAGCTCACTGTCCCTCAGACCGTTGGAGGGCCAAACTATAGTTTAAAAAAAAAAACTATGAACAAATTCCTATGCACACTGCACATATCTTATTTTGAAGTAAAAAAACAAAATGGGAACAAATACAATATTTGTGTGTGCATGTGGCCCGCGGGCCGTAGTTTGAGGACCCCTGTTGTAGATAATAGGAAACAGGGACAATGGAGATATGGCAGATGTGGATGGGAAACGCTCCCAAGATCAGATCGGGCTCTGGAGAAATCGCACTGAGGACTGCCGCCCTGCTGGCCGGAGCCAGCCCCACAGGGAGCTCATGCTGTCCCTCCAGGGCGCCAGGCCAGGGACAGGAACCACACTCCCTTTGGTCACTTACACCGAAGAGCAAAGAAGTAAACATGGTACATTTTAGGAAACGTGTGATAGTCGCTGGCCACACAGCTGCCAATTTCTTCCCTGTCACCGGAGCTGGGAGGAGGCTCCCGGCTGATGAAATGAACCGGAGAGTGGCAGCCTGTCCTGGTGTGGCCTCCGGCCTGTAGGCGTGGCCGGCGGCCGCTGCCTGAGTCCTCCTGCTTCCTGGCCCAGCCGTGGAAGTGGCTGCAGGTCAATGCCACGCCGCAGGGCTGTGGTGTGCAGTCCCCTGCTGTGGCCTCCAGCCTCCCCCCCCCTCTCTGCCTCCCTGTGGCCAGTCACCTGTGAGCAATCTTCAGGCTGTGTTTTGTCTTGAATTTTAAAGCAAAAACAAAATCTCTTCTTTTAAAAAGTGTGTGTGCAGTAGCCATAGAAACCCTCTGTGCATGCACGTGTGTTTTGGAAAAATCCCTCCTGTGTGTCTGTCTGGCTCATGTGGTTTCTGTTGGATTGTGGAGGGAAGCTGACAGAGGCCAGGGCCTTCCCCACGTAGGGTCCGGCGTCAGTGTCCCAGGGAGCCCACAGGAGGCAGGCAGGAATAAAGACCCCGCCCTGTTGGAGGGTGTGTGTGGTAGGCCGGGGCGGCCCAGCGCTCATTTCGTCACTGTCGCTACACTCCGATCACACTGCCATCAGTATCTCCATTTCACAGATGAGGAAACCGAGGCAAGGGGGGCTAAGGAACACACCAAGAAGCCACAGCTGCTAAAGGTGCAGAAAGCAGGATAGAATCCCAGGATGTGGGCATTGGACCCCAAGGTCGTACCCACTTTGCCAGGCTGCTGTGTGCCTGTGAAGGGTGGGTGCCAGGGTCCTCAGCCAGGCCAGACCCAGCATTTCCCAGGAAACTCGATATGTACATGGACACCCCATTCCTCGCACCCCCACACACCTGCCAGGTCAGCATCTAGGGGGGTTTGAGGCCCAGCACCTGCACTTTAATTCTCTAGCTGGGCCCATGTTGGCAGGACCCCGGAAAGGGATCTGGCATCTCGAGGACTAAGCTAGACGGTGGTTTCTGCACGGACCTGCCGGGTCTCACTTCTCCTGGACAGACTCGTTCCCAAAAGACCTGGGCACAGAGCTCTCGAGGCTGCGGAGTGAAGCTTGAAGATCGTCTGTCCAGTCCCTCTGGGAGCCGTTTTGGAGAGGAACCTCTGGCAGCTGCACACAGTCCCAGAGTCCCTGGCTGGATGCCCTGCCTCAGAGGACTCGGCTCCCCTCAGACACGGTACTGAGCCTTCCACATGGAGGGGCAGTGTGTGGAGCTGCGGGCACAGTGCCCAGCACCGGGGACAGTCAGTGACCCGGCCGAGCCCGGCTTCCTCCTGCATGAAATGCAGATGCTGGTGAAAACACCTACGTGGTCTACGCTGCAAAGCGTAAAGGGATCCGGCCCTTTTTGCCATCAACTTAGACACTCTTCATAGTCTTCCACTCACAAGCCAGTGGTCCTGGGCGTACAGGCCATGTGCCCACTGTATGCAGAAGGTAGCTAAGGCGTAACAGCAGAGCTGAGGCCACACCCGAGCCTGCGGACCTCACAGTATTTTCACTCTGCTGTTCCCAGTGGAACAGTGATGACGAGGACCACAACGGTGGCCGGACTGGGGCCTACCATGTGGGACCCAAGGCAGAAGGGGGGCACAGTGTGTAGACCCCCAACTTCCATTGGTCAGCGCTTCCAGTGAATGAGGAAGAGAGAACACAATTTTAAAATGATCTCCCAACACACACACACACGTACACACACACACACACACACACGCACACACACACGCGCACTTTTGTTAGTGTGTGTTGAGTGTGAGTAGATAATGGGATCAAGAGGCTGTCCTGGCCACGACTCTGCCAATGTTCTCTCCCAGGTTCCTCCTCCTCCCAGGCCGCGAGCGGCATGAGCCCAGAGCTGCCCTCCTCGTCTCACAGGCTCCAGACTTCATCTCACCGGCCCGGCCAGCAGAGCACACGTGGGAAGGTCTGGGCAGCGCGGGCGCTTCCTCCCTTCCTCAGTTTCTTCTTCTTGGTCTCTCCTTCGTCCTCCTTCCATCCTTCTTTGCCCTGTCTCTCCCTCTGTCCGTATTGGTACAAATTCTTAGAAGACACAACACATCCTCACTATCTTTTGAAACAATTAGCCTTTAATGATTTCAGAGAGGAAGGGAGAGGGAGAGAGAGAGAGCAACATCCATGATGAGAGAGAATAATTGATCGCCTGGCTCCTGCACACCCCACACTGGGGATTGAGCCAGTGACCTGGGCATGTGCCGGGCATGAGCTCAGGAGCCAGCCAGGGGTGGGAAGCTCTGCCCGCCCCCTCCCACTGTGTCTGCCTCTTTCATTCTCCCCTTGGCAGAGCTCCCAGGCTTCCCTCTGGGTGCCGGTCGGCTGGGATGACTCCAAAGTGTCCACTAGAACACGGCCACTTTAGGTTTGTTATTTGCTCCTAAAGACATAAATCCAAGCTTATCAAACTCAAGTCACACTTAGCCCTGCTGTCCCCAGCCATAAATTCCTCCATTACCTGTGCCCTGCAGCCCCCACAAAGGACACGTAGTCCCCACAGAGCTGGTAACATGCTCCTAGGTTGACCTTCGGCACCTCTCATGCCTGTAGCCTGGGCCCAGCACAAGGCAGGTGGGGTGGGAGTCAGACCAGGCGGAAGAGCCCAGAAATCCTGCCGCCAGCTGGGCACCTCGGGGCAGTGCTTAAACTTCTCTGAGCCCCCGTGTCCGTATCTGTGGGATGGACTCAGGGACGGGCCTCCTTACTGGCTTGGGACAAGAATTACTGCAATGACATGAGAAATCACTCAACCTGGGGCCTGGCCTCTGAGAAGGGCTCAACATTTTACACCAAAGCAAGGAGCTGTGTCCTGTCCTCAGGGTCGGGCAGAAGACTGTCCAGCCCGGGCGACTGACGTGGCTCAGCCGAGCTGGGCCACCAGCTGGAGTCCCAGGGTCGGGTGGGCCTGGAGGTGAGGGGGCCACACTAAGAGGGAGGGAACTGGGGCCTGTGGCTAAAAAGCACAGCGCAGAGAGAAGTCAGCTCCCAAACGTTTTATCCAAAACTCCGCAGAGGCTCGGCTGTCCTACTGCTCCAGCCAAATCGCCGGATGTTCCAGAAGTCCTCTTAGAAAAAAGGACCTGTTTGCGGATCTGAAGGGGCCACTGGGCCATTCACCCGCTGGGCCGAGCGTTAGGCAGGCAGCGCAGAGAGAAGCACGGAGCAGACTCAGCCTGGCCTTCTGGAACTTCCAGCGTAGCTGGGGCGGTGGCCCTGTGGATAGTCACTAAGGTGTCTGCTTGTGCCCATCACGGGACCACACGTCCTTCTCTCCAGGCGAGGTGTGGCCATGGGCTCTTTAGCCTGTGAGACAGGAGCAGGAAGGACATGTGCACTTCTGGGTGGACCCTTGAAGAGCTGATGCCACGTTCCCTTCCCCCCACAGCAACTCTGCAGGTGGGAGAGGCTTGAATGAGATGATGGGGCACAGCCTCCCACAGAACCCCGATGGACGAGTGGTATGAGACCTGCCCTTTGCTGTGAATGCCCCACGTGATGCGAGGCCACTGAGCACTGGGCTTAATTGTCCCTGCAGCACAACCAAACCCGTCCTGAGAAACTCCTGAGACAAAGCCAGAGCGGGGGAGATGAGCAAAGTCCAGAGAAACCAGACTGTGGGGTCTGAGCAACCAATGGTCCCCAGAAAGGGCAGCGGATATGCCCCTGGGAGGGAGTGGGGTAGACTTGAAGGCTGAGCAGGGTCTGGAGGTGCAGAGGAACTGC
>NW_006294760.1:429709-436877 GCF_000327345.1 Myotis davidii | reverse complement strand
CTGGCTGGGGTGTCCCGGGGGAACTGACCAGGCATGCTGGGGTGTCCCGGGGGAACTGACCAGGCATGCTGGGGGTGTCCTGGGGGATCTGACTAGGCATGGTGGGGGTGTCCCGGAGGACCTGACCAGGCATGCTGGGGTGTCCTGGAGGAACTGACAAGGCATGCTGTGGTGTCCCGGAGGAACTGACCAGGCATGCTGGGGGACCAGACCAGGCATGCTGGGGTGTTTGGGGGTGTCCTGGAGGAACTGACCAGGCATGCTAGGGTGTCCCAGGGGACCTGACCAGGTGTGCTGGGGTGTCCCAGGGGACCTGACCAGGCGTGCTGGGGTGTCCCAGGGGACCTGACCAGGCGTGCTGGGGGTATCCCAGGGGACCTGACCAGATGTGCTGGGGTGTCCTGGAAGTGGCTGGAGCGGGAGGGGGATGCAGGACAGAGGTGTCCAAAAGCACTGGGAATGCCTGGAAAAGAAGATGCTGGCCGTGGTCTTGGAAGAGCAGATACCCGATGTCTTTCTCCCCAGGCTGGACGTATGTGAGAGAAGTTCGGCTCAGACTCAATGCCATCTCAGCACAATTGGGGCTGAGTGGGACCTGGTGTCCCCACAACAGGGAACAGGCTACAGGGCCTCGTCTGTCTGGATCTAGGAAGGCAGAAATGCTGCTTCGTGCTGTTGGTTATTATTTTCTTATGCAAACTTTGCTCAGTGTATCTGGGATTCAACAAGAGATGCTGTAACCCAACGTAAGTGTCCATCAATGGACAAACGGATAAAGAAGATGTGGCACATATAAAAAATGGAATATTACTCAGCCATAAAAAGAACTAAATCTTACCATTCGCAACAACATCAATGGACCTAAAGGGTATTATGCTAAGTGACGTCAGTTGTATAGAGAAAGACAAATACCATATGATTTCATGATTTCACTTGTATGTGGAATCTAAAAAACAAGCAAAACAGAAACTCATAGATACAGAGAACAAATTGACGGTTACCAGCTGGAAGAGGGGAGAGGTTGGTGGGCTGGGTGACAAAAAGGGGAACAAATTGACGGTTACCAGCTGGAAGAGGGGAGGGGTTGGTGAGCTGGGTGACAAAAGGGGGGAATTGAGAAGTACAAATTGGCAGTTATAAAAAGTCATGAGGTACAGCATGGGGAATACAGTCAGTAATACTTTAATAATTATGTCTGATGCCAGGAGGGGTACTAGACTTATTGGGGGGGAGGTCCCTTTGTAAGTTAATAAATGTTTAATTACTATGTTGTATACTTGAAACTATATGATATTGAATGTCCACTGTAATTGAAAAAGAATGAAGGCCACTGCTACCAGTGGTCACAGACTCACAGATGGCACAAGCGCACGCACACATGTGAGATGTGACCCAATTAATGACCAGAGCATCCCAGCACCACACAGATGATGCCTGGAAGGCGAGGGTGGTGTGCCCTCAGCCTGGGCCAGTGGTCGGCAAACTGTGGCCCCTTGAGTGTGGCTCTTCCACAAAATACCACGTGCGGGCGCGCACGTACAGTGCGATTGAAACTTCGTGGCCACAGTCAAGGGGCTGAAGAGCCGCAGTTTGCCAACCACTGGCCTGGGGCCTCTGTGAGGACAGGTGACAGGAGGTTCTGAAGCAGCTGGGCGCCTGGTGCGGGCAGAGGGGCCCTCTCAGAACGCAGTCACCCGCTGGCCGTGAGAACAAACTCACAGGGGGGCTGGGGCGAGTCGGCAGGTCCAGGCCGCTGGGTGAGTCAGCAGAGGTCCGTGTCTCTCTGACCGTGCTGAGCGGCAATGCCTGCTGTGCTGCCATCACCCCTCCATCCCTTTCCGAGTCCCGGGCAGCGGGAGTCCTCCCGCGTCCACTCGCACTGGGCAAGGCTTGCTTCCCTTCTGGGCATTTTCAGCTGGAACCCGTGGTAGGCTTAAGGAAAATGCCTTCCAGTCACAGAAGACATGACAAAGAAGGTTCCTGGCATTCGGGGACGCAGGTAAAGAATTCTGTCCGTCGGAGCTGGGGTTTTATTTGATGCTTCTTGGAAAGAAACCATTCGGCTTCCTTTCTATAGTCCTTCAGTTCTTCAAAGCGTTCCCAATCAGACAAAATAAAGCAAAAACAATCTCAAAAAATGCTGTGCTCCATCTTGTGAGCATTCTCCCCTTCCTCCTCATAAGGTGTATTTATAAACTCCGAAAAGCAATTCAGGGAAAGACGGCCACTCAGCCCAGGTTTATAACAATGGACGCGCCTTGTCCCTGCCTGGGGGTGACTGTTAAGTCAGTGCAGTGCTATTTACACATCCATGGGGGCCAAAGTCCCTGTCATTTCTGCTTCCCAGTCTGGACACCTCAGAAAGGGGTCTGCAGCCTGCGGATGTGCCAGTTCACACACAGGCCCTTTCCCGCTGTTCCACTCCAGTGTGAGACACAGCCTGTGGGCGCTCCCGCGTCCCCATCCATACGGTCCATACAGAGCCAGCCTCGCTGGCTGTACATGGGGTTTCCTCTCACACCTCAGCCTGTCTGTCTGTCTGTCTGAACTTTTCTGCCATGAAGGTGGCAGGGAGCCCGTTCCCTTTGGTGTTCTGAGAACACTCCCAGAGGCCTCTTTGCTGACACTGGCAGGTAAGAGACTCGGTGCCCAGGGTTGCCCTGCCCATCTGGTGGGCAAGTCTTCTAAGCCTGAATTCTTCTGGGGGTTAGAGAAACTCCTGCCTGGGCACCGTCCTTTGGGTCAGGCCCCACAAAGGGTGCCACCGGGCTCTGGAGGGGCAGGCCAGCCTCTGCCTCGCCACTGTCCAATCCTCTCATGGACTGTCCCGGTGACTCAAGCACGTCACTCCACAGATGTTTCTTTTCTTTTTCTTTTTTAAAATACATTTTATTGATTTTTTACAGAGAGGAAGAGAGAGAGATAGAGAGTTAGAAACATCGATGAGAGAGAAACATCGATCAGCTGCCTCCTGCACATCCCCCACTGGGGAAGTGCCCACAACCCAGGTGCATGCCCTTGACCGGAATCGAACCCGGGACCTTTCAGTCCGCAGGCCGACGCTCTATCCACTGAGCCAAACCGGTTTCGGCCCACAGATGTTTCTTGAGCACCTACTATGTGCTGATGCTGGGGATGAAGGAACAGGCCAAACAGCCCCTATTCTCATGGAGCACAGCGCCCAGGCCTCCTCAAGCCCCGAGGCCCCGAGAGCAGGACCCGAATCCTCCCTGTCGTCCCACAGCTGCTCTGAGTCCCACCCTGGACTGGGCTCCGGGAGTGCGTGCGGGAAGACCATGCAGGGGGGCCGAGTGGACAGCGGGGGAGGGCCACACCGCGAGGGTGACTTCTGAGCAGACAGCTGCAGGGGTGAGGAAGCCAGCCCGTGGGCCGTGGGGAAGAGCACTTAGAAAGAGGATAGGCTGCGATGGGGAGTGAGGTGGGTGTTCCAGGAAACGCCATATTGTAGGGCTGGTTCCTCCAGTGTCCCTGTCTCATGACCGAGGAAGACTTCGGGTTTATCCTAGCACCAAGGTTAGACAGCAGCTCACTGGGCAAAGCACAGGGTCCCCAAGCTGCAAGAGGCCGCAGCGTTGAGGGGCTCCAGCCCAGTCTTCGGGGGTTTCTTTCCCAGAACTGGGCCAGCGCCGGCTCGGGCAGCGGCTGTCTGAGGAAGGGGCTCAGAGGCGGCCTCCCGGCCCCGGGCCGAGCAGGTGGGGTGTGGAAGGGGCCGCTGTGAAGCCACAGAGGGACCTCAAAAGGAGAACCGTTGCCAAAGACTGGGCCTGCCTCGTAAGGAAGAAGTCGGTAATTGGAAGAGGCCCAGTGTTCTCACCACTTTTTAAGTGGGAAAAAGTGCGAATCGCAGTCTAGCAGCCACGCACAGACGGAGGCCTGAAGAATGCTTTCCCACAGGCTCCAGTTCAGACATTTAAGGGCACAACCCACCCCGGGGTCCCGTGTGAGGGCCTCCTAGGTGCCAGACACGATGCTGGGCCCCACTGACCCGGGACGCTGCTGGATCCGTACCGTGCAGAGGCCAGAGACACAACTTCAGATGCAAGCCAGCAGATGGCCGGCCCGGGCTCAGGGATGGTGCCTCAAGCGGGAGCCTCACTGGGGACCCGCTGGCCTGACCCTCCAGGCTGGGTGGGTGCAGGACACCCTCCCCTGGGCGGGGCCGTGCCATGGGGCTGTCACAGAGGCAGGGCTGGTGGGCTGGCAGCATCCTTGCTTAGCACTGAGCGAGCACATGAGCTGACTCTCCCTCGGAAGGGCTCCCTTCCAGCTGGGGACCACGTGATGGTAACCCCCTTAATGCCTCCCCCCCCAACCATGTTCCTGCCTGTCTCACAGCTGCCCGCCTGCTCATCAGGGGATCATGTTCCATGCCTGCTCCCGAGACCCCCTCACAGATCAGCTTGCTGTGGGAGGCCAGTGTCATGTACCCATGACCCACACCTTCATTCATTACCCGTCCCACTGCCCCGTGGGCCCAGCTGGGGCCCCTTCCCTTTCTCTAGGCTCACTGGGCTCCCTGGGCTTGTCAGGAGGAGGCTCCGTCCTACCTGACGATTGATGGGTCGATGGGCTCACGGCCTGGGGCTGCCTCCCCTACACCCGGCCGTGGCCGTGGCCCTGGGCCCTCCAGCCCACTCTGTTCTCCCACTCACCCGAATTTGGCAGGAGGCATGGATGCCTGTGCCAGGGCAGGAGAGGGAAACAGACATGAGAACTGAACATTTCAAAACTACAACAAAACAAACAGAAGGCACTTTATCGAGCACTGTTCTCAGGGCACTGTCCTTGGGGCACTTGACCAGTCATGCCGCCACCGGCCCGTTTCTGGTCATGGTGGGCATCCCGGGTAAGCTGGCTCGTGGCTCCGAAGCCCGGCCACACACTGTAGTGACTCAGGGGCTTTAAAAGCTACAACACCGGAGCCCACGGAGTTTGGGGCGCCCTGCAGGTGGGCATTTTAGAAAAGCCCTGGGGAGTCTAACGTCCCCCGGAGTTGGGGACGCCCTCCCCATGCCGTGTCCCCCACGCTCCATCTCTCACCGTGTCCTCACACTGTGTTTCACAAGAAGGTGGTTCATTACAGCCAAGGCCTGAAGGTTTACGCGCAGGGTCCCTTCACTCAGCCAATGGTTCACAGTCCAGCTGGCTGGGATCTCTTTCCCAAAACCCAGCGTTTTCTCTTTAAAATGAATGGATAACAGTTTCTGGATGAGCCCCGAGGTGAGCGGGCAGCTCCATACAACAGAGCCCTGGAGCTCTCCCTCTGCCCCCAGCGCCCCCTCCCCGCTTGGGCCCCTCCCTGCTCTTCTCAGGAAGTGCCACCCACAGTCACTCTGGCACAGTCCGGCTTCCCGGTTCTCTCTCCCTCCGCCCAGGCCCCAGGCCCCTGTGAGCACTCCTGACTGTCCCCACACCTCTGCTCCCCATCAACATCTAGGCACAACCAGAGGGTCCCACTTAATTTTTAAAATTTGGCATCATTTCAAACTTACAAAAACAGCAAAACAACTTCCTTACAGCCCCCACTCAAACTCCCCGATGTTAACAACGTGCCACGTCTGCTTTGTCCTCCCAGGCGCCCAAGATCATGAGAGTAAATTGCAGACACGGGGTCATGTGTGAGGGCCTGCGAGGTGCCGGGCATGGCGCTGATCCTCACAG
Organism: Myotis davidii; assembly: GCF_000327345.1. Classification (NCBI taxonomy): domain Eukaryota; kingdom Metazoa; phylum Chordata; class Mammalia; order Chiroptera; family Vespertilionidae; genus Myotis; species Myotis davidii. Next base: position 431,195 of record NW_006294760.1, on the reverse strand, counting down.
TCCAGAGGCCAGAGACACACAATTTCAGAGGCAGCGATTAAAGCCCCCGTGGCAGGGGCGAGAGCATGACCTGCAAGCCACAGGCAGCCAGCGCCTGGCTGGGTGGGTGACGGGAGTCCGCTTGGGAGCTCGGCTGGCCTGAACCCCGAGGCCTGGGTGGGCAGCAGGCGTCCTGCCCTGGGAGGGGCCAGGCCCGCGAAGGTGCTCACAGAGGCAGGTCATGAATCTCCTCTAATTTTGCCTTTCCGAGCCCCTTTCAGCAACAGATGTCAATCAGCAGCAACAGGCCTAGAAACCAGGCCTTTGTCATTCTGGTATCTGTATCTTCTCCCTGGTGACAAGCCCCCTGGGACTTAGGGCTTGCCTTAGGAAGAGTTTTCAGGAGACCCGACGTAGAAGGCACCCACAGGAAGACTGGAGTCCGTCACTGTGCCCTGTCACTTTCCATTTCAGAGCCCCTTCTTCATCAATGGCAATTGTAACCATCAGCCAGTCACTTCACACCGGAATGGCTATTGTTTATAGAGAACTTTCAGCCTTTTTATTCAGTCCTTGCTGACAGTAGGAATGATTCAGCTTGCGGCTACCAGCCACAGAAACCCACTCTGGCTAACTTAGTACAAAGAGGATGAGCACAAAATGGAGGGGGGGGGGCACTGAGTCCAGGGAACAAACAGGAGGCTGGGGAGCCAGGGACTGGCCTGCTGGTGGCCGGACAGCAGGCACCACAGCCAGGGAATGGCAAGCAGACCTTGCAGCCTTTCTTGTCCAGCTTGCTTAGACCCCAAGAGCTGGGAAGAGTGTTGGACTGACCAAGTGTAGGCCCTGGTCCTGCTCTCAGCTGCACTGGGGGCAGGAAAAGGTCAAAGGTAGCAGGTGAAGGTTATAAGGGGGACAATTGTGGTTATAGGGGGGGCACTGGGTGGGTTGTATGCTGGGTAATCCCACCCCTTCCTAGGAAAAGCTCACAAGAAATGTGCAGGATCTATGTGAAGAAAAGCCCAGTGCACTAAAAGCATAGGAAAACAAACCTAGTGGGTGGGTAAAAACACTACCCACGTTGGAAAACATCCTATCTAATAAAAGAGAAACATGGTAATTAGCCGTACCTCCGCTACCCTTCCCATTGGCTAATCAGGGCGATATGCAAATTAACTGCCAGCCAAGATGGCGGCTGGCAGCCAGGCAGCTTGAAGCGAACATGAGACTTGCTTGCTTCAGTGATGGAGGACTCCAACGTTCCCTGCCTGCCGCTGCTGCCTCTCAGCTGCAACTCTAAGCAACTATGTTGCGAATAAAGAAGCTAAAAATACCCCAGAAACCTGCTTTACTCAGTGGAGCTTCAGCCAGCCGGACTGCAACATGGTATCAAATACAGAAGGTAAACAAAGGCCAGAAACCTGTTTTCAGCAGCCGAGTCCTCAGAGCTAAAGCTGACCCAGAATAAAAAAGAAAAAAAAAGAAAAAAAGGAGCGGTTGGGAGCTT
>NW_006294760.1:384703-429085 GCF_000327345.1 Myotis davidii | reverse complement strand
GGGCTGCACCTAGGGATTGGGCCTGCCCTCTGCCACCCGGGAGCAGGCCTAAGCCAGCAGGTCGTTATCTCCCGAGGGGTCCCAGACTGCGAGAGGGCACAGGCCGGGCTGAGGGACCCCCCTTCCCCCCCGAGTGCACAAATTTTTGTGCACCGGGCCGCTAGTCTATAATAAAAGCATAACATGCAAATCGACCGACTGGCCAAATAGGGGAATAATCATCCAGATGTCCTTCTGGACGATCTTCCGGACGCAGCTGGGGCTGTGAGGGCTTAGACAGCCGGGGCTGCGAAGGCCTACTCTTGCACGAATTTCATGCATAGGGCCTCTAGTCTTGTTATAAAGCTGATACTCTTGTAAATTAATATACAGTCATTGTCATCCCATACAAGACCCCTAAGCAATCTTTGAAAGGGCGAGGACTACGCCCTCCACCTTGCCCTAGGGTAAGGGCTATGTCCTCCATCTTACCTTGGCCATGTGCTCAGCAAGGCTTCTTCCTGGAAGCCAAGCCGCTGCTGGCCACACCCAGGACTTCTTTGAACTGGCCAATGACAATCAAGAGAAGTCACCATAGAGATGACCATATCCTGTGTAACGAGACCCGACTTGCGCCTGGCCAATCGGCAGGGCCCACCGTCAGCTCCCCTCCCCTCACTCCACCTCCCTATTAAAGCCCTGATTTTCTCATGGGTGGCACTCTGCTTCTGATCGCTGAGTCGAACGGAGGGCGGGGTCGAGTTAGCTAGCTCAATAAAGGACCTTCTGCTTTTGCATCGGACTGGCTCCCTGGTGTGGTTTTCTTGGGGATCTTGAAATCTGGGCATAACATCTTTAAGAAACAAGACCTATTCAAAAATTCACATGAAAGACAAAAAGTAGAATGGCAGTGGCAATCTTGAAAAATAGGGATGGTAAGTTAAAAACATATCATAAAACTATAGTAATTAGGATAGCAGATTAAATAAAAAGATGGTGCAAAGAAAATGGAGTCACACTATGCAGCAGTTAGAAAAATAACTGTCAGGTGGATTAAAGATTAAAAGACTGTATGGTTACATGAATAAAATGTAAGAAAATATTTAAAACTTTGGCATGGGGAAGGGCTCTTAAAATACAAAATATGAAAATCTAAGGTTGATAAAACTGACTTCTAAAATGGCTACAGCCACATCAAGTGCACGACAGCAGTTAGAAGACACGCAGCGAAATAAAACATGTCCACAAAGACACGTATGAGACTCCACAGGGCAGCCGTGTTCATCATAGCCCCAAAGTGGCACAGCTCAGTGCTCATTCATGATGGTGCAGAGAATACTATTCAGCAATAAAAAGGAAATTATTGGTCATTTTAATGGGGTTCTCAAAAACATGATGCTGAACAAGAAAGAAACCAGACACAGACCACATACCACATGATCCCATTCAAGTGACTCATAGAAACAAACCTATGGCGGGAAAATATCAGAAGAGGCCGCCTCTGGGGCTGTGTGGGGTAGGAGTAGGAGGGAGCCTGGGAGTGCTGGGAATCGGGGTTGGGTGATAGCTGCACCCTTGGTGAAAACTGAGCAAATGCACACTTGAGATTCAGATGCTTTATTGAATGTAAATTTCATCTAAAAAAAAGAAAAACGAACTCTAAATTACATGTATTTAGAGGAAGGTTGCCAATGACTTCAATTTACTTTGAAATACATCACAAAGTAGGTGGATTGATGGGCAGGTGATATGTGACACGGCAGGTGATATGTGGCTGGGAGGCTCGTCGATGGTGTGTGGTGCTCTAAAATTCCTGCAACTTTCCTATATGTTTGCAAATCTTCATCATGTTGGAGAAAAAAGGTAAGCAACCGACTGCAGGGGAAATATTTCCAATGTGAGATTTTTTACACAGAATATATAGAGCTAACTCTCAATAGGAAAAATGGAAACCCAGTTGAAAATAGAAACCCCTTATCTCTCTCTCTCTCTCTCTCTCACACACACACACACACACACACACACACACACACACACGGCCTGCAGAGGAGTTTGGAAAAATTCACTCTCCTGCCTTGGAGAGGAAGTAGGCTGGGAGCCAGAACAACTTGATTTGAAATGATAAATGTACACATATACACACATACATACCTAATTACAAGGCCAGATTCGTGCATTACTTAAAATAAAGCTTAGCCACGGTCTCTAACCTTTCCAGCACTTCAGAGTTACAAGTGGCAAGTTATGCAATTATAGGATTTTGTAGGTTATAGCCCCAAATCAGCCTTTAATTTCTGCATCCACAAACTAGCTCACCCCCAATGCCCAGCACAGGCCGGACACTCAATGGGCCCTTGATAGGCGGCATGGTCAGTTCAGGGGGTCCTTTTTGGCCGTTCTCTGGGGCCTGGGCAGGTGCAGACAAGACCTTTCTCCCAGATTCCAGCTTTTGGGTTTTCTTCCGGCTGTGAGCAGGGGTGAGACGGCAGGGTCTCTGCCACCATCACTCATTAACATGGTTCAGAGCTGGCTCCCAATACCCTACCAGGTGGCTGAGTCATACCTGAACACCTGAGTAGACACTGCATTGTCTCGCCAGCCACTTCAAACCTCTAGAGTGGCTTGCTTTCAAATATAATACGCAGGATCGTCTCCAAGCGAGAACTCACAAAACCCACAGGCAGGTGATACACTCTGTGGCTGGCAAACGGTGGGTGTGGGCGTGTACACATTCACATATCATTCCAGCTGTTCCACCGCCGTCTTGTGAAACGAATCAGTCAGTTTACCAAAACCAGTTGAAAAGTTTTATTTATATAAAATTCAGTAAGAACATAAAAAGATTGAGTTTCTTAAAAAAAATCTGCAGTTATTTACAGCAGTATTGCACAATAAAGTGGCAATTACCCTGTCAAAATTCATCAGTGCAAACCAAAGTGAGCCAGGGAAATTGCAATACAAATGCTACAATATGCTGGGTCCTAGGAACACATTAGTGATGAATCAGTATCCACACAGATCAGTGCTCTTGTACAGGAGTACCTGATGAGTTCCAACACAGTGACGAGTGGTCACGGGACCTGGACAGAGGCCTCGGAGAGCTTCAGAAGTCTGGAACTGCCCAATACAAGTAGTCAAGTTACTTCGCTGGGAGCCTGAGGATGCTCTTGCACGCCGCACTGTTTGGAGTAGAAGCTACCCCAGCTGGTTTAGCCTCATGTGTGAACACATCCCTGCACACACGCATGTGCAAAGGGAACACACACAGGCACCAGGCTAAATCAGCAGGGATGACAGACCATCTACACCAAACCACGAGAAAAGTCTCTCTAGAGCTCCCACATCTTAATACCCATCCTGATGGGGCCCCCAACCTCTCCTGAAGCAGGACATCAACCTAAGGAAGCAGGCTGACCCAATGAGGGACCGAAGTTCCGGGCCAGGGGCCTGTACAATTAGCTCCTGAGGACAATTCAGCCCACACCTCGAAGCACCGGAGGCCACGCAGCAGGCGGACGTGGCGCAGCTCACCGGTTGCCAACAGGGGGTGAGTGGCACGAGCAGGTAGGTCCTCTGGTTGGTCTGGAAGCAGGAACCTCTCCCACCCGCCCCCTGCCCTCTGAATACTGAGTTGTCGGGTATACATTTTCAATGCGTCAATCTGTCCCAACTACCGATAACACTTTTTTTTTTAAAAAAAAAGACAAATCCTGGAAGCTAAAAGAATTTGCTTCCATGGGAAGCTAGCTGTTTTGGAACCAATAGAAAGTCACTGGGTATTTCCCGAAGAATTTTGAAACCTGCCCAATTTATGGTCTCTCATTGGTGTCTAAACATGAGCTTTATCACAGGACAGCAAAGACCAAGCATGTAAACCCATTTGACCATATACCAGGAACCGAAGCTGGAGAGCCACCCTAGGAAGACCATGTGTCCGGCAGTGAGCTGACCAGTCGCCACCTCAGAGTTAAAGCAAATAATGGGATGGTGGGGGGGTGGGGGAAGGAGGGGAGGGCGTGTCAGAGGTCAACACTTTACAGAAATTAAGACATTAAATAAGCAGAAAATAAATATACATTATGTCTACAAGTTACAGCACTATGAACCAGTAGGACACATTACACAGAAAAAGAATCTACAATATTTACAATCCTTAATTCTGAAAAAGTTTAGTAAAAAACAGTGATTTTTTTTTTTTTTGCTCATTTATGCTGTACAAAATTTTACAAGAAAGGTAAAGGAGACAATTGCACACAGACATTTGGCTCAGTTGGTAAGTAAAATATGATCTAACCTAATAAATAGTCAAAATATGTACAATATTAAGAAGGGGAAACAGGAGAAGGTTCGACTGAGTACATTTTTTTTTAAATCAGAAGGAATTTTTACCTGGTTTCTCCACAACTAAAAACAAATTCTTCATAAACTCATTTTGAGGCCGGACTACGGGTAACTGTAAGAACTGCTGTGGAGAGATTCGGGGGCATTTACTGCATTTCTGTGATCGTCACAGGACACGTTCTACAAATCTTGCATGAGAAGAGGTGGTCAAGGCACAAAACCCGCATCTCATAAATTTTCAGACAGGGAGCTAGTTATTTTTTCTACAAAGAAATAAAACAGAGAAAAAAATGTAAAAGGCATACCATCGCAGGTATACTTTCTGCAGGAAGCATTTTGATACACAGATACGTACAGTACAGAGACACCCAGTCACCTCTCATGTCCTGGTGCAACATCCTGTTCTTAATACTTCTACACGTCCAAGAATCACTTCCTCACACGCGTGGCCACGGCCAGCTGCCCAGCCAGAGGTAAAGGAGCGCACGCAGCGAGCGAGCCCGCGGCCCGGGCTGCATCCTGCGCTCCCAGAAACAGGGTAAAGTGCTCCAGTCAGAGGGACTGGCACATGAGTACGGAGATCCTGGGAGCAGATGGGCCCAGAACCAAATATATCTTTGGTGTGTGTGTCCAGCAGGCCCACGGCCACAACCTTACCACGACCTCCAGCGGTGTGGCCTTGGTGCCCCAGCAAGGGGGTTCCAGACCTACCAAGAACACAAGCTCAGTCTCAACAGTTTTAAAAATATTCAAGACCCCAAGAAAGGATTTGGGGAGGGGGGGGGGGAAGAAATTTTAAAAAAGGAAAAGTATCTGAGATCAAGTATTTCTACCTAAAGAAAGCGCATATGCAAAATATATATACACACGTATATACATATATGTATACATATATATTTATATAAAACTATGAAGAGACACATGAATTTCTCCTTGCAATTAACAATGTGAAAACGCTGGCCCTTGGTGGGCCAAAAGGAAATGCAATTGTTGGCACTGCTGACTCATTTTAAAAATCATGTATTTCTCTTAAAAAACTGTTTCACGATCTGAGGTTTCAAAAACTGTCAGAGTTGTGGGTTCACAGAATGATTGGCATCTTCCTTCCCTGCTCTCTAACCGGTCCCTCTCGGGTCTCCCCGCTGTTTAACTGCCTTTGAAATGACTGATCACCCGTGGGTGCCCTCCCTGCAGTCCTTCCAGGTGGGGGTGGAGGAAGCAGAGGATGCACAGAGGAGGCCCGACAAAGCCCAGCTGTCCGAGAGAAAAGAACCAGTGGCAGCTGTCAGAAGGGACTGCTGCGGACGTGCGCCTCGTGAGTTTTCATGGCGCTGCTCAGAGCGAATGAAGCCTGTATTTCAAAGTGGGCACAGAAGAGCGGGAACCCAGTGGTGGGCATCAGAGGCCAGATCAACTCAGAAGTGGATGGAAAGCCAGGATGCCCAGGAAACAGCCATCCAAAGCCCTGCCCACCACAGCCTGTGCCAACTCCCACGAGGACTCCAGCTTGGACTCCTGCAGCCAAATTCAGCCGCAGGTGGGCCTGCCAGCCCCCGGGGGCCTCATGCTGAGTGCCCCCTGTGCTGAGGGAAAGCCTGCAACCGGAAAAGCCAACAGCGCCAAGGGCCCTGATACTGTGTCTGTGCTGTCACCACTCTCTCTCTTCAGGACACTTGTACTTCAACGCCAGCCCACCAACCCACGTGGAAACCAGTACCGAGCACTTCCCGCTGAGTGAGCTCCCCCAAGACTGGCCGAGCTGTGGGCAACACGGGCAGATTCCAAGTCACGTTCTGACCCAGTTACACTTGAATCGTGAAGATGCACTGGACCAAACGTGTGCATGAGCACCCAGGACAGAGAGAGGAGCCACACAGGAGAAGACGAGCCACACAGACAAGCTGCACTTTTGCCACGGATGCAATTACATTTAAGGAGGTAAGTCAATATTTACACAGTGGCAGTGGCATACCAACACAGGCTGACAAAAGACCCTTTACCCCTTGACTCAGTTGCATCTCCTAAGAATTTTTTGGTAATCATGATTAAAAGAAGGCGAGAGAGGCAACGGCAGGGAGGGAGGGGCCATATCATACACACCTCTCATGTTTCAAAGTCCTGTACAGTAGCCTGTAAAAATAAACTAAGGCAGCTTTAGAAATCAGCTGGCTCAGTTTCTACATGAGAGTTTCCATAATAGGCTCTTAAATTTTTAGTAAAAATTCATTTATAAGTTGGTTAAAAATTTCCACTTCCTTTTTAAAAAAACCTGTTCTTACACCATTCTTGCCTAAACTCCTGCTCCAAAGAACCATGATTAGTAACATTTTTAAAAGGAAAATACGCTCTCATTTACATTCATAACAAACACTACACTAGAGCCTCTGCCACATGGCGAGGAACCGATAAGGTCAAGTCCGCACGCAGCTCCAGGTGTCAGGCCACACCGGCCGCTCTGGGTCCGCCACTGGCCGCAAAGCAATGGCGCCAGGGGGCCGTGACGCTGGGCTCGTCCGCTTGAACAAGTGAAATGTCTGCACACATCTCGGCTCCACGGGAACCCGTCGTCACAGCATCCTCCACACCAGACGGAGGATGTAACGCAGCAGTCGTAAGACCACCATCTGGGCGTGGCCTTCTGCTTCCTGGTAAACATGCAGAAAGTCCTGGAACAACAAAAGGAAAGCTGCTTACTTTCTCAGTTTCACGGACCTCAACCAGCCCCGTCCCAGCAGCCCTTTTCCCCGGGGCCGGCGAAGGGAGGCCTCCCGCCCCCAGCAGGAGGTGCACCTCCACAAAGGGCAGGCACACCGAAGGGTCTTTTTCGAAGAAAAATAAAGCAACCAGAAGACTGTCTGGAAAAGCAGAGCGAATCCTGGCATCTCTGGGAGCCCCTCTGAAGACCACACGTTCCTGTCACAGGTGATCCCTCACTGGTCGCTGGGAGGGAGCACCGTCCGGGGCAGGAGAGCCGCTGCCCGGCCCCCGGAGCTGGTGTCCGCCAAGAGGGACAGAGCGCAGGGGAGGGAAGAATGACCCCGGTAGATGTGAAGCAGCTTACGGCCCAAGTGTGTTTCAGACTCCCCAAAGGGTGAACTTCTGGGGGCTGTGACAAGGGCCCGCTCTCAGACCCCACGCCGTTCCGACAGCAGCTGCCGGGCAGTCCCCTTCACGACTGTGGCCACAAGCCCCCGAGCACCTGTGGCCCGAGCAGGACGGCGGTAAGGCCGAGCGAGGCACTTCCCAACGCCTTCCAGAGCAGACGAGGAAGCCGGCCGGCCGGCGGGTCCCGCAGGCTCCCGAACCACAGTCCGGTTTTATCTGTCACACACCAGGTGGCTTTGTTTTGATTTAACTTTCAAAATCACTGGGCTTCTTCTGTGTGAGAAGAATTTGGGGGAGGTTGGAGTTCAGACTAATATTAGCAGGTTGAAAGAGGCTTATTCAAAATAAAACCACGACTTACTAAAATGAAGAAAGGGTGTGCAGTGCCGGGCTCAGCCAGCACTTCGAGATGGGAAACCTCATGGCAGCCAGGTGCCAACACAGTCTCAGCAGAACCAGAGAATGGGGTGAAAATGACACCAACCGGGGGCCGGTCCCACGGGGACAGACTTAGCCAATTTCATCCACCCCCCCCCGGGACAGCAGGGGACGTGGAGAAGGGAAAGTCACACCACGAGAGGTCTGCCCACGTTTAGAGCTCTGCTTTGATCTCAGAGGGGAAGGACACGAAGAGGATTCAAAGATGTGCTGGGAGGGGTTGGTGCGGGGATTTGTGGCAAAAGGAACATAACACCTGCCTTCCCCCTATCCCCCCCCCTCCCCACCTGACAGATGAGAAGTTACTACAACATCTCAGCAAGGAGCCAGACCGCCTGCCCTCTCAGACAGCACGCGTGACAACATGGCACACGCTTTTAAGCCAGCGAACAATTGCTTTTGGACAATATTCAACAGAGGAAGCTATTACCACTGATTCCAAGGGCTGTGCCAGCCCAGAAAACCCCCGACAGCTGGCACAGCCACGGGAGCTGCTGCCCGCTCCAAGGGTCCAGCCCCCACCTCCAAAGCAGCCGGACGGGCACCCTGCTTCCCCAGGCGCGCTACCCTCCAACACCTGCACCGCAGAGCCTCTAACACCTGCACCGGTGGCCCGAGAGCCACGGCTGGGTGAGGACGTCCAGCCAGGGCCCGGCCATCAGCGTCATGCAGCCCCTGTGGCCCAGCCAGCATGAGCCCGCAGACTGCTGGCCTCCAGGACTGTGAAGAAACTCATTTCCATTGTTTAAGCCCCATGTGTGGTCCCCTTTAGCACAACAGCCTGAGCTGACTCCCACAGCCTCTCCCTCCTGGTCCTTCACACTCTAAGTGAAACACAGCACCTGTCAGGTTAGAGTCGTGTAACACGGTTTTATTCTAAACCATAAAAATATTTTAGATACAAACTATTTGTGTATCACAGTTTCCTGTTGCTCACACACGCTCACAGGTACCTGAGCGCATGGCCCATCCCTGTAGGGGATTGCATCTCCATGGTCTAGATCAGGAACTGTATTTGAAGAAAACAACTTCATGGCCAGCCCACGTGTCTGCAGGGACTCCATCAACGTCGGTTTTGTGTCTCGCTCCAGGAACCCACTCCTGACCGTCTGCCCTCTTCCCTGCAGGGTGGGGTTCCGGCAGCCCGGGCCTGCGCGAGAGGGAGGGGAGGCGGGGCCCTGGGCTCCAGCTCTGAGGCCCCTTGCCTGCACTCACTGTGCCTGATGGGCAGTCCCGTGGCACCGGCACCAAGTGCAGCACAGCCACGTACAGCCCATCTGAGGGCCCGTGATGCTGGCCTCCGTGAGGACGGCCGCTGCCCCACCTCTGGGACCAGGAGGAAGTGTACAGGTCCCCACCTCGAGGACAGAAAACATTCCAGAGAAATACAGGCCGGCTCCCCAGTGGGCAGCACGGAGCCAAGACACGGAGGCTCCTTCCGTCAAAAGAGATGCAACGTGAGCACCTACGGAGCTCACCCTGGTGAAGGACAGACCCAAACAGCTGAACAGGGTCCTACGACAAGGCCACACAGGGAAACATGAGGGCAGAGAAGGAAGGAGGGCCGGGCAGGAAGGCCCAGGCCCACCCCCACGCGAGTCCCGAAGGAGGAAGGGTCTCAGGAAGGAGAGGAGGACATTCCAGGAGACCAGCGTGAGTCACGGCAGGAGGTCCAACGGCCCTGCACCGGGGAGGGAGCAAACAGTCCGGTCAAACCGCATGAGCATCTGCTTTCTCACAATAAACCACGACAGAAACCAAGCCAGACTCCAGGGTGTCCGCTCCAGTGACAGTCCCTGGAAAATAAAACAGGAGGATGGAGGATTCACGGGCTCCAAGCTTCCCTGGGGCAGGCGAGGCCCAGGTGGCTCTGGAGACACTGGCTCCCCTGGGCAGCAAGTAGAGCAGGCTCCCTGGGGACTCCCGAGGGCTGGGAGCAGCCAGCGGGAGGAAGATGCCCGGCCCATGAGCAGGGCAGAGCTGGGGGGCTGCACAGCCCCGAGACCCCCTAGAGCACAGGGGATGCCGACACAGCGTCACCCACCCCCGAGGACCATTTACAACTTCCAGCCTGAGTAACATGTCCCAGGTTACACAGGGGAATTGAATCCCACTTTAATGCCAAAATAATCACAGCAAACAGGCTCTCATCCCAAACCAGAGAAGCAGGCGGGTGGACACAAGGGGCCTCGTCCCAGCCCGCCTGGGACGTGGTGAGGAGGCTGACCACTGCCCACCTGCCCGGCAGGGCAGCCTTCCTCTCCTGCAGAGAGAGGAGCCAGCCCGGAAAAGCCGCCCGGCCACCCCAGGCCTCCAGCTTGGAGACAAGGAGACTCGCCCACTGCCATCCCTGAACTGAACAGCGTGCCACACGCCTCCCTTCAGTCTGCACAACAACCCTGAGCCAGTGTGGTGGAGACCGAGCTCCACGTGAGAATCAAGAACCCATGACGCAGCTGCACCTGGAGCGCACTGCAGGCACCGCCCACCAATCCGCGCCGCCACGGCAGGGCCAACGACCGCGTGAGTGCCACCCCCACGCTCAGCATCACGCCAAGCCATTTTTAACCTGCTCAACAACTTCTTTCTTCCAAGATTTCAACGCCGAACGCCCAAGAGGTCCTGAACTTCACAGGAGAGTGAATTCTGGGCTGTGAGACCAAAGAGGACTCTGACAGAGAGGGCACTGCCCCGGGTTCAGGCAAGGGAGGATGCAGGGTCCCCCAGCATGGCACTGGCATTCCCAGGGCTGGCCCGGCATCTGTGGGATGGTGCCGAGGGTCCCCGTAACCAGAGGTGACAAGGTGGGGTAGGGATACAGAGTAGCCAGCAGTACCCAGGGAAGACCACCATCCCTCTGCCCATTCATAACCAATCCGTCGAAACAGTATTTTAAATGGCAAGCGAATGAGAGAGGCTACAGGATAGGACCTCTGTCCACCGTGAGACCAAGGACCAGTCACACAGAAGCTCAGCTCAGACTTTATGTGGCTCCACCATCCACGGCCGCTCTCAGCTGGCGGGCCAACGCTGCTGCAAAGCAATCCAAAGACCAAGTTCGCTTTCCACTTGTACCCAGGCAACAGGGGCATCGCACAGCTGTGGGCAGAATACCAGGAGCCCCGATGCCAGAGGCAGTGCTCTTACTGGAAGCCCCGGGGGAGCTTGCCGTGCACCTCCCGTCTCCCGAGGCTCCGGCTGACCTGACCGGGCAGTGATGCGATGTCACACATCACAGCAAAACAGCATTTGCATGAATGCCGTGTTCTTTTTTCAAATATATATTTTATTGATTTTTTACAGAGAAGAAAGGAGAGGGATAAAGAGTCAGAAACATCGGTGAGAGAGAAGCATCGACCAGCTGCCTCCTGCACACCCCCTACTGGGGATGTGCCCACAACCAAGGTACATGCCCTTGACCGAATCAAACCTGGGACCCCTCAGTCCCCAGGCCACTGTTCTATCCAGTGAGCCAAACTGGCTAGGGCCCACTTTCCTATTTTTGATGCATTATTTCAAAGACTCTGTCACAGTCAAGGCCTTTTGTAGGACCATGAATCACTCCTCCAGTTCACCTTAGTCGGGCCTGCCATGTCCTGGGTTTTCCTTCAACGACACGCATGTCTACCTGCAGTACAAAGTCACTGGCCCTGCCCCGGGCCAGGCTGGCTGGAAGGAAGTGCTCCCATCACCTGTGAGGGTCACAGGAGGGGGGCCAACCAGAGGGCACCAGTGTTCCGAAAGGCCCAGCCTCAGAAACATGCTAATGAGACGTGCACACTAACCACAGCTCTACCCTCTGCGTGGCTCAGCTGGAGGTCTAGGGAGGGTGACGGAGAGGCAGGGCGCCTGCAGGGGCCGAGGCTCAACTCGGGGACATCTTCATTTCCTCCTCCGGAGATGAAAACCCCCGTGAGACACTCTGAATCCCCCTCCGGGCACCTGCATCTGCTCTGGTTACGTGTTCATGGCCACGTTCCCCACAAAGGCAGGCGAGGCAGCGTGCAGGTGCCCCACGTGGCAGACTGAGGGAGCAGTCAGAGGCGTGATGCGGCCAAGCCGGTTAGCACGCACCAGTGCTCGACCTCATTTCACTGCGCTCACCCAGACGGCACCGCCGCAGGGCCGAGGCACGTGTCTGACAGGCAGAGCCTGAGACCCAGACAGGCGAACAGTTACCAGCATCTCTCTCTGAACTCCGGAGAACCGAGAAACGTTCCCATTATAGTTCAGAGTGGCAGCAGACAGACTGCTGGGACAGGGCGACAGCGTTTTCTAGCTCCACACCTAAATGCCCTAGTTCAACCTTCACGACATGCCTAAGGGACTGCCCGACAGTGGCCCCCAAGGGGTGAACGCATGGACGCGCTGCAAGGTCTGACCCCGAGGCCCCCACTTGGCCGTGAGCTGTGTTTTCTACAAGATCACACTTGATCCTCAACAAGTCATGGAAAGTCTCACGCAAAACATGCAACCCACGGTCGCCATCATCTAGGCCAGCGGTCGCCAACCGGTGGTCCGTGGGGTCCAAAAAGTCGGTGACCGCTAATCTGGGCCACCTGCAGGTCTCGGAAAGACACACAGAGCGGGAGCCACAGGAGGGGTGGCTCCGCTGCCACAGGTTGGCGTCCCCGTGGCGGGGTCTCGGTCTTCACCTTCTGGTCATGGTTCTTGGGGTGTGGAAACGGCATAAGGCGGGGGTGCAAGATGCTTAAAACCAAACACAACTGCATCCACCTCCAAGGAAAACACTCGCTAAACCTGAAACTCACAAACAGCAGGTGCCAATCGATTTCCCTGACTCATCACTGCTTTGGCTCTGAAAGCGCTCACTCTGTGAATCCATGTGAGCAAAGGGTGAGACAATCCATCATCCTATGAGCGAGTTTACTTTTTTCTCTTATTACTCTCATTGGTTCTTAGAATCACATAAGTTTTAGGAATATAATTCTGTAGGATCTGTATGTTGTATTGTGTGTTTAGTATCTGACACACATTTTTCTCATTATTCTCAGCTCAGGCAGTAATGAAAAGCAGTTTATTTTATGGAACGCCAACATTCAATTAATGCCGGCCTCAGAAGAAGGCCGCCGGAGAACATGCAGCCCCGGGGTCTGTTCCGTTTCTGCTCGTACCAAGCAGGCTCAGGGCAGACCTCTCCCTTGCACGTGATCTGTAAGGAAGATCATTTATAAAAACAGCGTGAGCCCCTTTTTTCTTTGCTTTGGTTCATGCTGCACTTCCGCCTGCAGGTTGTCCCTTTGTTTCATGCCCGCACACGCCTGGGACACAAGTAGGAAGTCGGCCTTGTGAACAAAAGACGCACTGTTCCTTATGATCAAGCAATGAAAGGGTTTTCACCCACCTCCCGGCCCATCCAGAGAGTCTGCCACAGCTGTGTATGTGGCTTTCCCCTGCAGTACACCACCAGGGCGTCCCGACACTGCTCAACAGCAGGGGCCGAGCACAGATCGGCTCAGGCTGGACAGACCCTGGTACTGGGGCCTGGGGCCTGGGGGCACGCTGGCTACAGGATGGGCCTAATTACCCCACGAGCACGTGGCTTCAGGTTTGCAGGGTCCAGCACACACTCAACAGCCTCAGACCGCAAGCCTGGCCCATCCACATGGGCAAGCACACGCCACCCTGCACCCTTGGGTGACCACGCCCACACTTGCTGATGCCTCTCAGCAGGGAAGGCCGGGCCCTGGATCGCCCTCCCGCAGTTTCTCAGGGTAAAGACACTAGCAGAGGCTACTCAGGAACCCAGGGCACCAGTGCCACCCGTGAGGGAGCGGAGTCAGAGGGCAGGCTGCTGAAGCACAGGCCACCACCCTGCACCGCTCACTCCCCGCAAGCTACTCGCCCTCGTCACAGAGCCCCACACAGAGCCCTCGCCTCTCTGAGAGGTCTGTCCGGGACGGTGACCGTCAGCCCCGCGCTCACCTGTCCCCCTGCGGAGTCCTGGAGCTGTAAGAGTCAGGACACGGTGCGGGTGCGGGTCATTTGGCCACATGTCCACCTACAGTCCCACAGCACGCTGTCTGTCCGTGGGCCTCCACTACCTGACACTTTATGTTCAATGACGTGGCGAGAAGACACCAGGCGGCTGCCACTGGCCAAAGCTGTGACAATTTGAGCATCAAAATAAGTACTGAGTGTAACACATCATAACCCCCTGAATTAAACAGGGACCCACAGCCTCGGCTGGTAGCTCAGTTGTTAGAAAGTCATCCCGCTACGCCAAGGTTGCGGGTTCGATCCCTGGCCAGGGCACATGCAAGAATCAACCAATGAATACACAAATAAGTGGGAAAACACATCGATGATTTTCTCCCTCTCTCTCATCAACGAAATGAAATAAAATAAATAAAAATACACTGGGACCCATGAACTTGATGAAGGAAGGAAGGGACGCCCGGGGAGAGAGGAGAGCTGTCCCCCTGTGCACGTGTCCCTCCCATCAACACAGGAAAGTGCTGACGACAGCTGGGAGCACCACCTTTAACAAGAGTCCGCGGCACGGGGCGCGTGCCTCCTGATGCTGAGCACTAAGGACACATGGCCCACGGTTGGGACAGTGGGTCACGTGGGGATAAGGTCCACCGACTACACAACATTACCGCAACATGGGTAGCTTCTGATTCTGATGACTACACTGAGGTTACAGAAGAAAAGACCCTTCGTCTTAGGAAACACACACAGAAGTACTTAACAGTAAAGGGACACCATGCCCGCAATGTATCCCCAAATCCTTCAGAAAATAACATGTACACAGGTATGAGGGGGGGAAGCGTTAGAGCAAATGTGGGAAGGGTAACGGGAGAGAGCAGAGGTGGCAGACAGAAGAGGGCTCTTCGTGCCATCCTTGCGACTTCTGTGTAAGTCTGAAATGATTTCGGAACAAGTCACAAAACCAGCCCGACGTGGCGCGGGGAAGCTGCCCTCCGATGGGGAGGAGGGGTGTCGTCGGCCCTGGAGGTCACTTGGGGCATCACGCGGAGTCACAGGGGAAGGGAACATGCAGTGGACTTGCTCACCTGTGCCTCTCTCACTCCTGCTTCCAGGATTCAGACGCCACAGCTCCGTGTCATACGCTGCCCCACAGCCCTGACGCGGCCTGAACACACGACAACTACGCGACAACTTCCTCTATTGCTCTAACTGGAAAAACGGGAGAATATCCTGTCAGGCTTCGCATGCTCGTGGCAATCAAAGACCAGCACTTCAGAAAAGGTACTGTCACGGTATTAAAGCAAATACAGGCACCAAGTATCTGAAATGCACGCTCGCCGAGGGGCAAAGGCTTCCGTGCGCAGCCAGCGTGAAAGTTCAAGGCATCACTTTCCCAAAAGGCCTCCCGTTTCCCCCAAATTTCTGGCCCCGGTATTCAAGGATAAACCGTCAGTGTGACTGCAGACAATGGACTGTTTAATGTAACACCATCAAGGCAGGCACCTGTGGCTCTCGGGGTCACCGTGTCACTACCCTGAGTTTCAGAGTCTGGTGTCTGAACTGGCCACTTATAAAACCTGGAGGATATATTAGCCTCCTTTTTAGAAACATCAGGTTACAACCTATAGCCTGAATGTCCCTCCTCCCCCCAGTATCCCAGCCGACTTATAGCAAAAGAATGCAATGAGATTTACACTTTTATCAAATACATTGAGAGCAGATGGCTACATATCTGCAACAGGAGACACAACCATCTTAAACATTAAACTGGAATGAGTGGGAGGAGGGGGAGGAAGGACGGGAATGATCGAATGCTACTGACATGGTAGATGCTGTCACCTCACCTGCAATGGAGAGACGAGGTGATGAAGACGACCTAATGGCCTGTGTCTCATCTGCCCGTGACTAGAACTGGTCACCCCTTCGACAGCCTAGATGAAGGGATGGCTGTGCTCCAACCCCCACGTCATCCTTACTCTTGTCTCATCACTGACCACCTAAGGCCCCCGTAGAGGGGCATCACCAAGACCCGTCTGGGCAGGCTCGGGGGAGAGCTCAGTGGACACTGGTTCTCCATAGAAGGTTAGAGAAATGTACAAAACATCCTTCCACACACCTGGCTCTGCGGCCAAAGGCTCTGGCACAGTCACCGGGCAGGACCGTGTTGATGTATCTACATGTCCGGAGCTTCTGGACACTGAAGGCGCCAGGGCCCAAGGGCCTCGTCTCTGGGACAGATCTGGTCCCAAAGACATCTACCAACCCACCTGGAGCCGGTGTAGGAGGCAGGCCAGCTGCTGGGGTTGGTTCACTGCCAGACTCACCCCGAGGGGCTGCCAGGCTCCCCAGAGACCTTCCTGCTGGATTACGGGCACAATCCAGAATCAATCAGGTTTTGGATCTAGGCAGCCCACCCTCTTGCAGGGACGCCCACCTCGGCATGGGGACCAACCGAGGGCCCACCCACTGGGCCCTCGCTGAGGAGTCCTGCCCAGCCACACAGCACTCCCGAAAGCCCCTCGGAGAAACTCGGCAGAGGAAGTGGGGAACAGTAACTTTACTGCACATTATAAAACAATCAGCCCTGCAAAACACAATTTCCATTTCAAGATCTAGGCTGAGAAGGAACTTACGTTCTTGTGAACTGGTCCATGTCAGGTTAGGTTAGAATGCCAGACATTTTGCCGGCTTAAAGACAGTATCCTAAGAAATTCCTAAGTGACATTTCCCATTTAATGGCAGAATCACACTGTCAGACATTTCCCACCAATCACCACACACCACCCTCTCCCACAGGAAGGTCTGAAGGGGATCCAGTGTGAGTTTTCTGAAAGTCCCTGACCCCTTTATGGAGATTCTACACCAAAGAAATGAAAGTCCCCCCCACCATGAAATGGGAAACTGTCTCAATGTGCTTAAAAAAGCTTGAAAGGACGTATATGGGCAGGAATGATCGAAAGCTAGTAACAGGTAACGTCTATTTGCTTAGCAACCGCACCAACATTCAGTGCAGGATAGAAACAGGGAGGTGTCCTAAGCACGACCTCCCTCCAGAAGAAACGAGATTTAAAAATATCTTCACATGCAACGATAGTGCTCAGAAAGAAACAGAAGGGAAGTGACACAGTAGGAATGACATTAACCATTATTTCCTACAAAGTAAGATTTAAGTGTCTTCCTTTTAAATAAATCAACAGAAGTATCTCCATACATGGTTGTTTGAAAAAAATGTAAACCAGCCAGAATTCCATGAAATCACACACTGGCCGGTGAGCCCCTCACAGGACGTAGTCCACTGGTTCTCAACCTGTGGGTTGCGATCCCTTTGGGGGTCGAACGACCCTTTCACAGGGGTCGCCTAAGACTATCGGAAAACACATCTATAATTACATATTGTTTTTGTGATTAATCACTATGCTTTAATTATGTCCAATTTGTAACAATGAAATTGGGGATCACCACAACATGAGGAACTGTATTAAAGGGTCGCGGCATTAGGAAGGTTGAGAACCAGTGACGTAGTCAAACATGCTCCTAAGGGCCCCACTGAACTCTCAGAGTTGAAGTCACACTCCCTCAAATGTCTTCATGGGGAAAAGGTGCCCAATGGTAACGTCTACCAATACCAGGCAAGCAGGAAGTACACTGCGTCTACCGAACAAGACATAGGGCTTAATTTAAACAAAAATAAAATCAACTGGCCGAAACCGGTTTGGCTCAGTGGATAGAGCGTCGGCCTGCGGACTGAAGGGTCCCAGGTTCGATTCCGGTGAAGGGCATGTGCCTGCCAGTAGGGGATGTGCAGGAGGCGGCTGATCGATGTCTCTCTCTCATCGATGTTTCTAGCTTTCTATCTCTCTCCCTTCCTCTCTGTAAAAAATCAATAAAATATATTTAAAAAAAAACAAAATCAACTGCACACCCCAAAAATTTAAGTGGCAATCAACTCGGGGTGTAAAATTGTTGTGGCAGAGGTGTAATTTTTCCAGGACATTAATGAATGGCCTCCTACTTCTAATACGTTTCAGTAAATGACAGTCCAAGGAGAGCCAATGGGGCCAAAAGGACCACGTCACACGCTCCGACCCATCACCAGCAAACCACAGGGCCTCATTTCCTTGGCTGAGTGAGGACGGAGAGTTAAATGTTTCTTTAACTTTGACCCAAACTGACTAACGGGCGTATAGACACTCCAATATGGGCTGAAACTATGGTAACATTTATGTGGGACGATTTCAAAGTATCTACGATGGTTTAAGGCTTGTGCTCACGAACCCCCTTTGCCACCTCGTACTGGGTTCTGCTGAGCCACCAGCGCTTGAGTTCAGCCGTAACACAAACGGAACACGGGAAGGAGGAACGGCAGGCCACACGCAGGCCACGCCCATCACTTCTAGAACATGCGTGGGATGATGACTGGCCACTTTAATGTATGTGGGTGGGAGGGAGCGTGGGAGAAGAGGGGTGAGTAAGTAAGAAATCCTCATTACCCTCCGTGGGTTGCGGTAGGAGTTGTTGAACTCATCCCCGATCCGCCGCAGCTCCTGAGCGATCCACATCTCCGGACGCATGTCTGCAGGTAGGGCCTGAGACTGCCGCATGGAAGCTGCACCAGAACAAAAACAAGAATTACATCGTTTCCACGGTCAGGTAGACAGGTGTGCAGGCAGCAAGCCCTTCGCACACACACACTCCTATTTCTGGAAGCTCCCTGACTTCCAGACCTACAGTAACGGATCGTCGTGGCTCACCCGCCACCTAACTCTGCTTGAAGAGTAAGGGGTGTAAGAATGACATCCTTTCTCACAGTTGGAGTTCCAGCGTTGCAAAATTCAAAAATTTCCTGGCCAATCATATACTGCCACTTCAAGAAGGCACACACACACACACACATGAATAAAAATCACTGGAAACACTTGAGGACATAAAAATTGAGGTTGTCAGTAAAACAACTACTTTGACCTTAATACCAGGTAAAACTCCTAGGGGTAATTTCCAACATCACAGAGGATTATGAGATGAAATGGTGGTTCCGTTAGGAGCACAATGAGCAACACGGGAGAAAGGACACCGGGCAGCCTGCCGGACTGTGTGCCTAAGCAGGTGGGTGCAGCGCCGGGCCACCGCAGGGCCAAGTCAAAGCGTAACTGTGTGTTCTGCCTATTCACGCAGCCAATGGGTGCAAGTCTGCAACCCCACGTGGGGGCAGAAAAAGTTCTGGGTATAAAAGCAAAGGCATCTCTGAGGAAGAAAAAAGCGGGAGGCTTTCGTTACACTGTCACCAATGTCCTCACCTGCTTGCTAATGGAGCCATTAAAGCCACATGACAGCCAACATGAAAGGAAACAAAAAGGCAAGTCCTCAGAACATCCGCCACGCATGGGAAGACGCATGGGAAGACGTCTCCACTCGCCCCCAGGAAGGCCCTCCCCACACCGAGAGCAGTGCAGAAACAGGCACTGGAAGTGAGGAGCCTCATGGGCTGAAACATGTCACATGTTGAACTGTACTCGCAATTACACACGCACGTTCCATTTCAAACACCACAAAATACTTAAAAATCCTATGGTCATCAGATCTCACGATGACATAAATATAGCTTCCTCTTGTATTTTTTGGAAAAAAAATTGTTTTGTACTTTGTATTTTATTTATTGTTATAAATAAAACTGATGTTGTCATAGCTTCTGAAAAGTACTTAAAAGTGAACTCCTGCCCTGGCTGGTGTGGTTCAATGGCTGGAGCACCAGCCCACACACCGAAGGGTTTGGTTTCAATTCCCTGTCAAAGGCACGTACCTGGGTTGCAGGTTTGATCCCAGCCACGGTAAGGGCATGTGCAGGAGACAACCAATCAATGTGCCTCTCTCATATCCATGTTCCTCTTTCCCCCTCCCTCCTTCCACTCTCTCTTTATAAAAAAAAAATCAATGGAAAAAATATCCTTGGGTGAGAATTAACAAAACAAGCAAACAAAAAGTGAACTCGGGTGGCTCGGTTGGTTGGAGCGCCATCCTGTACACCAAAAACGTTTTGGGTTCTACTGCCGGTCAGGGCACAACTTACAGAAGGCAACCAATTGATATTTCTCTCTCTCCCTCCTGCTTCCTCTCTCTCTCAAATCAATAGAAAACAACAAAAAAATGAACTTCTTGAAGAGTTTTAACCAAGTCTTCTCCGAACTGTTGCCCCATTCTAACTGTCCCCCAGCCCCCACCCAAGTGAATGCCACGATGACCCCACGAATGCAGCACCTGAGACGGGCAGGGCCCGTGTGCGGGGTGGGAAGTGTGGAGAGGGTGAACAAGCAAGAGTTCACACAGAACCTATCCGGACGATCTGCACTCAGAATCCGGCCAGAGGGAAGAGGCTTTGGGAGGAAGGCACGGTGGGGAACGCAGGGGGCGGACGGCAGGGAACGTGGGGGTGGAAGGCGGGGAACTTTTAGGATAAGCTGGGCCTGTCCCTGAACACCCATCTAACCACATAAAAATCACTTTGGCGGAACCCTTGTCAGGCAAATATTTCCATGGTTACTATGTAAAAGTCCATAAAGCTTAAATGACTAAACTGACAGGACACACAATTTCAGGGTAGAAGGATGCCAGGTGGTGATGTAATAGTTGACTCACTTTTCCTGGGTTTAGCGCTCTGTAAGGACTGACCCCATTACAGTACCGAACCATGACTGTTCTTTTTCTGCTATCAGCAATCAAGCGTTCTTTCCTGACTTGCGAAACTTTTAGAAAGAGGACCCACCCTTGAGGGAAGGAAAGCATCCTTTCTTGGAATGACTACTTATCCGCCCCAGAGCCTGCAGAGAGCGTCATGCGATCCTGCAGACGGCCCTGCAGGGAGATGCACCTGCCCACACGGATGCACCTGCCAGCAGGGGAGCAGACCGGCCAGCGGGACACCCCTCGGCCACTTAGAGACACAGCACCCATCTCCCCTGGGTTCCAGAGCCCACTCATTGCTCACTGCAGACAGGTTTCTTTAAGAGGAACCTGCTTTCAACCCTAGAGTCAGAAATAAAGAAAATGCCAACCATCCACAGAAAATCTGTGCAATACAGATTGTTTTTTACAAAGACGGTGGGCTGGTAAAACTGCTGCAGGTTACCGGATGCTAATAAATCAAGAGAGACTACCTTACCGGCAACTATGAATGCCCACGTGCCAGACCTCGTCCTAGCAGGTGTTCTGGGCACAGCAACCACAGAGGCCGAGCCCTGCCCCCTCAAAGCTAACATTCTTTGGATTAAATGCTGAATTTTAACTGAATGTTGTTTGCTCGATATAAAACAAAACCATTCCACCGGTTACCTTCCCTCAGCGGCAGCGGAAGCCTGCTGAATGTGTGTGGCTTGAAAGGTTCTGTCTGGAGAACCAAGATGGCGGTGTAGGTAAATGCCTGTACTCGCCGCCTCCCACAACCACATCAAAATTACAAAATACAGAACCATCATTCAGAACTGCCTGAAATCTCGCTCAAGTCCTACAACTAGAGAAGAAGAAAGCACATTAAGACCGACAGGAGGGGTGAAGGCAGAGAACGGGCTGGCCCGACAACCACGTGTGCCATCTTTTTTAGAAGGGGTATCTAGGCTGAGGGAAGGGTCCCAGCCCCACACCAGACCCCCAGCCCAGGGTTCCAGAGCCAGGAAGAAAAGTCCCCGTAACTTCAGGCTGTAAAAACCAGCAGAGATTGTGGGTGACGCACAGAGAGGCTGCTGGAGACCAGGCAGTTCCTCTTAAAGGGCTGGCACACAGACTTATTCAGATTCGCTTCCTCTGAGCTCCAACGCTGGGGCAGCGGCTTGGGGGGATCCAGGGACATAAATAAGGGGAGGAACTGAATTGTCTGACACCAGGCAAGAACTTGGGGGCGGCTTTCTCCCAGACAGGGACGCTCACAGGGGAGATTATTCCTGCACTGGGACCACCCCGGCCATAGAGCTGAATGATAGGCACCATATGAGTTTCCATCAGACTGGCTCGCACTGTTTGCTCTGCTCTGGTGACCCTGAGACCCTGCCCCATCCAATCTGCAGCCCCACCCAAGCTGTTTGCAGCAGCTTCTCCATATGAATGGCCTGTCCTGGCTCAGGCTTCTGTCTGTCCTAAAATCTCTCAAACAGTAGCTGAACTCAGTGTGCCCCATACCTCCCAATAAGAGGTTCCAGGCCCAGCAAAGCAGGAGCCTGCCTTGTTTTACAGCTTGGCCTCTCCTGGGCCCTTCCAAGCCCAACACAAGTAGCAGCCATCTACAGATCGCTCTGTAGCTCCTGACAGGTAGCCCCAGGCAGGCCACAGGCAGAGGCTGACTGCAGGGGGGACCGCAGAGCCTGTGTACCCAGTGGACACCTTCAGACCATGCCAGGTTACAACTCTAAAAACATCTACAAATGATGCACTCAAGGGGCAGACTCGGTGAGCACCAAAGCCCCACTGAAGCAAGTCCTGCCCCATAAGGGTGTCTCCTGCATAGCAGCTCTTCCACTGTAGTCGCAACTGGTCTAAACTGCCAATTGGCCTAGGGGGTCAATTTCTCCCAGAGATGCTAACAGCAATCAAGGCTCAACTACAAGACAGTCTACAGTGCCAGCTAGGGTGACTGTGGAGGCTGAGCCACTGGGCCCTACAGGACACCTACTACACAAAGCCACTCTACCAATTCCAGAAGACATTGCAGCTCCACCTAATACATAAAAATAAACACAGGGATGCCGCCAAAATGTGGAGACAAACAAACATGTCACAAGGGAAAGAACAGAAATCTCCAGAAAAAGAACTAAATGAAATGGAAGCAAGCAAACTACTAGATACAGAATTCAAAACAATAGTTATAAGGATGCTCAAACACCTTAATGAGAGCTTCAAGAGACATAGTGAGAATTTCAAGGACCTCAGTGAAAATTTCAGGGAAATTAGTGAGAACATCAAAGACATAAAAAAGGACCAGTCAGAAATTAAACATACACTAACTTAAATAAAGAATAATTTATAAGTAATCAAGAGTAGAGTAGAGGATGCTGAGAATCAAATCAGCGATTTGAAATATGAGGAAGCAAAAAACACCACATCAGGAGAGCAAAACGAAAAAAGAATCCAAAAACCCGAAGATAGTGTAAGGAGCCTCTGGGACAACTTCAAGTGTACCAACATTTGCTTCATGGGAGTGCCAGAAAGAGAGAGGGAGCAAGATACTGAAAACCTACTTGAAGAAAAAAATGACAGAAAACTGCCTCTACTTGGTGAAAGAAATAGACTTACAAGGCTAGGAAGCACAAAGAGTCCCAAGCAAGATGAACCCAAAGAGGTCCACACTAAGACAGATCATAATCAAAATGCCAAAGGTTAAAGACAAAGAGAGAATCTTAAAAGCAGCAAGAGAAAAGCAGTTAGTTACCTATGAGGGAGCACCCACAGGACTGTCAGCTGATTTATCAACAGAAACTTTGCAGGCCAGAAGGGAGTGGCAAGAAATAATCGAAGTGCTGAATAGAAAGGACCTATAACCAAGATAACTCTACCCAGCAAAGCTATCATTTAGAATTGAAGGTCAGATAGAGTTCACAAAGAAAAAGCTAAAGGAGTTCATCACCGCCAAATCAGTATTACATGAAACGCTGAAGGGTATTCTTTAAGAAGAAAAAGGACAAGAAATATGAACCGTAAAATGGCAATAAATACATATCTATCAATAATTGAATCTAAAAATAAACAATCTAGTGATCAAAATAAACTGATGAATAAAATAGAACCAGAGGCATGGAAACATGGAACAGACTAACGGCATCTCAGACAGAAAGGGGAGGGGAAGAGATTAACCAAAGAACACATGCACACATGCATCATCTATGGACACAAACAATAGGATGGTGAAGGTCTGCGGCAGGGCAGGAAGTGGGGTGGGGGGCATAGGAGAAGCTCTTTCCTTCCTTAAAAATTTTTTCTATGAGGTCACAGACTATGTTGTAGGCCCTGGGGATATATAGGTAAACAAAATAGATAAAAATTCCTACCCTCAAGAAGCTTACATTTCAATTGGAGCGATATAGACAATAAGCATAAATACATACATTACAGAACAGCTTTAAGGTGGCAAGTGCTATGGTTTAAGTAAACAGAACAGGGTTAAAATAGAGCAGGAGGGCTGGGGCAGGGGTGAGCTGAATTTGCCTCATCTACAGGGTGGCATTTGAGCCAATATTTAAAGGAAATTAGAGGTTAACAGAAAGACAGGAATGGTAAGACCCACATTAACTAGATTATATAAATTAAGAATAAATGCTTTATAATGAAATGACTACTGAGAAGCTAAGTCCCTTTAGAGCAGTGGTTCTCAACCTTCCTAATGCCGCGACCCTTTAATACAGTTCCTCATGTTGTGGTGACCCCCAATTTCACTGTTACAAATTGAACATAATTAAAGCATAGTGATTAATCACAAAAACAAGACGTAATTATAGATGTGTTTTCCGATGGTCTTAGGCGACCCCTGTGAAAGGGTCGTTCAACCCCCAAAGGGGTCGCAACCCACAGGTTGAGAACCGCTGCTTTAGAGGAAAAAGTTACTTGCAGCTCTTCGATTCTTCCCTGGGAGGTCTGAGAGATGACAAAGCATCTATAACCCAATTATCATCTCAACTGTTAAAGAATGAAGTTTCCATCCTTGTCTCAGTGGTGCTAGCAAAGTTGTGAAACTTCAGTCAGTTCTGTTTGTGCATTAAGTGGTTTGGTCTCATGAACACTAACTGTAATCCATAAAGTGTCTTTCTACACATGACTCAAATGACATATGAAAATGGGAAATACTTTTCAAAAATATCTTAACCCTGGCCGGATGGCTCAGTCGGTTGGAGTGTCATGCCATACACCAAAAGGAAAAAGGTGGTGGGTTCAATTCCCAGTCAGGGCACACACCTAGGTCTTGCGTTCAAACCCCAGTTGGAGAGCATATGGGAGGCAACTGATTGATATTTCTTTCTCTCTCTCTCTCTCTCTCTCTCTCTCTCTCTCTCTCTCTCTCTCAAAAGCACACATATTTTGGGGTGACAATTTTTTTTAAAAGAACAGTTTAGAGATACTTGTGTTTGATATAAAAACATCAAGAAGCATTGCCAAAAGTTTCTTAGACAAAGAACACATAAAATTGAGCACATTTCCAAATTCCTATACTGATACAG
Source organism: Myotis davidii (assembly GCF_000327345.1). Taxonomy (NCBI): domain Eukaryota; kingdom Metazoa; phylum Chordata; class Mammalia; order Chiroptera; family Vespertilionidae; genus Myotis; species Myotis davidii. Next base: position 404,078 of record NW_006294760.1, on the reverse strand, counting down.
TAACGGCTAACAATTATTGAACCCCTACCATGTGTAGATACCGTGTTAACTATTTTATCTGAACAGTTTCTTATATATTTACTCATTCAACAAATACAACTAATCACTTATTTGTGCCACAAATCATCCTAGATTCTGGAGATACAGCAGGGAACAAAGCAGACAAAACCCTTACCCTTATGGAAAGAGATACAGCAGGGAACAAAGCAGACAAAACCCTGACCCTTATGGAAATGGATATAATAGGTCAGGTGGTAACAGTCGTCTTATACGCCGGCAAATACGGTAATAGGTCAGGTGGTAACAATGCTATAAACATAAATAAAACCAGGCAAAATGGGGGTGGGGAGTTCCTTTGGGTGGGGTGCTGCTAGTTTAATTTAGGGTGATCAGAGGTCTCCCTAATAGGATGACAATTGGTTTGCTGGACAAAATTGTGTCTAAGAAGAAGACACAGCAGAAAGTAAGAACATGGTCAGTATTCTACTCTATTTATTTTATAGGAAACTGAAGGCCTAGGGATATTACTTTCATGTGTATGTCCATGTCTCATAAGTAATAAGGGGCAAATCCACAACATGACAGGTCTACTGACCTCAAAATGCATGCCTGACTCCCCAGAATACCATTAAATTTACTCATCAAGAAGGTAAGCTTTTCTTAACTTCATCACTATTTTAATCTCAGTGGCTGTCATAGTTGGTCTCATGTCACATGAGAACCACCCAAATAAGTCAGCCGGTCAGCCCCACAGTGGTGCTGGTCAAAACCAGAATTAAGTTTGCTCAATTCTGTCCCACTGTCAGGGAGCATGTGGTGAAGGGATCAGCTGTGGTCTCCAGAAGGTGCACCTGGCACTGGTGGGGTTCACGGACAGGGAATACTCAAAAGCACACCGCTCCACCCTCAGTCCCCTAAGCCTATCTGGATACTTAACCCAACTACCCCCATTCTAATAATACAGTCCATCTATCAAAATGAGAACCTACCTTCCCATGCCTACTCTATAGGGAAGACAAGTATCAGGCACAAATAATTTTATCTTCCTATTTGCAAGATGCCTACCCACTGTAAATGCCAACACCTGATCAAAACGGGTCTTTATTCGAAACAAAAGCTCTGATTGCTACATAGGAAGGTCAAATTTCAACCTCTGAGGCAATTTTACATGAACGCAAAGACTCTTCAAAGGGGAAATTCTGATGGTGTATTTTTACCTATAGGAAATGTAGTTTTTGCATTTAAGAAAGAATTTCACCCCATAAACATGGCACTAAAACTTAAAAAAAGGCCAGCTCTCACCCTGCAGGCACCTGAGCCAGGCCCACCTGCGAGGAGGTCTAGTTTTCTAACCAAAAGCCCCTTATCAATGCATGCTACTGTGTCAGGCACAGGCACATGTATCGTGATGTCAGTGAAATTTTCTGACACCAAAATTCTTAGAAATAATTTCTTGAAATCCAGCATCTACTGGTCACATCATCTCCTACAGGAAAGAAAATACCATGATGTATAGAATTAATCCATTTTTCTACACTGAGGGGACGAGGGCAGGTGAAAAGAAAGGCATTTTTCAATGCCAAAGAACTTCAAGTCACCAGAGGATGTGTGCTACTTAACTAACAGACTGTTCTGGCTCAGTGACAAAACTATTTTCCAACCCATACGGTAATTTCAAATCTTAAAAGCTCAGCCACTGAAAACATTAATATTGTGGTTAAGTGGCTGATAGTGAAATTAGGCTGGGGCTCTCGGGAAGGCTTTTCTGCAGCACCGCCTGCCAGGGTGAGAAATAAAAACCAGACCGTCGCTTGACAGCGAGCGCGACATCAGTCACCCAACCCCGTCACCCTCTGTTACCGAGGCAGGTGCTCAAAGGCACTGAGGCAGCATCGTTCCACACCCAGCTGTCCCCTTCCTCTGAGGGGTGCTGTGGAAAGCCACCTAGTGGGGCATGGTGGGGGGAGGGGGGCATGTGTCATGTCACACCTGCATTCCCACCACGCAGTCTGGTCTGAGGGACAGGACTGGCACAGCTCTCACTTCCGAGGGGGGGCGGCCGCTCGAGTTCCCATCATGTCACTGCTGAGTGTCAAGTGCGGAACCAGAAACTATATTAAGACTCACGGAAATACTCACTTTACACGGTCTTCAGTCACCTACACATACCGGGCAGAATCGAGATGAGGTTTTAAAGTAATCTACACCGATGAGGCCGAGAAGCAGTTCTCAACTCAGAACTGAGAAAGGACGCCTGCTCCGGAAGAGACAGGGAATGTATGGCTTTGAAGGAATGATTTCTGCTTTTAAACACACCACAGAACATACTCGGGCACATCTGTGCACTTGGCAGGGACATCGTGGGGCCATCGCCCTTTTATTCCCTGAGCAGAGTCTGATTTAGCCGAAAGCCATAAATAAATGGGCCATTTCTTTGTAGGCTCTCAAACCAGCACTACACTGATTCCAAGAGTCACTCCGAAATGCTGAGTGGAAGCACTGCCTCTGCAGGTGGCCACGTTCCTGTGCAGAATAAAAATCCTGGGATGTGTGTTTAACCCAATAGCCTACATACCCAAGTATCTTCAGGAATATCGACCAGTTCAGTTGCCCACGGCTTACCAGCGACCAGCCTGCCAAGGTTTCCTTGGGAAACCCACCTGCGTGATCAGCCGTGCTGCCTGCTCCAGGATCCGGGGGGAGCCCCGGGGGAAGGAGGGCCACTGTCATCCGGGAAGTTTTACTGCAGGATCGCCCCCAACTCTGCCGGTTCTCAGACCGCAAGGAGCCAGCATCCAATTTTACACACGCACCCCTCCTGCTGGGACGACTTCGCGCATGAATGAGAGCAGAGGGTTTGGAAATGAAATAATGTGACAGTACGTGGCATCAGTGCCACCAAGTTCCTAATCCTATCTCCCTGGTACCCAGTGTCAGAGTGGGCAGCGGCATGACCTGGAGACAGTGCCTCACGAAACCCTAAAAGGTGGTGTACCAGGACGAGGACGGATACCAGGACGAGGACGTTACAAGTCGAAGCCAGGGCTTCTCCCCTTACCCCTGCGACGTGCATGGCCGCTGCTTCTATGTGGCTGAGTTAGAGCGTCAAACACCCTGTTCTGATCACTTGGAAATTGCCAGTAAACCAAAGCGGTGCAGCTGGGAGCTCGTGCCCAGGGTGTCCTTCCCCTTCCACCACCAGCTCTCTTACAGTGAACTGAAGCTCTGCAGGCATTTTGGGCAACATGCTCGGCCTTTCTACTCATTTACTATTTGTTTTTTCTAACCCTCACCTGAGGACGTTTCTATTGATTTTCAGAGATAGAGAGAGAGATTGATCCTTCAGTTGCCTCCCATATGCACCCTGACAGGGGATCGAATCCCCAACCATCAGTGAGGGCCGTTGCTCCAGCCATCTGGGCCACCCTGCCAGGCTCCACTCCTTTACTATTCAGCATCGGACGACCTAGTCCTCCACTCCGCCTGCAGGATTCCCACACACGTTTACATCTGCCAGAAGCCAGAGACACGCCAGGAGCAATCCTACAACCTGAGGTTTTATGTCCAAAGACAAAGCGGCTAACTCCTGTCCGAGCAGAAGCCCAGCGTCACGCCAGGTGGAGGCCTGTGCGGGAGCCTCTGCACCCTGATGCCTGCAGCCCGGCCTGGACGCCCCCTTTGCGAGTAGGGGCACTCTTCCCGAAGGCCCCACAGTCCTTGCTGAAGGCATCAGGTGCTGCACAGCTCTTACTTGCAGGGAGCAAAAATGTTCCCTTCAAACCCCGACCTCCACCTGGACTCTGTTCCCTGGGGCTACAGAGTCTGTGACCCCTTAGTCCAGTGGTTCTCAACATCCTGGCCCTTTAAATACAGTTCCTCATGTTGTGACCCAACCATAAAATTACTGTCGTTGCTACTTCATAACTGTAATGTTGCTACTGTTATGAATCGTCATGTAAGTATCTGATATGCAGGATGGTCTTAGGCGACCCCTGTGAAAGGGTCGTTCGACCGCCAAAGGGGTCGCGACCCACAGGTTGGGAACCGCTGCCTTAGTCCTTAACCCCGCTTGTTAATCCGTGAAGCTGCCACTCCATGCTGCTCCCTGTGCCTTTTACCAGGAGCCGTGGGAAGACCCCCATCACCACCCTGGTCCCCTTGGCCTGCTCCAGAACCCGCCACTCTGAGTGGTGTTTCGGGGTCTGCACTGGGGCCGGCCAGGCTGGACACAGGACACAACTCCTCCTTGCTTTCCCACCACTGACTCAGCCCCACTGACAGGCCAGCTGCAGCTCGAGGTCTGTCGTCTTAGATGCCCATCAGAGCCCTACAGGGGACCCGACTGTGCCATCTTATTTTGAAAAACCAATAAAACGAACCCACACACTCAGTACTATCAAATGAACGCCAACCCTGAGCTGTAAGACAGACAAAAATGCCAAACCCCGTCTCCGGACAGTACAGAAAATGTCCTCTCTGGATAGCTTATTTCACCGCTTACTCCATCAACACTATAAAGACAAACACGACTTAGAGAGCTTTAAAAAGTAAAATGTGCAACTCCATTCATTCATTTGCTGAGAAATAAAGTGCTAACAAATCTCAAGTTGCTAGCTCTTGGTAACTAGACGTTATTCCTGGCCAAAAATCAGATCTGTGGGAGGAAATGTAAATTTAAGCTACAAACATAAAAATTCCTGACTACAGAGCCAGTGTGGCTTCCTCTATGAACTTTAGCACCGGCAGCAGGAAACAGGTGACAAAAACCTCTTCTCCATTCGCATTAAGGATCTTAAACATTACGGTGCTTCATTTCAATGCAAGCGGAGGCCCAGGCCTGGGACAGAAACAGAAATCTAAAAAGCTACATCATAAACAGCTTCTACATGAAAACCTGCAGACGTCCACCGGGTTTGCTCAGTTAACGGTTACGCACAGTGAGGCCCCGGCCTGTGGGAACGGACAGATTAGTGATAACTCACCAGCAGGAGGAGGCCCAAGGAAGCCTTCCCACTTAAGACGAATTCATAAAAGCCAACGGCAAAGAAAAACAAATTTCACACCTCAACTCCAGACACTGTTTTACATAATCCCAGAGATGTAACTGTCATGTTTGAACATTTAATGGTTTAAATATTTGTCCTCAAAGCATATGTCTGTCACAGTTGGGCTGGCTGACTCCTCCCTACAAAACTGGCAAAACTCGTGCGTCCTGACCGAATGCATTTATGCTGAACGCGTGGAGGCCGCCTCTGAGACACAGGCGAGCACAAGCCCACAGCCTTTTGTAGAGTCGGCCCTGGAAAGAAGGCCACGCACTGCGTCCGAGGGAGGGAGACGAAGGCTGCAGCCAGCAAACCGACTGAGCGTGCAGCGGAGGCTTGAAGGCTTGGTCACAAAGGCGGCGTGAGCCATCGCTCCACCCACTGACCAGCCTGTCCTAACCAGTCAGGCCGCCGCTAACCTCTGCGCAAGGGCAACCCCCAGCGAGGGTCCTAGGCCCCGTCTGTAAACCACAGAAGCCTTGTCAGCGGCTGTGCTGGGTGCCCCACACAGGAAAGGTGCGGCTACGGCCCCAATAGCCCAGCAGGAGCCTGAGATGTGCAGGAGCCTCGAGGGGCTTCGATCTGTTCAGGTCCACACATTCTTCCTTCCTCCTCCCCGAGGCCCCTCTAGGGAAGACGGGGCTGCTGGCCCCACTCATACTGGATGACGTGGACCGCGAAGCCACTGTGCGATACAGATGATACAGGGCTGTTCTAACTCAGTGCAAGCCCCCAGCCCCCTCCAGTACCCACACCCAACCTCCTCCGGTGCCCACCCGCTCCTCTATCAGAGCAGGACACTGGTCTCCAGCCGGGTGGAGGGACTTGTACCCGGGGCTGTAACGGGTCACTGGAGGGACCAAGACTTGGCCAGGTCGCCTGCTGGAACTTTCCACTGCCACAATCACACTATGCCATCAGGAAAAGGACTGGAGAGAAAACAGCTCGTGGACTGTGTGCCAGGCTTTCCTGACAGAGAACACACCTCTAAGCTCCAGCTGAACACATGGTAAAATCCAGCGACCAGAAAGGCAACTGTGGGCACGCGGACACCGCATCAAATATCGCCTGACCACTCGTGACATCTACACACCTTTGTGCCCCTGCTATACCACACACCATTCTGAAGTTGGCCAGTTGATTTACTAGCTCAGGTGAAAGTAAAAGTGAGGTTTGTATTTTAACATAATGCATATCCTAACATACTGGATGTCCAGAATTCATACTTTGTGTAAAGAGATTTCTCAAGGGACTGAAAAACAAACAAGGAACCTTTTGGTTTTTTTTCTGTCACACTCTCATTCCATAGAGAAATAACTCAAAAAAATTGAGGCTGTCGAGCTTGGCTGCACTAAACACCTCTGCACACGCACGTTCCTGGGAGAAAAATAGGTCCTACCCGCGTAAGCATGCGTCTTCAAGTATCTCGGATTACTCATTAAGTCTATAAATTGTTTTAGGAATTGCAATGGGAAGCATGTTCTGGTCCAGAAATGTGACATGTTTTTTTTGGGGGGAAAGGTCCAGGGAACTCAGTTGACAAGGGTGTAGAAACTATCTGTTTTCACACACACACCCTCTCGGATTGAGATGGCTCGTTTCACTTTTTAGAATTCTCGCTTCCTGGGGAAGGGCAGCAAAGCCCAAGATGGAGCGTCCTGGCCGGCGCAGGGCACCCGAGGCCAGGGTGAAGCCCACGACATAAACCAGATTCCGTTTTCTCACTCAGACAATGACACGAAGTCCCCGCCATCAGGTCTGCAGCTACAACCTATGTAGTCGACTGGCCTGTGCCTGCTGTGAGTGCAGAGGTGAGAGGGAGATGTTGCTGACCCTCACCCTGGTCCGCTGACCCTCACCACCAGGCCCTGCTCAGGGCTGGCCCTCCCATCACGGTCAAACCATGTATCCGATCCAAGGTAGAGAACAGAGGACACAGAGTGAACCTGGGCTCCCACAGGACTCGGGGGACACCAACTCATGCTAAGCAAACACTTAAAACCCTTGTCACCTTTTCAACGTTAGTCCAAATGGTGCTGAACTTGTCCACCAGGGATGTGTCATCAGCACTGACAGCTGCTATCAGTCCGGCACCCCGCAGCCTGTGAGGACAAGTCCCGAAGGGTTCCGATGAACGCACTCAGAAGCAAACGCCACAACTGAAATAAATGATGGCCACAGGAGTGGAACTCTCTCAGAGAAAAGCTGTTTTAAACTCCTGATTGTATTCAAGCAAAGAGTGTTTCTAACGTGCAATCAACAAGCAACCATCTGCCTCAATGGTGAAGACAGCTGCACCCTTTTGATTGCAGGAAAAAGTAGTTGAGCCTGTGTCTTGTCTCCAGACCTCCTCCAAATACACATCTCGACTCTAGAGTGGAGTTTCTGCCACGTCACGTGGGCGGCGTTCCACAGGTGTTCCACGTATTCCAGGGCTCGCATTTCCAGGTGTTGCCCCATGGCCCCAAATTTCCCACTGAAGCAGGGTTCTGCTCAGGGTGACATTTGATTCACTGGTAGGTTAATGGTCGCTGGGACCCCCTTCTTCCCCCACCAGGCTAGTTCCTTTCCTTCTTGCTTGCTTGTCTGGGGACATGGGGGTTAGAATTATGTAGCATTTCCAGACGAACTGCCTTCCCTGGGAGCTTCTGTACTCCTTGCTGTGGTAAGGAGAGCATGTCATCACTGCCGAGGTACTGGCCCTCCTGGGTGGGACAGGTCACGAGGAGCAAGGAGAAATGTGTGACCGAGGTCTCCCAGATGCCTTCTTTCCATCAGTGTACGCGAAAGCTCCCCATGACCTCGGAGGTAAACACTTCCGTCCTCACTTGATAGACGAGGACACGGAAGCTCAGAGACTCACAGGTCTGCCCACGTGGCTCGGCGGTCGGAGGGACGGCCAGGATCCCATCCCGACCCTGCAGGGAAGGCAGCCGAGGTCCCGGGGGCAGAATCCACTTGGGACCCCATCAAATGGAGGTGTTTCACAACAAAATACTCATTTTGCTACGATAAAAAGCAGGTTCCAAAGAGTAGAGTAGGGGACTAACATCCAGCCACAGCAATTCCGAGAGCTCGACCTCACCTGGCTGAAATCTTTGCCAACATAAAGGCCGTGGCAGTCAGTGAACAGCACAAATAAGCAAGGTGCCACGCTGACACTGCTGGGCATGCCCAGAGTAAAGATGAATGGAGAGCAACAATTAAAATATACATTTGTTATATCTGTTCCATTATAAACACTAATGATGACTTTGCAAACACAAAAAGGTACACGAAGAAAAAAAACACCTGTAACTTGGATGCAAAACCATTCACTATTAACACTTTGATATCGTTTCCTCCTAAGCTTTTTGCTATGCTTGAAAAACCTGAAACTGAGAACACAGGGAGAAGGTGGCCGCCACCAGAACCCAGCCACACGGGCACCCAATCTCAGATCCCTCAGATCCAAGCTTCCAGAACCCCGAGATAAATGCTGTGTAAGCCCCCAGTGTGGTATTTCTGTTACAGCACCAGAGGACTAAGACCAAGGATATCATCAACAAACGTGTAAGCTTTTCAACAACATTATGCCAGGAGCAGTCTCGCATGTCACTGTGCTCGTAAACACCATTAACATGGCACTACCATTCCTCAGAGGAAGAGCGATTCAGGGATGTTCCCAGACCAGTAAGGCTGTCCGCAGCTGTTTGGCTGGGATAAGCGATGCCGTGATGAGCTCTTTTCTGCAGTTTCGGCCAAGGAAGGTCAGGTGCACTGCAGTGTCTGCAGAGCAGGGCCTGAGAGCCAGTGGATAGCTCTGTGCCTACAGCCTGCACCCAGCACAGCACCGGACCAAGTGCCGGTCTTTAAGACAGAGGCTAGGTCTGTGTCAACAAGACCTCTGCAGGGAGGGAAAGCAGTCTTGGGCCACATGCCCAGCACAGGTCCCAGCCACGGAGCAAGCAAACAGCTGAGGACAGTGACCAGAGGCGAGAGAGGCTGGAAATTGTCATGTAACGACTGTCAGAAACCGAGGCTGACCTTAGCAAAGAAGGAATGGAGACTGGTGTGGGGGTGACTCGGGGGCAGGGAGGGGGGTGGTCCACAGGGAGCCCCTCCCTGCACAGGCAGGGTGAGCAGACACCAGGGCCGCGAGGAGACTGGCCCTGGCAAGAGCTCCACTTCCCTGGTTTGCAAGGCAGTCAGGAGCAGGCAATCACAGTGCATGCCTATCTCCAAATCTAACCCACACCCCCCAACACATAAAACACATCCAGGGATGAGTAATCTCTTTTCCCTGCCATACAGTCCAAACATGGAGCACCATGGGGCTTACTATTCTCTTTAACAAGAAGATGCCCTGTAGCACGTGGCATCGGACTTGAGCAACCGCGACGTTTTGAGGACCTATGTTTGCGAGCAGCACGGTGCACAGCCCATGGGCCCGGCTCCAGGGCCACGCGTGGGGGTCACCACAACAGACACTGCAGTTATTACTTGTGAAGAGTGGCTAGGGTTACGGCTACATCTCTTTCCAATGCTGAGTCTGTAATTCTACAAAGTAAAACGAGGTTGAAAGAGGTGATTTCTAAAATTCTCGGTACTTTGCAGCCACAGCCCATCACTGCCACTCAGTTATGAGAGAGAGAGAGATTTCTAGTTCCATTCGGGCCCCCAGGACCTCCCTTTAGTACTAAAAGCCCTGGACACAACACAACAAGCAAACACCAATGGGGGAAGAGCACGGAGGGCTGCCTGGGCACCCAGGGCTGCAGTCCTGTTTCACTGCCCCCACACCCAGGGCCCTGCAGCACCACGGAGGCCTCACCTGGGGCCCCAGCGGGCACCGAGAGAGAAAGCCCCAGGAACTGCCTGTTCTTCCAGCCGAAGGACGGGGAAGGGGCCTGGCCACACCTGCCTGAGTCCAGCCCAAGCTCGCACCTGTGGTTTCAGAATGGCAGGGGCTGAGTGGATTTTTCAGTCGTGCCCTGCCCAGTGCAGTGCAGAGCTGGTGCTGATGCCACCATGGGGTGGGGTATCGGCAGGCTGGGCACATTGCTGGTTCCCCAGCCCGAGGGGCAGAAGCAGTAGAGATGATTCCAGGCCTTGCCACTCAAGTGCTGCAGGGGCTGCTCATCTCCACACTCTGCTCCCCTCCCCGACCATGGAAGCAGTGCCGCCTGATTCCTCTTCCAGGGTGGCATTAGGGGATGGGGGGTGGGGGTGGGGGGCCCTGAGCCTCCACCCCCACCAGCATGAAGGAGATGGAGAACTCCCACCCAGCATGGGTGGGGAACAGGGTGGTGGGAGGCGGGGCTGACTGGAATGCAGCTGCCCCAACCCTGGTGTAAACAGAAAGCATAGGGGAGCTGAACTCCCACAGAAACAAGGCAGCAAGTCGCCACCCCCCCTCCCCCCACCATGTAAACATTAACACAGTTGTTGTTTTTTTGTTTTTTACAAATAGCAGGACTACATCAGTACCAGGTAAAGAGGCTTTTACAGCAATGATAAAAGGATCAATTAAACAGGAAGACAGGACGATTCTCAGCACCAGACAGTGTCTCAAAACACATGAAGCAAAATCTGATGGGCTTTAAAGGAAAAAGACAAATTCACCCTTAGAGTTGGTGATTTCAACACTGCACTCACAACTGACAGAACTATTAGACAGAAAGTCAGCAAGGAAGAAAGGGGCTGGAGGCAGAGGAAGAATGGAAATTGGTGGGAAAATAATAACTTAAAACAACTTCTAATGAAAGTGAGAGTCAAAGCAGGACTGCACCTGAGCACCAAGATGACAACCAAGACGACAGAAGCAACACACACCTTCAGCCTACACAACGAAGCCGGAAACTGTTATAGACTTTGCTCACCTTGTGTCAGTCACCCATTTAAATAGAAATTGCAGCCAGGAAATCAAGAGAATGCTGAGACCAGGAAGGGCAGCGATGGGAGAATGAAGAAAGATCTTCAAGGGCAAAGATGCGTTATTAGAATCCAGGCTAAGACCATCCACACCCTCGTATCCCCAATCAATAGATACAGACGCAAAAGCTGGACAGGGAAGAAGGCTGACAGAAAACAAGGAATTCATCTGAAACACGGTGTTGGAGGGGAGCTCTATGGTTACCCTGGACCACCAAAAAGATGGACAAGTGGGTCCGAGAGCAAATTAAGCCTGAAACGTCATTGGAGGCACGTATGAGAGCTGAAGCTGGCCTACTTCAGGCACATCGAGAGAAGGCAGGCTCTTTGGAAAAGACAATAATGCTGGGGAAAACAGAAGGCAGCAGGAGAAGGGAAAGGCCAAATACAAGAGTCTACAGCTGCTGGGCGGAGCTGCCAAGGCCAGGACACTGAGGACATCGCTCATTCATGAAGTCACCAGGAATCGGAGACAACTCAACTGCAGTAACACACACACACACACACAATGTATGAAAAACATTACCTGACCAAGTAGCTTGTTCCAGGTATGCAAGGTAATTAATGCTGAGAAGCAAGCAATGTAATAATGCACCTGAACAAAGACTCACATTAAGTAAACTCATGCAAGAATAAACATTTTACAAAATCTAGCACCCTTTCCATCCATGAAAAAAGACTCATTAATCAAGAAATAAAGAGAAACTTCATCTTTTTAAAAAGCATCTACAAGATTCCTGTAGTTAACCAGGTACTTACTGGTTAAAGACTAGAAGTTTTCCTTCGGTGACTGAGGAAAAGGCAAGCGTGTCTGCTCTCACCACTCTTACTCAACACAGCACTACGAGTCCCGGCAGTACAAATGGGCAGGAAAAAGAAATAAAATGCACACAGATCAGAAAGGAAGAAATAAAACTGTCTTTATTTGCAGATTACATGATGTCAAGATAGGATGCCCAAGAAATTTACAAAAAAAAAACCTTTAGAATTAATGAGTTCAGCAAGGCTGCAGGACACAAGATCAACACACAAAAATGAATTACATTCCTATATACGAAAAGTGAACATGTGGAAACAAAAGTTAAAAATACAATACCACGAATGATTGCTCCAAAGTAAATGAAATCGAACAAAACATGTGTAAGACCTGCATGCTGAAAATTACAAAACCTACAGACCTAAACACTTAGAGAAACCTGTCTGTGTATGGATTGGAAGATGTAACATACTAAAGATGGACATTTGTCCCTAAACTGATCTGTGGTTTTAACATAATTCCTATCAAAAGCCCAGCAGTGGTTTTAAAGGCACAAATAAGCTTATTCAAGAATTTACGTGAGAAGGCATAGGGCATAGGCTAACCAATTTTGGAAAACACTGAATAAAAAGTGAGGCGTCACTCTACTGCCATGGCCTAGCATATAACCACAGCAATAATGGCGGTGGGGTGTTGGCAGAGGACCACGAAACAGAATCCTGAAACAGACCCACACAAACGTGCCCACTGATTGTGACAAAGGTACAAAAGCAGTTAGACGGACAGTGGCTAACCTTGTCAAGACGGTGCTGGAAAGAACACTGATCTAATCCTCACACCTTACACACACATTAATTCAATGTGAATCACAGATCTGAATGTCATTCGCAAAACTACAAAACCTTTAGAAAAAAAGAGACGAGGCGAAAATCTCTGGGACCTGGGGCTTGATGAAGACTGCACACCAGAAACATGACCCGTGAAAAGAAAAACCGATGAACTGGACTGCATCGAAAGTAAAACCTTTGCTCAATGAAGAGGGTGAAAGACAAGCTACAGGTCTTTGACAGACCCACAGGGACACTGGTGCACCCACACTGTGGGATACGCCTCAGCTATGACCACCAAGCCACCACCGGCACACAGCTCTCAGGTGGATCACAGGAATGTCGCCGAGTAACAACAGCCAAACCCAAAAGCTCACGTAGAGCGTGATGCTATTTCTACAGCATACGTGACATGACAGGGTAGGTAAGTAAAACAGATCAGTGTTTGTCAGCTCTCAGGGACGGGGAGGGAGGAGGCTGTGGCTATAAAAGCCCAAGAGTAGGCTTGGGATGAAGCGACTCAGGATCTTGATCGTGGCAGTGGTGACACAGACGCATGCGTGTGACAAATCACACTGAAGTTAATACACACGCACTGCCACGTGGAACTGGTAAAATCGGAACAAGGTAGCTGGATTCTCCCAATGCCATTTACGGGCTGTGGACACTGTATGCTATGCAAGGCACTGTCACGATGGGAAACTGGGTAGAAGTTACAAAGGCACGCTGCATTATATTTTACAAGTGCATGTGATTCTATAATTATCTCAAAATAAAGGGTGTTTTAAAAAAAAAGATAAACTGTCCAGACAGTTATCACTAAATTTTATTTGGAGCCAGTAAAGAAAACTTCCGTCACTTTCTATCCCCTTCGGGACCTACAAAGGGTCTACACTAGTGAAGGCAGGATCTGAGTTTTCACAAAGCAGACCATCCCAGGCTCCAGGGTGGCCCCGAGGGACCTGAGGAGCCAAACCATCCCACCTTCCACCTTTTCAAAGCCTGCCTGTACCATGGGTTTAAAGAGGTAAAATGAAATGCATACTCCTATGCGTATGAATACTTAAGATGTTTATAAAATGAGGTTAATTACTTTCACTCTCCTAAGTCAACAAAAGCCACCAGAGGAGGAAGTTTCATGGAACTGCTGTGATGGGAGTGGGAAGAGTCAGGTCCGGCTGCTAAAGCACCACCGCAGAGGCCGGCTCCTCGGTCTGCAGGGCCCGCCCGTCCAGCTGGCACACACAGCCAGCCACGGTCGCATTTGACATTCTGCTAGTAGGCATTCTTAAAAAGTAAAAAGAAACACGTCAGATTAACATCAACAGTACATTTTATTGACTGGCCAACAAACACATGAAAAGATGCTCAACATCACTAATTCTTAGGGAAACACAAATCACAGCCATAATGAGATACCACCTCACACCCATCGGGAGGGCTATGTCAAAAAGCCCAGAATAACCAACGCTGCTGAGGACGTGGAGGAACTGGAACCCTGTGCACCGCTGGCGGGAATGTAAAACGGTGCAGCCACATTCCTCAGAAACACTGAAACCAGAGCTACCCGATGACCCAGCGATCCCACTGGGAACATGCCCAAGAGAAGTGAGTGCAGGATCTCGAAAAGATATTTGCACACCTTTGCTCTAACGACATTATTCACGACAGTCGAGAGGGAAGCAACCCATATGTCCGGCGACGGACGGACAGCTGAAGAAACTGCGGTCTCCACATGCCATCCGGCCTTAAAGGGAGGGAGTTCTGACACAGCTGCAAAACGGGTGACCTTGACGGCATTATGCCGAGTAAAATAAACCAGCTACAAAAGGACAAATTCTGCAGGATCCCATTTAATAGAGGAACCTAGAAGAGTCAAAATCAGACACTGATAAAACGCAGGCTGCCAACAACTGAGGGGAGTGGGACGTGGGGAGTTACTGTTTAATGGGCATCGTTTCAGTTTACAAGATGAGTAAGTTTTGGGAATTGGTTGTACAACAGTGTGAATTTACTTTTAACACCACTGAACTGTATACTTAGAAAAGGTTAAGATGATAAATTTTATGGAATTTTTACCCCAATGACTTTTTTTTTACATTTTATCCACTGTATCCAAAATATCTCAACATATATTAGTATGAAAATGACTGGGGCTATTATTTCACCCTCTTGTTCATGTATAAGCCTGAAATTCCCATGTGAACTGACACTGACAGTACATCTGACGTGGACTAGTCCCGCCTGCAGGTTCAATGCCACCTGGGCTCCCTGCCAGGCCTGTCCTGAGTTAGACCTTCCCCGTCACCGCTACGTATCTGGAAGGTTTCTTCCTTGGACAGGTGACCGTGCTCAGGAAGCTCTTTGGCGGCTCTAGGCAAAGCCCGAAGGCCTCTGAACGTCTCCTGAGCACCTGTCTCCCTGCCAGGCCCTCAGGACCTGCAAAACATCGTGCCTCCTCTCCTCAGAACTCACACCCAAGAGAGGGGCGCGAGCAGGACCCTGAAGGACACAGAGAACACAGCTCCAATGTGCCGGGGAGGAGTGTGAATGTGAAGTCATTTACCCAAGTGACGCGTGGGAGTGCAGCACTAGCTTTCACCCCATCCTCACCTTTCTCAACTCGTACTTTCCACAGTACTGACACCACCTTCAAAGCGTGACTCTGGACAGCACTGAGTGCACGATGTGTGTGGAACACATCTGGTGAAAGTGTGCGCAACAGGAAAGGCACTCAGCCACCAGCAGCCGTCAGCGGCTTTGATTAAAATCATCATTCTTCCCGGAGAGAGCATCTGGCACTTCATCTTCCCGGGGTGAAAGGAGACTAAAACTCGGTCACGTGAAAAGTGATCTCCCACAGATATTCTTTGAACGCAGCATCAGAAAATGCCTCGGAGATGTGGAGGAAAATGTGAAGGTGTTGCTAGCTGCTGTGCGTCCCACACAGAAGGCACTTTCTCAGTAGAACAAGATGCAGGAACAACACTAATATACGCTGTCTCCACCCCGTGTCTCTGAGCAAAAACGATCTAGGACATGGGTGCCCCTGGCTAAGGAGAGCCCTCCCATAACCTCACATTCGTGCCCCGCTGGTGGAAAACGACCACAAAGGCGTCTTTGTGAAAAACGTATTTTGCAATACATTATCAAAAGCTTCATTGACAATCTTAATGGATGTGGTTGAGTAAGGAACAGTGAGTATGGCCCCAAAGAAAAGAACCAAGTCTACCAACTCAGCAAATGTCAGTGGCCTTCAGGAACCAAGCTATTTCACCAACATCCAGGAAAACGTTCTGGACTACAAAGATGTGATTCCATGGGATGGACCCTCCTATCTCACTGTCCTCTTCTCCCACCAGCTCCCAGAGCCCCCCCACCCCACTCAGCCCCTCCTCAGCTAATCTCCCAAAAACTAATCCTGAAAACTTACCTTGGTATGTTAACGTCAAACAAACTATAACTCATCATTCAATCCCCTGCATTCTGTTAGCACACCCATCTACTCAAGTGTCGTTACTATGAAATCACACCTCAGGATCCATCACTGTACTTCCAGGTGTAACCACAGCTTTGCTTAATAAATGAGATTGTGATCTCTAAGGGCCTCCATCTGTCACCTCAAGTAACGGTGCGAATACCTTCTCATTAGCTTGCTAAAGAATATGTCACCCAAAAAGCCATCATGCCACCCTCACACTAAAAAGTACACTAACTGGCCCATACCCGGTTAACAGGGAGAAGGAACTATTCCTGCGCATTAAGCCACCACCTGCAGAGACTGGTCTGGTCTGCAGTGAAACACTGTAACAGCTTCTGGAGGCTCCTTAAACGCATAGGTTGTTAAACACACACTCCACTGAGGCCTGTGAATTCACTTAGTGAGCAAGAAATCTGTGGGCTCGTGTTCTCAGGATTATTTTCATGGGCAGAAACACATTTGCAAGCACCAAGAACTTCTAAGGCTGAAATGAGTTCAGGAGCCGTACCAACAGCAATATCGAAAGGCACAGCAGTAATAAAATGTCTGGCTCCTTCTCCTGAGGAGGGGTCCTAATAAGGCACGGTGGTCGCGTGGTGCCCTGGGGGGTTGGTCCCAGGACTCCCGTGGACACCAAAACCCATGGACGCTCCAGTATTCGCAAGCAGGTGACAGCAAGGCGTGCCTGTCATCGCTTCATGCACACGGATTCAGAGCCGCGTTCGGCACACGCGGCAAATTCGAGTTTTGCTTCTGAGAACCTGCTAAGTTTTTCTCCAGGCTCAGCCCCCCAAATACTTTCCATCTACAGTTGGTGACTCCTCCCTGCAGATGAAGCCCGTGGATACAGAGGGCCGACTGTATCACTCAGCACTAGCACGAGACATGCAGGCAAACGTAGCTGCTGCTGGTTTTGTGATTTGTGCCTGCCACACCCCCAGGGTGCACATCCTTTGACAAGTGACCAACCCTCTAAGCCTAGAGAATCTTTCTCTCTCTGTGACATGGGGACAGACCTGCACAGTTCTCACCTCCCTGAAGGTTATGAAGACCAAGACCGACAGAATTTGCAAATCCAGATTGGTCATTGTCCTCTAGCAGTTAAGAATCTCCTCTGGTGACTTTGTGTCACTTACGATGCAATAGAATCAATGCTCAATTTCTTAATCGATAATGCTGCCAACCTGCTCGTATCTGGTCTAAGCAGGAAGGACTAATCTGGAGCAGACGGAAAGGAGAACCAGCTGAACCCTGATGAAGAAACGAGCCTTTCCCATCAGTGGGGGACAGCGATTTGAACCCACACACTCACCACGCCCTTGCTGCCTGGACTCAAAGCCACAGGCCAAGGGTGAAGGGTCTCATCAAGCTTATAGCTGCCAATGTCTAAACAGCAGGACATTTGACATCAAATCCGCATTCTTGCATTATCTTACAAGAAAGCCTACCAAATGGGACCACACACCCCCAGGGCCACAAGTGGGGGGTGGGGGGGAAAGGCTCTCCAGTTTACCCTAATCCCACCAGGCCAGCTTCCTCGCCGCTGGTCCTGCCAGCTATTTCTCAGCACTGATTGCCACTCCTGGTTCAGACCCTAAAACTGCCCTTCATCCCTGAAAATAAAAACCCATAATCGAATCTCATCAGGACCACATTAAAACTCTCTGAGCCAACAAAAATAAACCCAAAGAAGAATCTGAACAGAAAACACCACGTTCATGGCTCTGTGCTGGCACTGACTATAGGTCCGTTTGTTTGATCTCTCACTCTGGCTATGTTAGCTCCCTGCTGTAACTGGCTTGAGTCCTTTCCAAGTGGAATGTCATTAATAAGTAAATCTTAGTGACGAGAACTTGCCACGTCACACGGTGACAGCAGCAAAAGGACTCCAGCTTTGCTGCCCAATAAGCCGATGCTTGGACCTCAATCTCTTGCTGCCACCAAACCTGGTGGTATTTTTTAAAATGTTGGTGTGATGTCCTGACACCTCCTCCATGCCTATCAAGATATGGAATAAATCAGTGATTCTAAAACGGCTGTAAATGCCACACACAGCCTCTCAGGAGATAGTCAAACAGCCACAGTCCACTGCCCTTCCCCAGAACTGCTTACCCATTGCATTGAGATAATGGTTGAAGGCCTGGCAAGGAGGACTCGGGGTTTGTGTTGATTTGTCACAACTCATGGGTGCTGGGCTCCTGTCTGTGTCAAAAGAGAAATACCCACTGGAGGATCGAGACAGCAGGGAGGATCTTCTCACAAAGATGAAAAGCGGGGATCTGGTAGCAAAAGGCCCAGGGCTGGCCGGTGGGGCCAGCGGGCCCTGAGGGCTGCCGTGGGGGCAGCGGTCCCCTTCGCCTTCAGGATTACCTTGTGGCTCTATCTGTACAGAGCTGGGGGCCCCAGGCCTGAGCTGAGGAGGCCTCTCCGTGGGCTGTAATTGTCCACCTTCTCTGTCACACTCAGAACTTACATCAGAAGGTTGCTTGGCCATTTGGTCTTTTTTTCTGCAAGTGAAATAAAAACTGGGATTACCTTAAGCAAAATCATCACAACAAATAACTACATTAGCTGATTTTCATGTACTCCTTAGAAATTAAGAAATACTTCAACAGTAAGTATATTTCTCCGCCCATCTTCCAGATAAGAATAAAAACACAGGTAAAATAACAAAAGCGTTATTATTTGTTTTGGGGGCATTAACCTTCCTGCCACCAAACAAAACACACTGACAATGTCTATGCGGGGCTGGTGCTGGAACACGGATCGAAGTTTTGGGGGAGGCAGCGGGTCTGAAGCCTATTCACAGGGCTCTGCTCAGAGCCCACTGGACTAAGCCAGAACCTCCCGGGGACTCTGATTCCTTGGTTCCCAGGACCAGACCCTGTGCTTGGGGCACAGGAGTGCGCGCAGAGGCAGCAACTGCAGCCGGCTGGCCGCGCTCCCCGCTCCGGCCCCATTGTTCTGCCGAAAGTGCTGAGGGCAGCAAGTCTGGGGAGCTTTGGCAAGGGCCGTCCGTCGTAGTAAGTGCGTCACAATAGAGTTTGTAACTCTGAGCCGCTCGGCCCGCTCCGCTACCGCCCGCCCGTCCGAGGTCCTTCCCGCGGGGGCAGCGCAACGCACCCACCCGGCAAAACTTTCCGCAAGGCCACCCTCACTGTTAGGTGAGCACCTCCAAATAGGGGGTCCCCGAAGCTGGCCCCGGGCGCCCCGACAAGTTAACAGTAACCCCGCACGCTAGGCGACCCGGGGCGCGCGGCTCCTTCACCCTTAGATCCTCCCTCTCCCCACGAGCAAGCTAAAACTCACGTCCGACCCTTCCCTGCCGAGCGTCGCGTCCGGGCCCGGGCCC